>NW_028262290.1:94097857-94398214 GCF_047370975.1 Nipponia nippon | reverse complement strand
GTGACCCCCATCTGTGTCTGGGAGGTTGTCTGTTTAATCGATCCTTTAGCTACCACCCTTTCCAGACAAACTGCTTTGCTTGATCTGACTGCTTGCCCTGAAATTGAGCAGAAGATCTTCAAACCTTAATATTTGTCTGTTAGCTCTGTCTCACCTGTGTTTGGGGTTTCATCCCAAGTGGGAGGTAAAAAAAACAGGAAACTTGCCAAGAAAATGCCTTTCAATCCTGATGGTGATATCAGTTGTGTGAAGGTCTGCACAGAGACTGTGATTTCCAAGCCAATGTAGAAAACTTTCCCTGAACTGTCACAGGACTGGAATCTTTCTTTTTGCCTCTGGTGTGATTAAACCCTGAGGTACCCATGAGTCTACTTAAGACTAAGTTTCTTACCTCAGCTGTACTTGAGATTTGTGTCCATGTAGCTGTTTTTGCTGGCCAGTAAATGCCAGAGTGAGAGCAGTTTGCCATTGTAGACACAACTATATGAGATCTGTGTCAGCAAGCAGCAGTGACTTGGAGGTGAAGAAATTCTGCAGTGTTTGCTTGCCACCTTCTGCAATTGCAGTACCAAAGCTCATTGTAGTAGTGGCTCTAGGCCTGTTTGTTTATTCGTACTCATCATCCCCAAGATACTGATGTATCTTTGAACTCTCATGTCTCTTGTGTGTTTACCCTTGGAGATGTTGATGAAAGAATTAGGGATGGAAAAGCATTGTGTATTCCTGATCTGGATCTGCAGTTCCCTAGCATCCAGGGAGGAGACCTTGAATTTGATGCTACTGTCCTATGTCTTAGGGAACAAACCAAGCTATGAATAAGAAAGATGAGCTCTGGGGGAAAACAGTCTTCCATTCATAAAATTCAACAGTAAAGACTGATTAGTAATTTCTCAGCCTGCTGCAAAGCAATAGGAACTCCACATTAGGACTAGAAAGCTACTGACAGCTTCTTCAGCTTTTGCTGTGCCACAGTAAATAAATTGGTTCAGCTTTGATTTTTATCTAGATACAACAAAGGTGTCTCCAGCTAAGTGATGCAGACTAGGAACTACACTAATCCAAGCAGTTTTGAACTCCAAAAAAAATAAAACAACCCCCCTTCTTCCTTCTGTTGGCTTCTCTTGGCTTTCAGAATGGGAAATAGCTGGGGCATAACTTGAATAAATCAAGTAAAAGAACAGATTAAAGTTATAGCATTGTATTTTGGGCTGAATCAAAACCTATTGTGCAGACACTGAAGTTTCTGCTTCAGTGATGCTGGGGTGAGAAAGAGAAAATTATTTTCACCTACGATTTGATGTGGTCCTGATCCTGCAGTTACTTGTTTCAGCAGCCAAAGGGTCCTGTGGGAGCTCAGGCAGAGCACTGCCAGAGGGAGGCAGGCAGGAGGGGGTAAATCACGGTCAGTAGAGTGGTGCAAAGGTTGAAGAAGATCTTTGATTTGGGTGCTCTAGTAAAGAGCATCTCAAGCATTCAGTAGGGAAACCTGATTGCGACTCCCTCTTCTCCTGCCCTGGAGCAGCCTGTTGTTTTCCAAACTGATGTTTGTCAGGTGGTAGAAGGAGACGAAGTTTTGCAAGGGGCAAGAGAGCATCCTGAATCAAAGTATTTGGTTTTTCAAGGTAAAGCTGCATTAAATGGGGGAGAAGCGAATCAACAACAGTGAAGAATAAGCTGTGCATTTTATCACTCTGCTAAACCCAGCTGTAAAACTCACCATAGGAAAGCTAATGAAATGGGAGCCACACAAGCAAACAGAGGGCATGGGGCTATCTGCAAACATTTATTTTGGCTCTGGTGGAGCCACTCTCCTGATCAAAGCGGTTGGAGTTTGAACCTCTTTTAAGTTGTTCCCTACTTGGTCTGGGAGTGCCCTGCTCTTGCATTGATGGCATCGGTACCCTCTGTGCAGCTGAGTGGAAGAAGGAAAGCATCAGTAGGGAGAAGGAAAGTATGTGTGAGGCTGCCTTACTGCAGTGTGAGACAACAGTAGCTTATTTTAGCTTTGCCAGCTGCTGCCTGGTTTAGGGAAACAACCTAAGGCTTATTGTATAACTAGATAGTACAGGCATTATCACAGGGCCAACAGGGAATGCTTTACCCTCTTGCAGGCTCATGCCTGGCAGACTGAGTAACTCCGCAACCCTTGTCAACAAAACATCCCTCTGGCAGAAATCCCCTTGAGCCTCAGGCTGGGCCCTTCGGGAGCCTCTTCTCTGATCTTTGTTCGGGGTTCCCCTCTTCTCTCCCAGCTAGAGATGCTTGAATCCCTCTTGGCAATTAGTCTCCTGGCTGAAATGAATTGCTCCTCTCTGATCGTTTCAGGCTCTGTGGTTGGTGTTTGGCAGGGGGGCTCGCTTGGTGAATGTGGTGTTCTTGCCCAGTCTCACTGGCTGGGGAAATACTCTAAGAGCTTCTGGGAGGAGGTAACATGGGTGAGGAAGGCAGTAGTGCTATGGAGAGAGGCAAAGGGAGGAGAAAGTTTTAAGGCCTCATGAGCAGGATCTTTCTATGCAAGCATCTTGCATCTCACTTTATATGTTAAGAGCAGATCAAAGGCAGCTTTATTTCTGACTTGCTTTCCATGATTTCTTTTCTCACGATTTTTGTCCCTTCTGCACCTTCTATATCTTTCTTTTTTCTTTTTTTGGTAGTCTGTTGGGAGATTGTTGTAGACACCGGTGTGCTTGAGTTCAGATCTAGTTTAAGACCAGCTCCTAATGTGTTTACACTAGAGAGGTGTGAGAGACAAGTGGGGAGCTGGGCTTGACTGTACCTGCTAATACTGTGTCCCTCCTCACTGGGTCAGGGCAGTGCTGAGGAACGACAGTGCGTCCCTGCCTCGAAGGAGGGGCCAGGCTGAGCAGCGAGGGAAGAGAGCAAACAGTGTGAAGTTAACCCTGTGGGTGTTAGTCTGCAAAGGATTGCTTCATTATATATTTTTTTAACAGTTCTTATTTTTAAATAGCTCCACACTATCTAGCCAGAGTACTTGTTTTTGGGGCCCTCCCTGGACGTGGGGGTATTGAGGGTAAACCGGAGCAATCTGGAAGGCTGGCAGAGCAATCTAAGCAAGACTTTCCCCTCGCTGTCCCAGGGGACCATATGTGACTCTGTCCTCATACCTGCCACAGCCGGCTCTCTTGTGCTATGTGAGGAAAGTCCTGTATCCATCGTGTGAGGTCCAGGAAGGCTTTCCTGTTCTAGGCTGGTTGAACACTGGCATCTGCCACATGAGTCTGAGAGCTCTTCCTCCATGGGAGCCCCATCTTACTGCTGCACAGAAATGAGGATCTTTGCAGTGTACACACATGTAACAAGCCCGGGTGGGCGACAGCTAGATTTGTGGGTGGACCTTCATGTTGATCTGGGGATATGCTGGTGTAAAGGAGTGGTGGGAGCTCTGTTCATGTCTGGCAGTCTTGAACTTTGCCTGCTGAGATACAGAAGTCTCTGACTGGGCTGTGCATGACTTGGTAGAAACATTGTAGAAACTGTTCTGTCTCAGCTTTAACTGACTGAGTGTATTTGTAGCACACTGATCATTGTGTTTGCCTGAGCCCTGTGGGAGTTTCTGGGGATCAGACTCCCATCCTATCTGCCTCACTGAGGCATTTGTTAGTCCTGGGAAGATTAGTTCAGAATATTCCACAAAAGAGACTGGGGTCTATATTCTAGGCAGATCCCTCATCATAGTCCATTGCATGAGAGCTGAGGCTAAAGATAGCTTCATGCTTTACCGTCTCAGTGTCCTCTGGGACAAAAACTTAATTTTTGTTGTGAATATACCACAGACCCTCTGGGACAGCAAAGGATTTGTTAGCTGTGCTGGGATCAATGAAACTGAGCCCTGGTTTTGTTGCTTGACCATGCTCAATGGTGTCTTATTAGACACAGGAATTCATGGAAGAAACAGAGGCATTTCTTAGGATGGTGGGGCAGAGCTCTTTGTAATTTAGAGCAGCTGAGGCCTTGAGCTGCTAAGCCTTGAATGATTTTCAGACAAGAAAGCTCCATGGCTCTATGGTATGGCAAACACACCTTTCTCCTGCTATGGAGAAAGCTCCAGTTTAAGTCTTGGAGTGTGGGTTTAAGATTTATTCTTGGTTCTTCAGCTTAATTGCAAGAGAAAAAGGGCAAGCAATTTTTGTGATAGGAAGCCAAAAGTTGTTCAGCTGGTGCTGGGAGTGAGGCTTTGCAATGTCTGTGTGTGAGCTGGGCAGTGAAGGGTTGGTGGTGGAAGATCTCAAGGGCTGGAAGTCTGTCACTTTACATTAAATTCCTGCTTTTTGGGCAACTGAGACCTGCAGCATCTTCTGCTACAGATGCTCTAGGGAGCCCCTGTACCATGTGGAGGTGAAGGCTGGCTTGTTTGCTGTGGTGGGCCTGGGGGCCCCTCCAGGTGTACCCCAGGGTGTAAGGAGCCTGGCAAATTTAGCTAAGAGGATCTTGGCTATTATGGGACTGATTTCAAGTAGAAGTGCTTAAACTAGCACTGGGTTTGTTTTTCATCTGATAACAGACCAAGAAGCTTGGTGGAAGGAATTTCAGTTTTAGTCATGCTTTTGTTGTGTGGTTGTGGTGGAACAGAGCTGAGCAAGTGGACTCTTGTGTGAGTGCTGCTGCTGAATGCAGTTTTGTTAGCTTTTCCTCGAGGTATGGCTCTTCTGCTATCTTATGGGAGTCTGGGGAGAGAAGTGAATCTAAAGAGCTACTGACATAAGGAGAAAAAATGGAGCCTGTGTCTGTATTGTGATACTCTCTTATTAGCTATGATAGACCTAAAACACAGTAATGGTGGTGACTTGGATGAACTGCTTCCAAAACAGCATCAGCGCTTCAGAGTTGACCCTGATCTAGGGAATGGTGGCCAAAGCTGTGATGAACCCCCTGGTGTTCTTTTTTTTTTTTCCAAATCAGGGTGTAATAGAAATGGGCTGAAACTGCAGTGTGTTAAACATGCACTCTCCCGTTCTGTGGCATTTGCTGGTTCATGTTCAACAGTGGTAAGCCTCCCTGATGCAAGTCAGGCCTCAAAGACTTGCTCATCTGTGCTGGGGTGGCAGGTGAGAATTTCACTGCATGGGAGGGAAGCAAGGGACTATCCCTTGCTGCTAGCTGTTGGCTGCTCTGCGGTGTTGGTCATCTGTGTGGCAGGGATGTTCTTGCTGCTCAGGAATTTTTGAGCCACAGCATGTGGGGGTGTGTAGGATGGAGGCCATGTGTCGGCGCTCCTGTGTGGCCAGCTGTGAGCCACAGCTGCCCTAGCTGTACATGCTGAACCTCTCCAAGATGAGGCATGCAGCCCAATGCTTGCTACCATCCTTCATAAGCCTGTGCTCAGCTCCAGGACCCTCCTGTGGCTCTGATTCCTGCCCATACCTTTCCAAATCAAACTTAACCCTAGTCCTGACCCTTCCCCTATGCTTCAAGTCTCCCAAACAGGTCTCCACACTCTCCAACCCAAGATCCTAATCCCATGTGCTGCCCTATGCTTGGTTATCTACCTACCCATCAGTTATGCCAGCTGCAAAGGCTCCTGGAATGAGAGGGTTTGGGGAATGTGCTGCACCTGGGAGTGTAATTTGTGTTTACTTCTCCTGGGGCTTCATGCTCAAAGCAAGGAAAAATTTGTCCTCTGCTACCATAAAATGTGTGTCAACATGACTGATATTTCATATTTAAAAAAAAGTGCTCATTTAACTTGTTTCCCTCAATCTTTTTTCCCCTCCCTTCTCCCCCCCACTTTAAGCTTTGGATAGATCCTGGAATCATGAGGAAAAATGAGAAAAATATATTCTCTCATTATGAATTTATTGGGAAGCAACAAAAGCACATAGCTTAGGTACAGAATGATTCACGTATCACTTAAAAGACAGTAAAGAACAAAAAATTTCAGGTAGACTCCAGAAGACTCGAGTCATATGAATCTAGTGACAGGACATGGATCACTGGAAAAAAGGCATGTTCATCCTATTTGGCCTTTGTTCTGTGGTTATAACAAAATCTATACTAGTGGAGGCTCCAGACAGGCCCCAGGGAAGATTGAAAATGTTGAGTGCTGTAACTGCATAATGTGTTACATATGAAAGTCATCTTTAGCCTGTGTTAGAAATGGATGCCTCCATAACTTCCTGCAAAAAAAAAAGTTTAGGCTCTTGCCTGTTCTGCCTCATGCTATTTTCATCCAAAGATGAGAATGTTGGTATCAGATACTTTCTACTTGCAGCTGTATGTATTAGAAGCAAAAAGTGAGCTCGTGTGCATTTAGAAATAAAATTACCACTAGAGGGTCTAGTGACTTCTTGAAAATAGTGGATTATAAAAAGGAATAGCATCAGAACCACCATGTGGGGATTATTTCCTTCAGAATCATTGTAGCATGCAAGCAGCTCACTTGGCTTGAATAGCTTTGGTAGTCTGTAGCTTTCATGAAATTGGCTTGTTGCTAATAATACTCTAAATAATTTTTCACGGTAAAATCAGCACAAGCAACAGTGACGTGATCTTCATTAGTCAGCTTTGCTGAAATAGTGTAATCTCCCTGTATGAGACAAACACAAAACAAGAGATTAACCCATCAGTAGTATATAACTGCTTCTGTTTCTATGAGGGAGTCCTCTTCCTAGAAACAGAATAACACTTTTCCCATCAAGTTCCTCCGAAACCTTTCCTGTCCAAATGTTTCAGAACTGGTAAAGGACTTGTCTATATTTTCTGCCAAAATACTCTCATCAGGGATATCAATGCTGACAGCACAAGTTCAAAATTAAAACAGCGCAAGGGGAACAAAACGTTTTGATGCATAAAAATTCCTTTCAAATCTGTGTAACTTCTCATGTTTCTTATGAGCAAGTGCAGTATGGCCTGTGCTGTTTAACTGGAAGGGGAAGAGGTGCTTGGTTGTCTGGCACTTGTCTTCCTTGGAGCTTGTTTTTCAGTGTGTACACTGTTATTGATATGAATTTTTATAGAAGAGCACCTTGGGGGATGTGTGTATAGATGACTCAATCTGTAATGAATTCCCATATAATAAAACAAGAGGTAGTTTAAATTAAACTTGTGTATAGAATCATAAAGGTTGGAAAAGACCCTTAAGATCATCAAGTCCAACCGTTAACCTAACACTGCCAAGTCCACCACTAAACCATGTCCTCAAGCACCACATCTACCCGTGTTTTAAATACCTCCAGGGATGGAGACTCAACCACTTCCCTGGGCAGCCTGTGCCAGTGCCTGACTACCCTTTCGGTGAAGAAGTTTTTCCTGATATCCAACATAAACCTCCCCTGGCGCAGCTTGAGGCTGTTTCGTCTTGTCCTATCACTTGTTACTTGGGAGAAGAGGCTGACCCCCACCTCGCTACAGCCTCCTTTCAGGCAGTTGTAGAGAGCAGTAAGGTCTCCCCTCAGCCTCCTTTTCTCCAGACTAAACCCCAGCTCCCTCATCCACTCCTCATAAGACTTGTGCTCTAGGCCCTTCACCAACTTTATTGCCCTTCTCCGGACACGCTCCAGCACCTCCATGTCCTTGTAGTGAGGGGCCCAAAACTGAACACAGCACTTGAGGTGTGGCCTCACCAGTGCTGAGTAAGTGTAGTTAAAACTATGAATACTTCAGGCTTTGGGGATAACTTGTATCATTGCAGTGCAAAAAATCTTAACCTTAAAGAAGCCATGGCTTTTTTTTTGTATTGGTCAAAACTGCTCTCTCCTCCTTCTCCAAGTGTCTGCACTGGGCAGGGGAGGTGACAATGCTCATTTAACAGATTTGGAGGAAGAGGTGAATTAGATCTAATTCACTCTGGATTGCTGGCACTGCAGTATTCCTTTCTGTTTTTTTCTGGAGCGTGGAGGGGAGCAAAACCTGGGGTAGGAGAGCTTGGCAGCAGTGGCCTCCTGGCTTTGAACCATAGAAAGCCCTTGCCCTGCTCAGGACTCTTCTGGCTGTGGAGTAGAAGGAGGCACAGCTAGAATGAGTCAGGCTTCTTGGTATTTGCCTTTTACCATGGGATTTCTAAAGCAATAACTGGCCTGTGTCCTCACAGAGGTTCAAGCTAAGTGTAACATCCAAATTTAGAGAGAGGCCCAATGGCAACATGCTCATGAGAATACAGCCTTGTTGTAATCGCTGTGCAGACTGTGCAAAAATCCTTTGGGCTGCTCAGATGAGGCTGTTCTTTGTAACGAGCAGAAGACAACTGCTGCATGGAATAACACCATCCTTCCATGCCAGCAATAAGGAGTTATTTGCCTGATTGATTAATTAACAAAAAAGGCTTCCTGTTCCCTTTCCCACAAGCATGTTAGTTCTCCAAAAGCTCATAGTTTTGTTCATGGAAGGGAGTTTATAATAACTCATTTCCATTGCTCGTTAGTGACTAGATTTTTTTTCCTGTCAGAATAACTTTTTGCTCATGGGTAAAAATTGATATTAAAAGAGGATTGTGAACAGTCTTAGAATATCTGGCTCCAAATTCAGTTAATTTGCCCAGAACTGGAGTTTTATTGGTCTGTGTGGATGTTTCTAGGGCTTCCTCTTGGTCTAAAGACCTATTCCTCAGTCTGTCTAGAGCCTTTACTATAGAAGTGTCCTCAGTATGTTGGTAAAGCTGCTCCTGGAGCAGGATGCTGACTGATAGGAGCTTGGGCACTCCAGTGTGGGAGAACAAAAGACATTGCTAAACACAGCATCTCTAGGCATAGCCTTTAGGGAAGCAGGCTGGTAAGGGTAGGATAACAGTCTGCATAAGGGGGCCCAGCTCCCTGTGTGAGAGCCTTGGAAAATGAAGGTTGTGGTTGCTGCTATCACCAAGGAAAGACTGAGACATATGAGATGGTAGCTGTTATGGAGGCTCAATCCTTCCAAAAGCCAACTATCCTGGTTATTGCCTCCGTAGGTTTTGGCAAGCCTGGTCCTCTGGGGCTCATGTCCTTGTTCTGTATTCTTGTTCTGGTCTTGTCTCTGCCTGTTCCTGCACCAACCCAGTGCTGAGCAAGCCCCAGACCTCATCTTTGAGGCTGTGACATAGGTTTTATGTCTGCTGCTGAAGAACTGAGAGCTTGTGCTGCGCTTCTCTCTGTGAGTAAATCTGAGGAGTGTTTGACTGACTACCTGAACTGTGTGCTTTCACAGTGGTGACAGTGATCCTGTCTTCACCACATTCTCAACTAGATGCCTTGATGATCCAGATGTTGCCTTCTCCCCTTCAATCCAGTCTCTTTGTGTCTGTGGCTAAAAATCCTGTGTTATTTACTGGTCAATATAGCTTCATGTTGTGCCCAGTTAAGAGACACTGGTGCGTTCAGCATTTGAGAGCTGTCTTGCTTTGCAGTGTGATTTAGTTGACCTTTAAGAAGGAGACTTAGCTGAGTGTGGAGAAGACTGCTTGTAAAAAGCATCTGTAATGGATGACCAGGAAATTCAGAGCAGTGCCTAGAGTACTGCTTGTTTTCACACCTTTTGAAGAAATTACTTTCTTTAAGGCTCCATAAGTCCAGAGAAAGTGTCCTTAGCCTAATAACTTGTACTTTCAGTTGCAACCTAGAATACTTCTGTCTGTATCTAACACCATATATGTGCAGAGGAACATGTACAATTGCAATAGTTTTAATCTGCCTTTATAGCCAGTGAGGATGAATGAGCTTCTCCAAATTGTTCAGCCCACTAAGGAGTGAGCTGAATTGCAGCCTTGGTCTATCAGAAGTCCCTTGGAGCTGCTTCTTTTGTTGCCATTTTAAGAGTAATAGAGGGGGAACCTACTAAAGAACTGTATGGCTGCATGACTTACTGCTGGTAGAAGGGATCTGCTGTCCTAAGAAAACCTGTCCATCTCTGGACTCTAATGGTGCCTGGTCTCTCTCTGGTGGCTCTCTAGTGCTTTAAGCAAAGCCACTTAATTTCATGTTGAAAAGGATTAGTCATGTAAACACTGTCAGATCCAGTGTGCCAGCGGGGGGAGCTTGGAATATGCTGATATGATTGCTGGTATTCCTCTGACCATACCTCATCCAGGAAGCCCTTCTGCTTGGGACCACAGCTGTGACCAACTTACCTGTGGGATTTCTTTGATCCCCAGTGTGACTGGTCCCTCATAGTAGAGGTGTTCTGAAAAGCAAAAATGGTGATGGGTGGTTAGACAGGCAGCGCGTGAAGGAAACAAGCAGCTGATCATAGATGCTTTCTTGTAATAGCACTCCAAAGTGCTCCAGTGACAAGTGTTATGGAACTGTGAAGTGCTCTATACACAGTCTTGCAACAGCCCTCCTGAGAGAAATGTTAGTATGTCTACTGCCTTATGGGGAAAGCAGGGCAGAGCCTGATCTAAAGGAGGAGGACCTGCAGTCCCTGGCTGAGTGGAGGAGGGGAGCATGGCTTTGCACAACTGGGTGGGTGTTCCTATGTCAGCATGCCTCCTGCAAATGGGGCAATGAAAGGGGAGGAAGATTGCCAGACACAAGTCCTTTAGCATGATCTGTTAAACACCTGCAGCTGCAATAGTTGAACTATAATGTTTTGGTAACTTTAAGAAAAACCAGTCTGAGTTGAATGTTTCTGTAGGTGTGGACTTCTGACTGCTTGCTGAACATGACCTTAAAGTAATAAGAACATGTCTATCTCGCTGCTGAGAGAGCGTTCACCAAGAAGTTACATGATGTGCTAAAGCCATCACAAGTGGTGTTGGTGACTGGAATAGAGCCCAGGAGTTCCACCTTCCAATCCTCATCTCCCTAACTGTGCAGCATGCTTGGTTTTTTGCCGTTGAAGAAAGGGAAACTTTGGCATTAATGGACAGAATTAGCAAGTTGTTCTGCAGTTCCTCCTACTTTTTCATAGCTTACTGGGCCAAACTGTGCAGACTTGACTGAAAATAAAATTTGTAGATGTTTCAGTATTTCAGAATTTCTTGCACAACTTGCCCTCCACAAGTCATGGAAAAGTCTAAGAACTGTTTAAGAATTCTATTTTGTAGGTGTCATGAAATATTCTTTACTTTGACAGTGACAGAGGAGTAAGTGTTTCATCATATTTATATGAGTATGTGCTGGCATATTGATGCTTGTCACTTCTTGAGAGTTGTTTTAGTCCAGTCTCACTGTGCTGGTTTAAACCGTTTCTTGTGAAAGGTTGGACAAAAGGTTTGTAATGTGTTTGCCGTATGGTCCATCCCACCATGCAGCAGGTATCTGACTTGGAAAAGAGTTCACAGAAGGTCTTCCCCACACATGCCATGAAATGTTAGTCAATGCCTTATAACAAACTGATATGAAAGAGTCATGACTAGAAGATAAACTAGGAAAAGAGTAGGAGAAACCTGAGACATCACCAATGTCCTACACCTTTGCATTAATGAGGAGTTTATTAAATGTAATGCCCTGATGATCCTGGGAGGTAGAGAAGATGCAGAACTTCTTCTCAGTGTTGCC
Organism: Nipponia nippon; assembly: GCF_047370975.1. NCBI lineage: Eukaryota > Metazoa > Chordata > Aves > Pelecaniformes > Threskiornithidae > Nipponia > Nipponia nippon. The sequence goes on along the minus strand of NW_028262290.1, from coordinate 94,386,788 downwards.
CTGAAGAACCTAATACCAAAACTGAGACTTAATAAGTATGTTTTGACTTGTCACTCTCAAACTGATCAACTATGCTGCAGCACTCATACTGTATTCATTCTCCTCTGCGTCCCTGGCTACTTCACCTGGACACCAAGAAGCCTTTTACTTTTCAAAGAGCAGCCACCATTGCTGTTTGCTTCTGTGCACGAAGTGAGAGCCCTGGAGTCTGACACTTCTCTGCTGCAGAGAGCGGTGACTCAAGAATTTTAAAAATACAGTACAGCCCACTTCTCAGTTCACAACTTACTGGAGTCTAAATGGGAGTTAGAGGCACTGCAGACTGCATGACTTGGGTGATGACTGACTCCCTTGGGACTTGAGCTGTATGTGTGGTGTGTGCTAAGCCATGTTGTGAGCTGCCCCCTCAGGGTGGTGTGGGCCATGCAATGGTGTGGCTTGTGGTTCGTGTATCCTTTTGTTCGGTAGAGATCCTTGTTTGACTCTCTCTCCTTCAGTCAGCTCTGAGCCTAGCAAATCTTGGATGGCAGCAGAGGAGAGTGAAGAGGAAACTGGGCTGTGAACTATCACCCTTTCCCAAAGTCCTTCTCCACAGGGACATGGAAACTCCTCTTGGATCATGTGACTCATTAGGGTCTTGCCTAGACTGTTGGAAAGCCATCCAGGATCTAAACATACAGATGCAGCGTTCAAGCTCTGTAAAGCCTATATTTTAAAATGACGTAGGAGTCATCAGGCCATAAATTTGCTTCTGAAATGATGGCAATGCTAATCTCTCCTTCAGTGTAGGTAGAAGCTATTTTTTTCCTACTTTGCTGTGACAAAGTAATGATTACATCAGAGCTAGATGAATGCAGTCTTAGGGCTCTGCCTCAGCCTTCTCTGGAAAGTTTTCTGGGATTGCTCTGACTTATGGTAGCCATGCCTTTGCTTGGTAATCAATCTCATGGGCTTTACTATCTTTTAGGGAGGCTCAAACTGTGGAGCTAGGTGCTGTGTGTCCAGTTTGAGGTCCACGTTTACTGCTTTGTGTTTCAGCATTGTCCTTATTTAGCTCTTTCTAACCAGGGGTCTTGCAGTGGTTCACAGTTATTAATCATATGGAGCTACTGGAGAGAGTCCAGTGAAGGGCCACTGAGATGCTTAAGGGACTGGAATATCTCTCCAATGAGAGGAGGCTGAGAGAGCTGGGACTGTTCTGCATAGAGAACAGAAAGATTAGGGGAGACCACGTCAGTATGTGCAAATACCTGAGGGGAGGGTGTAAAGAGGATGGAGCCAGGCTCTCTGCAGTGGTGCCCAGTGACAGGACAAGAGGCAGAGGGCACAAACTGAAACACAGGAGGTTTCTCCTGAACATCAGGAAAGACTTTTTTTTTTACTGTGAGGGTGACTGAGCACTGACAGAGGTTGCCCGGAAAAGTTGTAGTCTCTAGTCTTGGAGATACCCAAAAGCCCTGCCTGGATATGGTCCTGGGCAACCGGCTGTAGGTGGCCCTGCTTGAGTAGGTGGGAGTTGGACTAAACGGCCTTCGGAGGTCCCTTCCAACCTCAACCATTTTGTGGTTCTGTAACCAGGCCTCTAGAAAACTCTTGTGACCTTCCTTGCTTCAGTGATGTGGAGGGGGGGAAAAAAAGGCCTATGCTGCTTTGAAAGTATGTCCTGATAGGAAAGCAAGGGCAGCTTTCATTTTCAGCTGTTGAGATCTGCCAGGAAAAAATATAGATCCATAGAACTGCTGAATTTTATCATTCATACTCACTTTGGACCATGGCAACCTCAGTGCATATGGTGGCTGGATCAGGCTTTTCAAAGCCCATTCAATGTTCCTCTTGCATGAGGATTTCTGCTATAATTCCAGAGGTGTAAACATCCTCCAGGGCTTTAAGGACTGTAGTTTATCACAGCATCCTTCATATACTCATACATTTTTTTTCTCTATGTATTCATATATTTTTGTATTCCTGCATTGCAAGAGGATGAACACATCTGTTGCAGTAAGTGTAACTGTCACAAACACTGAGCCTAGCTCATTGAAAGAATTCTGTGGTCTTTCTAGAGCAAGCCCAGATGTAGTTGGAAAAATGTACCAACATTGGGAACAGCGTAAATCATGAGTGCATTTTTCCAATTAAGAATTCCCTTATGTCTTTATTGGTTTGCTGTTAAGTTATGGTATTTGTCAAGCATGCTGTCATCGGTGATGTACTTCCAGTCCACCTTCTATTTTCAGCCCTTTTTCTTAAAGACTTAACTGAAGGTGACTTCTGTAGAGCATCCTGGAAAACATTTCTAATGTACCACTGATTCAAGGTGATATTATTGTCTTTTATATTATTGTATTTGTTGTAGCAGCTTTTTGCTATTTTTTTCTACCAAAAGTAACTTAGTCTTTTTCCCTGCCAGCAGCCAGGCCTCCAGTAGCTTCCAGTATGAAGCAGAGCCTTCAAATGTGTAAGAACTTCCTGAGGATTACTTCAAGTTACTAGTTATCATTTATTGTGAAGATGCCTTTCATTCCTGACAAAACACCTATAATGAAATTCTCACTCCTCTTTCTCAAATCTTCCTTGCACTGAAAAATCTTTAAACATTCTCACACTCTTGTACTATATAAAGGCCCTGTACATCTGCACCCACCTCTTCCTTTTCCTATGTTTTAAATCTTTTTTAGAGCTTAAATGCTCCATGTTGGAGTTCTTCTAGGACAAGATCTTGCACCCATGCAACTGACACACAACTTCTGAGAGTTTTATGGATGCAGGAATGATCTGAATAACTGCCAGCTATAGATGTATAGTTGAGTGAGAAAAACCATATATAAATACATATCTGGGTGAGAAATATCCAGTCTCTTTACTGGGGAGGAAAAAGTGAGATGAAGGGGCTAAGCAAGATGGCATTGTATATCAGCTCAAAGACCTAGCTTTGTGGTGTGGGTGCTTTCTCAAAACATGTAGCTAAACTCTGAATGTGATACGCAGTTCTGTAATTCATGCAACGTTCTCTACTTTTATTCACAAATACTATTTTAGAAACTTGCTCGCTGTAACACCTACCAAAAGGCAATAATGTAAAGGAATGGAGGTCCAAAGCAAGAGGGGTGGGGAGGCCTCTACGGTTTGGGAGTGTGCACAAGGAATCATGCAAGTGCTCCGATGGTGCCTTTATCAGTTGGGCCTGAAAGAAAACTTGTGGACTTGCAGAGGATGCAACTATCTTTTGTCAGGATGCTTTGTTTAAGCCTGCAAGTTGTGGTTGGCATGTTGCTAAATACTACCCTGGTAGGTCTTTTTCTCTCATTTTAGTGATTGCACTGGGAAATCTGTTAAATCTTATGTAACTATTTTCTTTAGAGGAAATGGGGAATAACCAGCCCTTCCTACTGAAAAAGGGGAAGAGCTGAGTTCATGTTATGCCAAAAGAATTTAGCAGTTTTGTTTTTCTTAAATGGATGATGGCCCATTTCCTTGCAACCTTTGAGCTGACAACTTCACAAGAGGCATATAGTTCAAAGAAAAAGATCTTGGAATCCTATTTAGGAGTCTCAGTATGCAGTGCCAGATGTGACCTTTCATTAACATAAATAGTAAATACTGTATGATCATGATGAACATGAAACCTCTAGCTATATTAAGTCTCCTAAAGTATTTCCAGTCATGGCAAAACTGTAGCATTGTAGGAGAGCAAAGAAAAAACAACCCCAAACACCAAGACTTTGCCGCATCCAGCTCTTAAAGTCTCTTTTCTTTGTAACCTCTGCTCCGCTTGTCCACATGAGTGAGAGGACCAACAAAGCCTGTAGCAGAACCATGTTCTGTCTCATTTTGGAAGAGGGAGGAACAGGCAATTTTTGGCCTCCTTGTGGAAGGCAAGAAAATTCTGTGTGGAACTGTATTTAAACTCAGGTCGGGTCTGGCCAGATATTGGAAATGTTGCCCGTACAACAGGGAAAAAGGGGCTCTGTATGAAAAGCTTCAGTTGAAAGGGCTATCTGCTCATCTGTACCTTTGCTAGGCTGCATACTTGGCCATTCCCAATGTTGTCCTTTCTGCACAGGTATTAGGTCAGGTTTACAGCTGTGCTAATATGGTAAACTATGGCTGTGCTGAATTGCCTCAAATTAGTCTTCAGCTCAATTCTGTGTCCTGAAACATGGGTTAGAATCAAATGTCAACTAATTAAGAAATACCACATTTTCAGTTTGAACCTTAGTCTGAGAAAGTTCGCTTCTTTCCCACTGTGACTGAATTACTAAATAAAACCAGCTACTGAACAAGAGGGTGTGTATTAAAAAGTGTGTGGCAGAGGTCCCTGCGCTAACTTAGGGATGCTTCTAAATGAAGATATATAGTATTATTTAAGCAACCAACTATGGTTTTATATCATAATGTACTTCAATTAGTAGAAACAATCACCTGTCAGTTTAAGATTAAGGGACTTGGAAACCCCAGGAGGTTTTGGCTTTGTGGCTTAATGTGTGAATAGCAGTTTGTGCTCTGCTCAGGACTGACTCTACTTCTCCTTAATGTATTCTCTAAAGGATGTTATTTAGTGCTTCATCAGAATAAGATAGTTTTTCAGTAGGTCTGTGGGTGTTTTTTTTTCCCCTTGTAATTCAATACACAGTTGAAGAAACCTCCGAATTTAATTTTTTTGTCTATCTGGCTTACAGGATTTACATAATTGGTTGCTCATGCAGAATTTCTCTATTATTCTTTGTGATGTTTCTATGCTGTGTGAAATGTCTTAGTAATTTTCCAGGGGCTGTCTTAGCAGTAGCACTGTGCATGGTCTTTAAGCTCATAGCCCTTGCACATGAATTATTGCAGTGTTATCAGGACAGGGATGCAAGTGAACGGAAGGAAACCAGAGCTTCTGAAAGTAACTGGTGCTCCAACAACTTTGAAACGTCCCTGCAGCTCTACCTGTTTATTTTAAAATCAGCCTAAAGAGACAATCGTGATGTAAGAGGGATTTAAAAAATAACCATTTAAGGTATGTGGATCTTACAGTCCAGAGGCATGATCATAGCTCTTCTGGACACACCATGGCTAGCTTTGCACTGCCTGGCCTGGGTTGTGGCAGAAGGGACCTTGAGGTGCCCAGGTGCACCTGGGACCAAAGGTGCCTACTTCCTGGGGACAGCTAATGCCACTGTAAACCAACTAGTGCAAGTCTGCACCAGGTGGCACTTTGACGGGCGTGAACTGAAATCATCCGACTGACACACAGGCATGCGTTGAGCAGAAACAAGATGCAAACCATAGATGGGATCAAATAGTATCTTGGTCCAAATATACTTATTCAAGCATAATTCCTCTTAAAGTGAGTTAAGAGCTGTCTTTAAGGACAGGAAGTGTTACTTGCTTAATAGTGAAGAAAATGTTCAGAGCAACTTGTTTGCTCAGCCATTTCTTTTACAGAACTGGCCTTTATTTTTGTCATACTTCTTGCTCACATGATGACCATGTGGCTATAAATAGGGTTTATGAATCTCTCTGCTGTTGGATGGGGTCATGTTACCACAGTTACTTTTTAATGGACTTGAAATCTCATGTGTGTGCAATGTTCTGTGATTAAAAGAAAAGCAAGCAAACAGGGGAAAAGGGAGGCTCTGAAATTAAAACATCTCTGTCCTACTGTGTTTCTGTCATCCATTAACATGCCGTTGAAGTAAACAGAACATTACGATGTATCGGTCTGTTCAACAACGCAGTGGGTGCATCCTGCTTGGAGTATTCAGTAGCCATCAAACACTTAGTGCTACCTAAATTACCTCCTTTCTTCTTTCCACAGAAAATAAGCTTAGAGACACCCGGCTCACACAGCGTCTCTGAGTAGGTTAAGACGGTCTTCCCATTTACGATCAGGTCAACCTTGATGTACAGTTCCTTGATGCTGTGTCCTACACACAAAGTAGAAAGAGCTCAGAGAAAGTGCAAGGGTAAGCAGGTTTATTACTTTATTTTTTAAAATTTCCTTTTTTCCTGTGCTGTTTAAGCCATTGAATGTTTTCACTGAGAACTCCTCATACATAAAAATCCATGCTTCAGGAACAGGTTTCTAAGTCCCTTAAGGTATATAACAGGGGACATAATAGCATATATCTTTATTGTTAAATAAACTATGCCCATGACCATTCTTTGACTCTGTGGCCAACTGGCACAGTAAATCTTGTCTGTACAACTAAACTTTCTTTCCTACTGTCCCTAGCAGAGGGACCATACCCAGCGGGCTCCTAGGAGCAGCCTGTGGTATGTATGTTCTGCCTGGGAAAACCGTAGGTGGCTCAAGCAAAACCTGTGCCAGGGACCAGCATAGCAGCTTGGGAGTGCTGGGAGGTTGCCTGCTTGTGCCTGGCTTGCTAACATAGATACAGCCAGTGAGGCTACTGGATTTAGAGGGAGGGCCTGTACTCTGAGTTGTTAGAAAAGTATTTGCAAGTGCCTGTAATGTGATTTTGCAGGCTTGTTTAACTTTGCAGCCACATGAAAACGGGTGCTCCCTAGGCAAAAGGGCAGCATGTCTCACAGGAGGGGGACCTTTTGCATGCAAGGAAGCATTCCCAAGTGCTAAAAGACACTTGGCACACAAACTTATTTTCAGTACCAGGAGCATACAGGAGTGCTCTAATATTTATGCTCTGGTAGTAGAGGTTCTAGGTGAGCTTGGGGCTAATAGGGTTGCAAGAAGGTGGCTTTCCTGTGCAAGGATCACAAGTCAAGCTATGGCTAATATTAGCTTGTGCACAAATGCAGTTCTGCTGTTGACCTTTCATTGCTGATCAGTCAAGTGCTGGAGGGTATAATTTCAGCTAACACAGGTGGTGAGCTGATGGCATGACTGTATGGCCTCAGGCTAGCACTCCTGCAGTGCTCTGGATCCCCAGCACTCCCCAGCATACTTTGTGTGGCAGGAGGTGCCCCACCTTACTCTGCGGTGGTCCCTTAGTTCAGTCTCCCACCTGCAAGGGTCAGCCTTGGTGATCTGGTAAGCACTGCTGGTGCTTACCCACAAGAGCGTGGGTGCTGTAGCTGTCTTAGCCAGCAAGACTCTCCCCAGAAGACTTAGCTGTGAAGGTACGCTCTAAAGCATCCCCCATGTTGGCTATCCATACGTACAGATGAAGGGTTGTCGCAAATGAGTGGTTAGGTCAGAGGAAGGAGGGCAACAGGGGCTGAGGGCTGGTATGACCTGCTTAGGGTGACACATGTAGCCTGAGGCAGAGCTGATAACAACTGACACTTCTGTAGCCTTATGCAGGCTTTGACATTTCTCAGAAATGAAGCCCATTCATATCTTATAGGAGGTTGTCATCCTTGCTTCTTAATACCAGCACTCACACATGCAGTACCTGTTTATGGTGTGAGAAAATAACAATTCACTTACTTAGGACTATTGCAGCTCTGATGTTAAAGATGTGGGTTGTGACATCAGAACAACGGTCAATGCTGAAAGCAAAATCTTGCTGGGGATCTGTTTGGAGACAGAAAAGCAGTGGGTAACAAGTTATGTTTTTAATGAGATACTGACTGTATAGAAGAAAACAATAAAATGTAGAAGTGTTATAAAAAAACAGATTACATATTCCTTAGAAATTCTCCAAGATGTGCTCAGAGCTCCTATGCTCTGTGTTTAGTAGCTACTCCTGTCCTTCCTGCCACTTCAGTCTTGAACTTTCAGATGATAGCCTATATGTGGCCTAAAACTTACTGTGTGAGAAAATGAGCCAAGTTCAGGGAAGGCAAGCTCCCCATGGTGGTGGGTAGTAAATACTCATTCAATAGTGCAGTCTTAGCACAGATGCTCTTCCCAGGCTCTGTATCACCATTCCTTCCTCAGCACTGATGAGCAATTGGTTATGATGATGTTTTTTAGTTCATTTGTATCACAAGATGACTTGGCGAGGCTGTCTGAGAAACTGAATCCTGAAGTGGGATGAAAAGCCCAAAAATGAAAATAAAATAGTGTAACTGAGATCCTGCAGTATTTCATGCTGGGTCCACCATCATGTGATATTTCTAACCCAGGAAATATTCTACATTTCTCCCTTTCTGGGAGACTTTAGCAGAGCTGGGGTTGAAGGGAGACCTACAGCTGATAACTGACATGAATGTGGCTCTTACCAGTTCCTGCAGTACCCCTTTCTCTGTATCGGGCTCCAAAACTCTCGTACAAACATAATTGCTTTCTCCCCACTTCCACCTTCTTCCTTAACTAGCCTCCATGAGACTCCGTGCTATGCCTGAAGGCTTGCCAACATGTCACTCTGGTGACACCCAGCAGTAACAACTGACAGCTCAGCTGCCGCAACCGACAGCACGTGCAAGTGTTTTCTAGAGCCATGGCTGGAGATGAAAAATTTGGCTGGTTTGGCAGCATATCATCTTGGGCCTCAAGGCTTGCTTTAGGCATAGGTTTATCCCTCATGGTGGGTTTCTAGCCAGCCTGTGCATCCGCTGTCCTTCTCTGTGGAAACCAGAGAAGCGACTGCAGCATGTGCAGAAGCAGCCATAGGCTCCCCGGTTTACATAGAACTGGTGGTGACAAAATACAGGCTTGGGAATTGAATTCTGTTTCTAAGTTATTGTTGCTTGAGGTAATCTTTTCACTGAATTGAAAGAATGGGTTGGGAGAATTTTCTTTTGATGCTGTGGTGAAACTTGAGTCACGAGTGTCCTCTGTGAGGCTGAGCTAGTATCTCTCTAGTCTGACCCTATTTTTGCAGCAGTGCCCTACAACTGTAGCAGCTGGCAGGGAGCAAGCCTGCGTGACCAAAGCCTGATTGCTTAGAGGGGAGCATGAAATGAATGAAAGTGCTGGGAGGAGCTGGAGGCTCTAACTAAGCCAGGCTCTGCAAGCACATGGATTGTTAGTGTGGTCCGAAAGGAGCTGCCAGGTCTTAAGTTCTGGTAAATTAAAATAATTGTTTGAAGGAGGGAGGTAAAAGCCACTGTGATATTTCCCACAGCTCTCTGCTTCTGTGCTAGATTTTGTCCTCCACACCACTAAAGCAGTCTCTGCAGTTGCCTGGAGTTGTTTATCTGCTCAAGTGTGACAAAAGTCAGAGGGTTGCCTTTCCTACTTTTCCATATTCTTGTCAGTTCTTGCTTTGTTATTGCAGCTTCAGAAGCTGTTGCAATCGGGTGGGAGAGCGTTTTCCTGCTCCAGCCGGAAAACGTGCCAAACTTCTCTTTTCTCCTGGACCGTTATGCGTGCTTCCCCTCTGGTCTCTACCACCTCTCAGGGCTTGGTTTCTGCTTTTCTCTGGACTTTTGCAAGAGCCCCTTTCATTTCTCTTTTGTGTGTGGTGCAATGACAAGGTTCAGGAAGCAGCTGCTCAGATTTGGAGCAACTTGGGCATTGATGCTGACAGGCAGCGCTGGTTGTCCTGTGACAAATTGTCAGCTCTCTAATTTCCAGAGGGAGCTATGGTCAAAAATGGCACTGCAACATACATGATGCTCTTCTCTTTTCAAAGAGACTAGGCTGTGCTTTACTCAACAAACTAAATCATGGGCTAGAAGTTAAATTTTTACTTCAAAATTTATCATCAATAAATGGATAGAAAGGGGATGTTCATGAAATCAAGCTTCCCTGGAAAGCATGGGTTTCTTACAATGAACCTGACCTCAGGGTTGTTTTAGTTTGGATGTCTCATGCCTGGTTTTTTGTTTTGGTTTTTTGTTTGTGTGTTTTTTTTTCTCTCCTGTGGGTTGAGCTGTTCTGCCAGATGACATATTTCACAGTGCATTGTAGCCATGGGTGTCTTCTGCTGCACTGCTAGTGATGCAGCATAGGACTCTGGCATATCCAGAGAAGTGTTGTCTGGTCCCCAGAGAGGAAGAGAGCGTGGAAGCGCTCCCATGAGAAATTCCAGCAAAATTTGTGAATTAAAGCACTTGGCTTTTGTGTTGTTACTCTGTTGCTGAGAAAAGTAGACTTTTCCACTGGCAAAAGAAGCCCCAATTAATGTTTATCTCCTTGTGGAAATTCAGGCTATGACTTTGCAGTCCAACATCTTAGGTATTGTGGTGTATGTGGGGGCCTCCTGCTGAAATCAATTGAAAGGATGGCTATGTTGCTAAAGCTATGGTGCCAGGGAGTCTGGATTCCAAAACATGTAGGCAGAAAAGTTGCTGCTAAAAGGAAATTAAAGAAAATAGTGATGCTTAACTATTTGGTAAGTGAAGATGTCTGTAAATTGAGCTGTGTACTATGAACTAAGGTAGTGTGCCATACCCCTCTTTCCTTAAATGTTGAGGAGTCTCTCGTGTAGCAAAGGCAACTCGAGGCAATTGCAGTTTTTCTGTTTCATCTCAGATGCACAACTGTGAGTCACTGTGTGTCTCTTATGGAGGTTTAATACTTATTCTTCCTTGTTTGCCTCAATCTGAAGTGAGCTGGTTAGACTGAAAAAAATACATGTTATGTCTTTCACATGTGCAGAGCAATAACATTTACTGTTAAATCTCTAAAATACGTGGGGCTGACCTTCAGCCTTCCACTTCCCTGCAACATTTCATAGTGCACAGTACTGTACGTTCCCAGACTTCCCTCCACCCACTCCCTTCAATCTGCTCCCTCTTCCATAATTAAAACTAGAAACTCTTCAACTGGTTGCAGAGTTTTGCTTTTCCAGTTCAGCTTTGCTATATTACCAACACTTAAAACGTTGCTGGAAATTTTGCAAACACGTTGAGGTTTATCAGTGAAAATCTGCTTATTGGGTGGCGGGGTGGGGAAAAGCGCCTTTTTTGTGTCTCTGTGTATCTACGTGAGAAGGGCTTGGGCTGCAACATATTTGCAGCTAGCACGAAGGTGCCTGGGAGCAGGATTTTGACAGAAGTTTCTCTCTAGACAGTTCTAAATCTTTCAGGCAGCTGCTCTGAGAAAGAGGAAAGTCCTTTTTTTTTTTTTTTTTTTTGTAAACAATCAATGCATTGTAAGATCTATTAGACCTGTTATTTGAACTTGATGCTGTGGCTAATGCTGAGCTCTCAACTGAATCTAGCACTGAATGTACAGCTCTCACTGAAGACTGGCTTCTGTAGTACAGTCCTGTTTTGCGAGAGGTAAATCTGGGATGTACCTGGCATCTTGCCACCAATCGCATCTTATGTGGTATAGTGCCAGATGACCCCATGCATCCCACCTCCCATTTCACCCTTGCCCAAGTACCCTAGTGGAGATTTATTGCTATATTGGCTTGGAATGTGGTTTTCCTTGCATATGACCTGTAGTGGCACCATAGTGCAAGATTTCAGCCTGGCTTACTATTGAGAGGTGCTCACAGCAATGAATTTGGCTGGGTCTTTCTAGAAGACTGAGCAGGCATGCGTAGTACAGCCTTAGAAGCTCAGATGAGTTCCTCACCTTTTCTTCCTAGAGTTTCTTTTCCTGCCCTTCCTTGTTCTTGGCAGAAGGCTTATAGGTAAATTAGCTCAGATATTTACAGTAGTGTATCTATGTGACCCTTCTGGCTGTAAGTCTTGTACCTTTGATGGAGATTATTATGCCAGTAACAGGGACAACAGATGGGAACGCACTTTCATGCCTCAGTTACTGCAGTTGTGGGGCCACCAGCTCATGCTCCTGCTGAACATCAGTGCGTGCCAAGCCACAGGGCTGTGAGCTGGGGCTACCCTTATGCCCCAGGTGTCTGTTCAGCCTCCTGGGCTCTGGGAGGTGATCTCCAGGAGGAAGATGAAGCAGACAGCTGGGAATGATAATGTGCTAAACTGCTGTGGCTATGTCCCTCAGAGCCTGAGCTGCTAGATGACTAACTGGGCATTACTGAAACTGCATGGCCAGATGGGAAGCACCCACTATCGGAATTTTGCTGGGCTAGTGTACAACAGTCTCTTCTATTCTTCTCTCTCCCTCCCCCCATCTTGTTTAACTATCCTCTACTGGCTTTACTCTCATCTGAATCTGCTCCAAAATCACATTGTTTCCGTATGAGCATGAAAATCAGTGGTACAAGTGAATAGGAGCAGCAAGCAGGCGAGCTTTGCTTGTAAGAGTTCACATCTGTAAGTCTTGCAGTGGTGAGAAGACTTTCCAAATTGGTAAGCTTTGAGTGTTTCAAAATAACACTTTTTAGGAACAAATAGGCCACATAATTGAATGCTGTGCTTGGCTAGGGTCATACAAGGACAGACTGGTGCTAAAGGAGCTGGAAATTAGCACAAGGAAGAAACATATTTAGTAATTGCCCAACACTCCTCACCTTCAAAGCTCTTAATAAAATTAAATCATTAGTCCTTATAATATTCAAGGTGATGAAAGGAGAGGGAAAGAATGAGGAACTGTTTGGGATCTCAGACTTTATGTATTCATTCAACATTTTCCCTTTAATGTCTATTTAAATGAATTAACCTGAATGCTCAAGGTTATATTTGACACTGGAATCTACTTATGAGGTACTGAGGAGGAAGCATCAGCTGAATTAGCAGCTCTCCAGTTGTGCATCTAGATTTCCCTGAGCACCTTCAGTTTAATGAGCTTCCCTTTGGGCCTGCCTTCCCTGCATGCCACTGCCATGTCCAGACATGGCTGGGAGAAGCAAAGTGACCCTCTGTTCAGAGGGGAGCAGAACAAATTGTGAGACTCGTGTTGGCTGTGGCTAGTTTATTGTGAGGATGCTTCATCCCAAGACGCTCACCTCAGACATGACCAGCTCTGGGTTTTTGCCTAGTTAGGACAGGCACTCTGGCCTCCTTCGCAGAAGTCATGGTATGTTTTATCTCCTGTACCTTTCTGGCTTGATTAGGCAATGTGGAGGTGAAGGAATAGGGAAGAATACAGTTCATGTATACTTGATATCCTGGGGGTACAGACTGTGGGAATTCCTCTTTGCAAATAGTGCTATCAACTTATGGTCTCTGAGGTCTGCTTAAACCTGAAGCTCTTGGAGATGGCTGGTGGCTTGAAGAACTGCTTCCTTTATGATAAAATTGACATGGCTGTAGAGGGAAGCCTGAAGATTTGGTCTCAGTATAATCTATAAGCTAAAAAAGCCCAGAACACTAGCAAGAGAAACTTAAAATATGGTTTTAAAAAGTGTTTATGCAATACTTAAATAATTTCCACTTCTCTCTCAAGAATACTGAACACTGACAATGCAAAGAGCAATTATATATAGTTTGGTTAGATTAAAGCACAGGCATTACTGGCCTGTGTTTACAGCCCTAGTTTTGAAGCAAGGCAACTCCTGTGTCTTACAAAGTCAGTTTAAATAAAGGACGAAGACTTTGTCTCTTACTATTTCAAATAAAACTCATTGTTGAGTATAACTGATGTCCAAATGTACAAATATTCAGAAACAGTAACTCGGGAGGATGGTAGCTTCTCCAGACGTGTTGCTGGGGCACTGACTGCAATAGCAGCAGTGTTTGGGCTGTGAGGAACAGAGGGCTCAGCCCGTGAGCAAAAGGCTTGAAGTGTGGCTGATGGAGAAGAGAGGAAGAGATTTGCCCAGTACCAAGCTGAGGTTGCCCAGCTGCCACCTGTGGCCATGGAGCTGCTGGTGGCCTGGGCAAAGAGCTGTGTGGTGTGATGAGCTGGAGGGAAGCCCCTGTAAAGGCAGCAGGGGTGAGGGGCTCACTACAGCTGGAGGGCTGTGTTTGAGGATGGAGGTGTCACCAGCGTGTATAAAGCAGCCTTGCCAAAGACTTGAGCTGAGCATCCCTGCCTTTTCCTGCCTGAACCACCTTTCTTAACAGCAAGCTTGTTAGAGCTGTTTGCTAGGGCTCAAGGGGAGGCCCAGTGTCTGAAGGTTCATGGAGGCTTTCCTTCCTTTTGCCAGTGGTGGTATTTGGAAAGGGGGGTTTCTGTGCTTTGTGTGGTGTGACAAAGCTTTGTCTAAGCCTGTTTGAGAAGAAAAAACTGAAAGATGCTGGCTTTGAGAGATAGCACATATAGATCGGTATTTGTATTTGATAATCCTGAGTTGTCCTAGTTAGCTTGAGAAAGAAAGGGAGGCAGGGCAGGCTTCAGCTACAGCAGTGTAACAAGAAAATGCTGCATTAATTTGGGCCCAGCAGGGAATGTATTAGAAGGAGAAAGTCTTTGTTCTTCTGTTCTGTTGGTAAGAAAACACCATGCGCTGCATGAGTAAGATGCATAGAGTATCTGCCTGTATTCCTAATCAGATCTGTCTCTTCTCTCTTCGTGTGTTTTTTTAATCATTCTTTACACTGCTCTACTTGAGATAGATCTCTGGACATCAGTGCTTGCCAGTATGACTGGGGATTCACAACAGACTTGCAGACTTGTGTCAGAAATAGAACCAAACATTACTAGAAACTGCCCTGCTGTTAGACACATGCCATGCTCTGGGATAGCAGGCTTTACCGCTGATTATACAGAACAGTAATCAGCAGCATATAAATGGGCTAAATGTTCCCTTTTTCCCAGGATGGGTTGAAATCCACCGCAGGAGCGTGGCAGTAAGCTATAATTGGAATGGCATGCTTCCTCTGCTGAGGAAACTAGCTGGGTTTCTGCCTGCCTGATCACCACTGGATCATTTGACAGGAGCCATCCATCTTCAGGTGAAGAGGAAACTGGTGCATTGAATTAATTTGTGGTAGCTTTCAAGATCCTAGCTTTTGGCAACTGGAAGCTCTTCTGAGTCTAAAAGCAGCATCTGGGACAGATCAGAGGTTTTGGATTCGGTACGTGGTTCTGTACAGGGTATTTCAGTATCTTGTCCCCGATGGCTACTGTTCCTCCTTAGTTTTAGGTTGCCATAAGCCTCCTTGAAGTTGGTGCAGTGGCACCAACACACAATAATGCTGAAGTCCTTTTTGCATTTTTGAGGTGTGTTAATTTTTGTTAGATTATTCTGGATATTTTTGCTGATGGATATTAAATTGCTGTGAGAACCTGATCTCCTGCCTCTTTTTTTTTTTTTTTTGTAAACTGTAAGCATTGTAGGGTCCAGAGCTATTTTGAGGCTTTGACAGCTCTAGATGAGATGGTGTGGCAACGTCAAAGCCTAGCAATGCTTCATATGCTTACACAGAAAGCTTTACACTGGAGCATTTATGAGCAACTGTGGTTTGCTCTTGCTCCTGACTTGATACAGTGTGAATGTGCCTTTTGATAACTTCTACTTTATGTAATACAGGAAGCTAACCTCAAATGTTCATCAAAACGTTAACAGAGCTGTGACTCACCTGTTTAGTATATTAGACTGCTCCCTCCATAGAGACTCAAATTTAGTGTGCAGTAGCAAATGACAGTTCTGCCTTGCTGACAGTACTACTTGACTAATGCAATATACAGTTTTTAGGTATGTCTCTCCTATTTGTTTCTAAAGGGGAGAGCACCTTTTCTTATGGCTTGCCTTGCAGGCTGTTACCCCTCCTGCTTGCAATTCCTTAGTGACTCAGTGGCTACAACAACTGAAGACGTGGCAAAAGTCGACAGGTGGAAAACGTGTCTACTAGTTTAGATTTAGCAGCTGCAGATAAGCAGAAGGGGCTGTCATATGTAAACAACCCTCTCTTGCAGTCCATGGCGCAGGACCTTTGTTGAGTTGATGAAGAAATGGACACTGAGCAAACTTCTGAGAACTAAATTAGATAGGAAAATTTAAAGCATGGTGGGGAAAGTTCAGCTGAGGTTTTCTCTCCACTACTAGTCTCGGTGAAAGCATTAATTTTGATTTTGCTAAATGGTTCAAAGTCTAGATGCTGAACCTAATGTTTTTGCCATAGTACCTTGGAGGTATGAAACTGTCTCTTGCTCCTCCTTACCATTTACATTTTAAAACTTACTAAATACTCTCCTCTCTAAAAGAAGATGTAAAATTAAACCAGAACCACCTTAAGAGGTCACATAGGAAAAGAAAGTTTTAATCCTCTCTAATGAAGCAGGTAATGAAACAGAAGGCAGTTTTAATTCATGGAGGGACCAAAACTTTAAAAGGTTTGCACATGCACTCATATCTATGTTTACCTCGATTCTGATGATAGCTTTAGTTTGTTAGGATCTGGTGCCAGAAATATGTATGTCGACATCTGGCCTTCCCCTTGGAATAAGTAAGCTATACCAGATGAGTATAGCAGCAAGGCTATGACACTAAGATGACTTGGACAGAGCAAACAAGCAAAATGTTTTCAAGTGAAATTCTTAAGTTCTTTGATTGTTTGCCCATTAGCGATCTATGCAACGAAAGATCAGAGGGGAGCTGGTGTTGTGTGGCTTTAAATAATTTAGAAGCAGAAGCAATTGCTGGATACTGCTTGAGGGAAATAAATAAGTCCAAAAGCAGCATCTGGCTCAATATGCCTGCCAAAAAAACCAAAGAAAAATGGAAAAAGAACCTTCTTTTACCAAGTGTCTAGAAGAAGACTTGCCCTGAAGATGCATGAGGTGAGAATTTTTTTCAGACTTTTCTTTGCCAGCTGAAGCTATCAGCTTACTTATATCATTTAATTAAAGGATATGTGTGGCTAGGGAGGAAAAAGGACTAGTAACATTGGTTGACATAGAAAACAAAGTTACGTGCTGTAAAATTGGTGCTACCATGATGACAATTTAGCAGGTTTGTTTACAAGTTGGTATTGCTGATTGAGCAGGGATGGGTGTTACAGGTCTATTTTTTAAAAAAAGGAAAAAGTATTTTAAGAGAAATAGTATATTTGATCTCTCAGTATGTTGGGGAAAGGATATGATGGGCTGAGTGTGTGAGGGGGACCCTAGTAAGACTGAAACTATTCAGCATGGACAGACAAATCGTCAGAAAATTGTAATCTACCCAGTCCATCAGTCTCCAATTTTTTTTTTGTTTTTAGTCCTGAAAAGTTCTCTCAAAGCAGAGTTTAACAGGAGGGTGTCTATACTGTGCTATCTGAACAGAGCAGGTCTTACACCAGAATAACCCTGTTGACTTCAAGGGGCCATCTTAATGGAGATCTAAATCTGAGCTCACAAGTTTAAAGAAAAGCCATACGAATGAGAGTTTCTCTACCTGTAAATGCAATCCAGTGCACGTCTGTACTGAAGTGGGCAGCACTGCTCTCTCCTACTGTACTAACATAGGGCAGGAAAAAATATTGTAGAAAAGACCCTGCTTGAAGTGTGACATAGAGCTATATGAGCAGTCACGCAGCTCAGTGGACATAAGTTCAATCTGACTTTGCTCTCTTTAGGAATCGGTATTGGCATGTAAAAATAATTCTCTAGATGACCATAGGGCCCTGCTTCTTTGTCTAGCAGAAGACACTAATTAAAGCAAATGGTTACCTATATTGCTAAATACGTTTTATTATTTTTAAATCTGTAGATATGCAGATATAAAACTTGTAAAGAAGGGTGCAACCAGTTTCATATTTAGGTTCTGGAGGTTGAAATGAATACTGATTGGTTGCTCCTTCTCCTGAAACTTCAGCTAATGGCTATTAATGTTGCTTCAGATGAAAAAAGAAGAAACAGAGAAGTCGTACATGAACTAGGAAATGTGTTTCTCTGTGATAGCAAAAAAATCCCGTGTGGTCTGAACAGCATTTTATAAAGCCTAGGGAATATCTCTCAAGATGTCATCTTCAAATACTACTACTTTGACTCTCCTGAAGGTCTCCCTGAAATTCTATTATTTATTCCTGTGCACAGAAAACAAAGTCCTTAATGGCTGGTGCTCTTCAGACCCTTTCTAAGAACCTTCTGCTTTACCAGTAACCTTTCTGCACTGTCAAGAAATCTACAGTTTCAGGCAGTAGGCAGCTCTGAAATCTCCCAGGTCCTCATCTAAATGTAGAGCTTTATTAATCACAGAGCATCCTGGTCTGGGTTTGCTGGTTGAAACAAAACCAGGCATTCTGAAATACTGATTTATTGACATAGGCCCAACTAACATTTCAAGAAAGAGCTGTAAAAATAGCTGAAAAATGGTTTTTGTGTGTCTGCAGCAGCAATGACCTGCTTTACCCTATGAAGAGGGCATCATTTGAACACTACATTGTAAGAATGTTTTCATGGCTAATTAAGACAATTAGGCTAACATGAATGGTCTGGAAGCAGGTGCTGGTAGACGTGTTGAAGAGTTATATTTTGTAGTCTCTCACTACTTTGCACTTCGAGGTGGGTGACTGACACTCGAATAGCACTGGAAACTGCTCGGGGCACTTTGCTACCATTGCCTTCCCGCCTTTCCATTCCCAGACAATTGCCTTTTAAAATGTAGCTAGAAAGATCAAAAGAGTTATTACTGTAAAAATCACTGTGAAATTAAAAGGGATAGGAATCAGCCATTTGTGTAGCAGGTTCTTTTCATCTCTCTGCATAGACTTGCCAATTACGGTTCTCTTTTCTCAGTCGGAGATGTTAACCTGTGCTGCTTTCATCTCGGGATCCCTGCCCAGGTTTCTGAAGTGATTTGTGGTCATTTGAGATCTTCCTTCGTTTTTGTCACTTGTTCCTGGGAGGAAAAGTGGCACTGATGGGAAATGTCTTGCTATTTATAGACTGTCTCGGTGTTATGTCTCCTGCGGTTATATAGAGGAGGCAGCATACTGTCTATTTACTTTACTTTTAGACCACCCGTCTCAGCCTGAGTTTCTTGCTATGGACTTGCTGCTGGGAATTTTTGTCTGATTTCTTCTAAATGACTTTTTTACAAGCGCATGATATTGATGAACGGGGTCTTGTCCAGCCCTTTCTCTTTTGATGCATCCCTGGGGGTCCTGGTCACTGAATGTTTAGTCTGATGTGGCTGGGTGGGAATGGGGATCCTTTTAAAGGATCCAGAGCATGGAGTGAGGCTGGGGGCTTGACGCATGCCTGCATCTTGCATGTTATCTTACACTTACAAGTGCTTGTGACAGGGAACTGGGACTTGCTCCTGGGTGCAGGAGATTGCTATGCTTTCTCTGTCTGTCTTCAGTTATCCACCTAAGCTTCTCTGCTATGTTTATCAGAGTTATATTAGCTCATATTTTTGGCTTCAGTAAGATTTTTACTGCATCATAGGAGAGAATCTGATAAACTGCAAAGTAAAAATATACACTTAGCTCCTTTTTAAATGCTCAGACTGAACTCTATTAATCTGTTGATAGAGGGCATTCAGCTCCAGAAATAAAGTTGCGTGAAGTACTTGGCTAAAATTCTCCCAACTTCTGTAAATTTTACTTGATTCAACCCCGATTCACTGATAACATCCTAGAGTTTATAGTAACAATAACAGAGGTGAAATCCTGACCCTCTTGAAGCCAACAGGGAGTCCTTTACCCAAGATTTCATACTAGGTACCTCACTGTGGCCACAGTATCCCAAAAATGTGGCATCCTCTGGCATCTTCAGGGGAGCAGGAAATACCGCAGGGATTTCTCAGACTGGAGGGACATGCAGGGCAGTCTTCCCCTGAAACAGCTGAAGAGTATGGGCAGTTGCCTAGCATTGACTCTGTGCTTGCTGACAGTATGAAGTTGTCACGAGAAGGTTTGTTGGGAAAGGGTCTTGTCAAACCTAGGCACTGGCATGTTTGTTCCCTCCTGGGTGAGAACAATTGGCAGGACACAGCTAAAGAACGAAGATACGTTCTGCCCATCTAGTTGTGGTTTACAGTGAAATGAAGTGGCGATAAAGCTTCCCCTCTCCTGAAAGGGTGATCAGCACCTTTGGCACCATGGTGAGCTTGCTCAGTAAGAGCAGTGCCTTCTCTGAAGGCAATGTAGACTACTGTATTCGGATTTATCCTCCCCAACTGTAGATTTTTGGGCTCAGCCCAAAACACCTTATATTTTTCTGCTTTATGCAAGCTACCAGGCTATGAGTTGGGTCAGCAGCGATGCAGATGATGGATCCTGATCTGATGCTGCAAGTGTGGTAGCCTCTGGAAAAAGCAAGGCAGAACATTGTGACAGCAGCTGTGAGCGTTGCTGTAACTGAATCTGCCAGAGCTGTAAGGGAGTGAGGAATCGGGCTTCAAACAAGGAATTTGATTTAATTCTTGCATTGTTTCCACATCTGTGTAATCTTATCTCCCATAGTTGTGCCCAGGAGAACAGAAAACCACTCTGTGTTGGGACCTGACCTGTATGATCTCTGGCTTGTGCTTCTCAAGCTGTGAATTCCTCCTGAATGAATGTACCTCTTACCTTTCTGTGTGTGGCAAACCAAAATAAGTGACACACAAGCTCTAAACAGATGCATTTTGTTAGCTAGGCCAGTGGTGTACATAGTAAGAAGCAATGCCTGACACATGCCCAGCAGACAAATTTCATCACCATTTGAATTGACTCAAACTCTAGCCTGTGCCTCTGTGTCAAGGCATCTCATGCTAACTAAGACCTGTTGAGGGAACAGAATTAACTTATACAATGAATTCTTACTAAAATAAAGGTAATAACAAAGCTTGTATTCAATATCTAATTAAATATTTTCCTAATGCAGTATACCCATTTATAATATGTGAAGCCTGACTTTAGTCTCCTGGGAGCAGGCCAGTAAAGAACAGCATTACAAATATTTATTTACTTCTCTTGTCCCTCACTGGCTTTGTTTTAATGGGTGTGCAAAACCGCATGAAAGCTACAGGGGAGAAAAAGCCCCCCGGGAAATCCTTTGTATCAGGATGAATTGGAAAAACAAACTCTAGGGTGCTCATTTGCCATGAATCGCTTTTCACATCACGTGCGGAAAATGAATGAGGCGTCTGTGAATCTAATTCCCTTTGTCCCTGCTGTAAAGCAGATCAGCACAATAGGAGAGGCACAAGGCCAGCAAAGCAAGAGGTGGAAAGCAGGCACCATTCAGTGAATTCATTTTCAGTCATTTCAGTGCCGCTTGCTCCTTTTCTTCTCTATGGATTTAAAGAACAAACAAAACTCTATGGGTTCCTGGGAAATGCCTCTGTTAAGTGCTGCTGCTGAAGTCTCGCTAAGCACAGTGGCAATGGTGAAGAACACAAATCCTTCCCACTGTCACGCTGGGTCCCTTGTCACTCCAAGTGGGAGGACAGAAAGCACATCACCACAGCCTCGTGCTGCACATTAGGAAAACAGCAGATCAGTGCATTGAAGAGACTGTGTCGCCCCAGGGGTAAAAAAGATAAAGATCTAGGGTCTTCCTCTTTTTTTTTTTTTTTTAATCTAACTTCAAGATAAAAATCCTAGTCATCTCTTTCATGCTGAACTGGATTTTTGACAGCTGTTTATTGTTCTGAATTAGGTTACATTATTTCCTCTTTATTACCTTCTATCTAAATACAGTTAGATTTGGGTGTGCATGTCAACCAAACCAGCTATATTTGAAAGACTAAAATATTCTAGCTGTGAAACCCAGTGCCGGCTTGGGAGTGTAACCCTTCCATTCGTTGCCTGGTTTATAAGCCTCTCTTGCTGCACAAGAACAACTTTGTTGCCCAGCTAAAAGGAAAATGGAAATTTAAAAAATCTCACCACAGCTTTTGTAATATATTTCCAAGTTGTCCTCTTTGCAGACTGTGTGCGTAGGCCATTCTGTGCTGGCATTGATGTAAAGCAGGACGAAGATGAGAACCAGAACATTTGATGTCTTCATGGTGGTGGTGGTAGTTTGCAGGATTACTTCTCCGTCTCTTGCCAACCCTCTGTGGAGGGAGGTGTTCCTTCCTTTTTCCAAGGGAGGCAGGAGTTACTACATTTGCGCCTGCAGAAGGGTTAAGCGAGCCAATGCAGCCTTAGCTTACCACAACGTTGTACAAACAAGAGGCTAATCGGAATTGGAGGGTGCTATTTCCGTGTGCATAGACTTCTGCTTTCTGCTTCATGTTAGTTTAAACTAATGACAAAGGAGCTAATCACACCTCACTGCACGGCATAGCTTTGCCTCGGTGCCTGCTGGAACAATGCAGCAAACTGTTTAGTTTTTCCCTCGCTGCCAGTTTCTTCTCCTGAAGTCAAAGCATTTGGGTCAAGACTTCAGACAGGCTTATTTAGCCCTTCTAGCCGCAAAACATTGCAATCTAAATCGCTCGGTCTTAATCACGCAAAGTCAGACCAAATTTTGCAAGGCGGATTGTTTGGTTTCTATGTGCTTCTTAGTAACAAATCTGTCTGCTAGAGGGAAGGGAGGTGTGTCTGATGAAGCTGACACCAAATAAGCAAGCCTTGAAACTTTTAGGAATGAATCCTTTCTGCTTGCCTATGCTAAATACCGTGTTTATGTTCATTTTGTTCAATGGTTCTTAGGAATGTACTATTTAACAGCATACCCAGTCAGGTAAACCTAGACTTAATTTTTTTCCTTCTGTCTTCCTGGTTATTTAACTGCCCACTAGTGACACTGTGCACTTGTTATTCACACTAGATTTTTTTAAAGCTATGCTTTATGCAAAAATTAGTGGCCGTTGCAGACGGCAGGGAATGATCAGTAAGGAAAAGAGGGAGGGTTGCTGCATCTCCAGTAAACTTCTCCAAATTCAGTTTAAGATCCAGGACTGGGATAGAATTTCAAACTGCAGCTGCCAAAAAGGTCTTTCCTGGACAGAGCACCAACTGGAAAAAAGCTACAAGCTAAATTCAACCCTAAAGCAAATGTCTGCAATAGTCTTCTCTGAGCTGGAGACAAGGAGAAATTGGCTCTGTAGCATGACAGAGTTGGATAAAAGATCACTTTGTCCATCTCTGTCTTTCTTGCTCTGAAGGCTGTGAATACCGTTTGCTCTGCCACTGAATAAAGTTGAAGAGGGGAAAGCCTATGTACTTTAGCAAACAGGAGTGCACCGTATAAGATAATTATGAAATAATGCTGAATAGTAGAGCTGTTCCTCAGGCAAAATCCTGGCCTGAACGAAGGTAATAAAAGTAATCCCATAGATTAAAGAGGAGGCCAAGATTTCAACTGTGATGTATTAAATTTAAAAGCTAATTCAATGCAATCCAAGAGACCTTGCTTTGAATCATGAGGCTTAGGCCTGCTTTGTGGTTTTGGATACTATCATAATGGTAAATTACATGTCCAGGGCCAGGGAGAGAATCCAGGCAACCGTCCTTAGGCATGGAATGCGTATGAGTTGTGTAAAGAGATTTGAGTTACAGATGTCTGGTTTGACTGGACCTTGGTTGTACCCAGCTGATAGCTGATGAAAGCAAGCGCAATTGCAAAGGGAATAGTAAGGAGAGACAATGTCTAGGATTACTGTAATACATTTAAACTAGAATCATGTAAAGTAAAAGTCCCTTCCCACTAAGGTCTACAAAGACAGTGAAAATTGGATATAGCAATTTATTACAAAATGCAAAATACTTGAGATTAGGACTGTGAGAACATAACCTCCAGATTTTTTTTTTTTTAAGGAATGACATCATTATGGTCCTTCATTTAAAATGTCAGCTAAATGCTCAATAACAATGAACAAAACAAATCAAATGATAAGCAAATGCTTCAAAGAGACCCACTGGGGATCATTAAATAAACCAAATCAGGTTCAGGACCTCTCCTGAGATGAAAATCATTAGAAGCCAGGAAAATACGTGGGAGAAATACCATACATGCTTGCCCTGCTCTTACTTTTCTCTTTTCTGCTTGTCCACACTGCTGGGAACAGGTTACTGGGTTAAATGGAGCCTTGGTCTGGACTAGAATGGTTTACCTGGACATTGGGCTTGTTCTTTACCTTGTCCACCCCATTCTCTTGGAACAGTGTTGCCGGTGCTTGTGGCTTTCAAAGTGCTGACTCAAAGCAGTCTTTCGTCTTTGCAGAAGCCCTGTGGTAGCTGCTCTGCAGATACCCAGGAGCCTGGGCCAGGCCTTGCCTTGCAGAAATTTCAGTGTAAGCACAAGTAGACAGCCTGGGAAAGTGGAACAATGCTGGACTTTTGGGATACAAGTCTTCCTGCTTCACTGAAAGCGGGATGGCTGGGGTAGATCTAACGGAAACCAAATATGACTTTGTAGATCAGCTCAGGAGCTCTGCTATGCACAGGCAAGTGCCTGCACCATTTTTCCCGTCTGGTGCATAGACTCTCTCTTGCTCTTTTGAGACAGCTACTTCATCTTTTTTTGGCAGTGCTCCTGACACTGACTCAAAATGACAAGTCACAAGATTTTTTTTTTTTTTTTTTTGTGGGTGTAAGGTTGGAACATGTGTCTCAAGTAGTTTTTGGGTAGCCAATGTTCTGAGGGGAAACAGCCATGATAGCTAATGTTTTGGAAAGCTGCGCTGTCGCTTCCACTTTGCCCCACCATGTTGTTCGCAGTGGGAAGGGAATTTTACTTTGAGTATTTCAAGTTTACAATGTGTACTCCAGACACTGTTTCGCCATTTCATTCCCTGTGTAATCCTTGTATCTCCTAGAAAGAGCTTTATTACCAACTCCATCTGTTCTGAGAACTGCTTTCCCTTCAAACAGCCAAAGCCTGTGGGATGAGAAACTACATCTAAACGAAGTGGTATCAGTGCTGGCAGTGGGAATTCTGTTTTGGCAGGTTGCTTAGCTGGCCAACAAGCATGTTTCTTTATCTGTCTGATTGAAGGCTTTGACCATAGAGATAAGCAGCTCAAAAATGCCAGTAAAGAAATCTATTTACTTAGAAGGGCAGTGACTTCATATATCTAGAGCACTCTTCACCTTGTTTGGATGCTTCTGCAGTATTAAACAGTGGAAAAGCCTCCTGTTGCTTATCAAGATTATTATATCTGTAATATAATTGGGAAGAGTAAAAGATACAAAGATAGCAGACTAGTAAGCAGATAAATCTTACATCAATGTCTAACTTCTTGGGTTGGCTGATACAAGGCTGCCGATATAACTGTATTAGCAAATCACACGCCCACACCCCCAAGTAGCTTATACCAGTAGCCTCATAGCTATAACCAATAGCCAGTACCAGCTGCTTGGAGAAAGTATGGCAATAAAGAGGTGTGGGGTTTGTGGTCTTTTTTTTTGTTGTTGTTTTTGGTTTTTTGTTCCTTGTTACTTCAGGGTCCAATTCTCCCCTTTTAGACTGTAGTCAATATTGAGTCATAACTGATTTAAGACAGCAACATCTATTAATTAAATAACATACTATTAAGTAGCCTAATTATACACTATTAATAGATACACTGTTACCATAAATTTACAAATGTATCATTTTGCACAGTTACAACCAAATATAAAACCAATTCTTATTCTCAGATCTTATAAATCACACCCAACTATTTTATTATAATTCTGTCACTCTTCCCACACACGCTACTTGGTGCCAGAGTGCAAGCCTGTCCCTCTTTACTTGCCCCCACTGAGTCTTTCAGGCATGAACCTGATGGAGAGTTGTGTGGGTTGTCAGCAGGGTTCCCTTCACTGTCCTGGTGGGTTTGGGCGCACAGGTAGCTTCAGTCCTGTTTGTAGGTGCCTGCACTCCTACTGTCAGAAGAACCCACCCTCTTTTTTCTTTACCTGGTTTTGTCTTATTCCCCCTTTTTTCTGTTGCGGAACCCATCCTTTTTTTTCCTACCTTTACCACCCCCGTTTCTTTACCTCAACACTTTGCAAACAAGCAATTCACCTCTTCCCCCCCCCCTCCTTGTTCTCAATTCTGCTACATCCGTACCCAGATTTGATGTTTCCAACACCTTTACTCAGGCAATGTTGGCCTCATGGATATTACTGATACAGTTGCTGAGGCACAGGCAGCATCCTAAGACTACATCCCCAAACTCCCCTACAATTACCTGGTTCATACTGGCAATGCTTTTTCTTTTGCTTTCATACCCTCACTAAGGCAAATTATTTTACTTTAGCCTTGATTCCTCTATCTACCTCCAATTAATGCAAGTAGTTTCATATCTGAGGCACAGCCTGCATACCAGAGCAACAAAGCTACGTGTTTTTCATGCTCGGTTTTGTGCTCCCACAGCATCCTTGCCCTTAAATTGTTTTAATTACTCTCTGGGTTCCCTGCAGAGGCTTAGCTAGTTGTGAGGCCCAGTGCTCTAGTGGGGCCTCTTGCTCGCATTTGTACAACTGCTCCTATACTATGACTTTTGCCAAAATAGTTATGAGTATGGTTTTTTCTATGCTCCTAATCAAATAGTTGTGTTTGCAAAACTTTTTGAAACATAGATCTGGATACTGCTTCACCTGATCTCAGTAATGGGGTTTCCTCTTAAGAGTTTCTTCCATGTAGAGCTTTTTTTTTTTTTTTTTTTTTCCCCCCCTCTATCATGCAAGCCTGGTATAAGGTGAGTCCTAACCAAAGTTTAAATTCTTTCTTTCAAGCCAAAATCTTTTTTTCTTGCCTTTGGCACCTTTGAGTACATTTCCACAGGGAAATGAAACATTTCCACAGGGAAAGCTTCACATTAAAAGCTTCACTGATTTATCTTCCTTTTTCTTGCAATTCTTTCTGAATAAAAGCTTTCTGCTTCATATTTATCAGTGTGGGTCTCCTGCTAGTACAAGATGAGTGAAAATTTCTCAGTAAATAGATGAGACTTTTCAGAGGAGATACCTTCACTCTCTGTAAAAGTCAGCTTTTCCTACTGTGCTCGTAATAGTGTATTTAATAGTTAAAAAACAACAAGGCCTAGAAATGTAATACAAGCTAATGTGCCACCGCCACCCCTTTCCAGCTGCACCTGAGAGGAGGGGAGTTTTGTTTTCTGAGATTTCTGCAGTGCTGGGGGTGTTCGAAGTGCTGCGCTGTCAGCAGTGTGCCTGACAGGGTTCGTGCACAGTGCAAGCCCTGCAGGAGCAGAGACCAGCAGGCCCTCGAGCCCCCGAGGCTTCTCCCTTCCACAGGATGGCAAATTTTTTGAGACCCACCAGCCCTGTTGGCTGCCAACGCAGCACCCGCTTGGTGGGCACCCAGCTCCTGCAATCACCCCTTCCCCCTGCAAGTGCTCCAGGACCAAACTGAGAGCTGAGACCGCTGCAAAGTGACAAGATTTGATGCAAGCAGGACTTGCAGATGGGGCTGCTGTTCCCTTCTTTCTCTGAGCGCTGTAAAGCTGAGCTTTGCTGAGCCCTGGCATGCTCTCAGCCCAAGCCCTTTGTGGCTGGCTGGGGTTGGACTGCTGCTCAGGAGTACCTGCTCCTTGTGAAACACTGGTGCTGTTTGTATATAGCATGAGCCTACACAGTTTTATACAGGTCAGGTTTTAATTACTTTGACACCTTAAATAGTAGCGGACTACTATGTTAGCTACCTTACTAATTTTAATTGCTCTTTTGAAAATTAAAGCTTGTAGCAAAAGGGAGTAGTCAGTGGTACGGAGGAAAGGAAAGAACTTTCTTCTTTTTATCATTTATTTCAGAAAGCTATCAAAGTTTATATGGTGTTACAACTTTTCAGGACTCTATCTGGAGTCTACAGCCTGTGAGACAGACTAAAGGTTCCTGGTTCATCTGCTACCAAGTGAGAGGGTGTGCATTTGCACCAACGTACACACCTTAGGCCATGCAGCTGTAATAGATATGCGCAAAAGTGGAGCCTTGTACAGCTTCTGGTTACAAACTAGCTTTTTTCTGGAGGAAACTGGTGGATAGTCATGGAGAAAGGGCATAATTAAGCTGTTGTCATGAAGCAAGCGTTGCTCCTTGGGTCCAGAGGAGGGCCACAAGAGTGATCAGAAGGATGGAATACCTCTCCTATGAGGAAAGGCTGAGAGAGTTGTGGGTTGTTCAGCCTGGAGAAGAGAAGGCTCTGGGGAGACCTTATTGTGGTCTTTCAGGACTTAAAGGGGGCTTATAAGAAAGATTGGGACAGGCTTTTTAATAGGGCCTGTAGTGATAGGACAAGGGGTAATGGTTTTAAACTAAAAGAGAGTAGATTCAGACTATAAAAAATGAAGAAATTTTTTACAGTGAGGGTGGTGAAACACTGGAGCAAGTTGCCCAGAGAGGTCGTAGATCTGCTGTCCATGAAAACATTCAAGGTCAGGTTGGTCGGGGCTCTGAGCAACCTGTCTAGTTGAAGATGTCACCGTTTATTGTAGCAGGGTTGGACTAGATGACCTTTAAAGGTCCCCCAAACTATTCTATGATTGTATGAACACTTCTAGATTTTAACATTTGAATCCTTACATATATAATGTCCAATATTTCAAAGACTTGTATGCAATTTCTGTGCTTTGATTATACAGTGTCTTTATATAAAAACATAGATTGTTTGTTAAAACTCCATTTAACTCATTTATAAAGTGCTGGAAGACAAGATGGAAAGATTCTGGTTTTTTGGGGCTTGTAGGCTTCTACTGGTAGCAGAAGAAGCATTTGAAACATAGGTATGAAGTTGATGGGTGGCACCTGGGCAAGAGCAGTTGTCTGGTTTCCAGCTTTCATTTATCACTATACGTTTTTATTGCCCTCGGTTGTACTGCTATGCCAGGGGCTCTTCTGTAGTGACACAAACTCTGTGCTCAGCCCCAAGGAAAGAACTAGTCTGTCTCCTGTATGGCCTCTTCTCTTTGGCACCTTCTTTCCATATATCAGAGACACAGAAAACATTCAGTCGTGGTAGGTTTGGAGTAGGAAGGTGATTTTTATATGCTGTTCCTCTGCCATTTGTTTGTATGCAGGAAGAAAATGTAGGATGAGTTTGCTCTGGTGCTCTGTGAAAAGGATAGCCATACTTGTGATGTGGCTAAGGTGACATACATCCATGTACAGAGTGAGTGACTGAGAGTTTGGGATGTTATTCTTGGACGAGTGTTGCCATTTTTATGAACTCATCCACAGTGTGCCCTTTTGAATAAGGGAACGGGAAGGAGGAAAGTAGACTTAGCACCATCAGAGCAGAAGCAATGATATGCACATACAGTTATTTGTGGTTTGCATTGCATGTTCATGATGCAAATGTACACAAGCCTAAGGCTGAAAAGAAATTCTGGCCTTGGAGTCATGTGGCCTCTTAAACCCCCACCCCGTAGTAGGGGTGGAAGCGACAAAACCAGCTTTGGTGCAAAGAGAAAAGCATTCATCTGCTTCTGCATCTCCCCTCCTTGGTTCCACCAACCAATCTCAGTAGCTGTGTGGAGTTATTACTGTGGTAGTCGGGTATTGAGGTGGGTGGGAATTTTCTAGTGAATACTGTTCTTCTCGGAAAATACCACTTCACTGAGTCCAAAGCTTCTTATGGAAATGCTGGTAATTTGTGGTAGGAATCTGCATACCAGTAGGGGAGTTTTCTCAGCACCAGGAGCAAGCGCTGCAGTTAGCAGAAGACTCCCTTTCCAGAATAGCCTGTGTAGGTTGAGCAACTTTTTTACTTCTTGTGAGGCTGGACTTCAAAGTAGGGACTTGTATGGGGACTTCTCCTGGGCTAACAGACTCTGAGCTGCCATGGGGGTGGCCTCCTCCTATTCAGATGAAGCTCAGAATGGGAGAAGCTTTGAAACCTCAAGTTTCAAGGGGTGAAAAAGGGTGTTTCATGCTGCTGTGCTGTCTCTTTGGTGGACTGCCTCTCAATGCATGGCAGCAGCAGCAATATGGTGAGGAACTGCTTTGGTGAGCAACCTTTAATTAGCTAAGGAAACAGCCTCTGGCTTAGCATGAACTTGGCAGGTCTCATTATGTCAGGAGTCAATATCTCCCACGTTACTTCATGGCTGTGCTTGTGAGCAGCTCTTCGTCCAGGCAATGTGTTTAAATTGGTGTTGAATCGGGATCACAGTGGATCAATGGCCTCTATTAAAACCTTGTGGCCCTCCTGGGTGGACTGAATTTGTTTGCCAACACTGCGGTGCTGGTGTGCAACTTTGGACCGATGCAGATCGGTGCCGGTTAGGCAGTAACAAACGGCACACCAGGACAGTTGAACGGAGGTGTGGTGTCAGCTTTTGTAACTCTGGTGGAAACAGGTGTTTCTCCATCCTGGCTAATGGAGTTTCCTCTGTGTTCATGGGGAAGTGACTCTTTCTGTAGAATAAGCTCAGTTCGCTGCCTGGGAAATGCTCAGCAGTGTCCAGGCGCTCCTTTCATAATATGCCCTGGGACCTTGTGACAGAGCTGACTCAGCAAAGGACTAGTTAATGTCTGATGTAAGGACAGACTTTCTGGTCCTACAGACAAATTCTGTTTACAGGTGACTCAACAGCGCAGGAAGGGATATCTCTAGATATCAAGATAGCCAAATGGATGTATTGGAATGGTGTGAAATTTTGCACAAGTATTGTGTTGGGGAACTTGGCAACTCAGCAGGGTTTTGAATTGAATGATCATCCACAAGCAGGGATGAACGTCCAAAATAGCTGCCCTGGTGCTTCTGGATCACCTAGCATTGATAGTCTTTCTCGCCTAAAATGATCCAGTTGACTTCCACACAGGCCTGACATGAAATATTTAAAAATGTTCTCGCAGTCATGTGCTGGCAGGTATGTAAAGAAGCGTCTGTTCACTGAGAGCACTCTAAAAGGGAGAGCAATTGGAAGTGGAGGTCTCTTACCAGCAACAGACGTGAACAAGCGGCTCAGCCTTTCCAGCTGAAAAAACAGGGCTTAAATTAGGCAAGAATTTTGGATTTCATCGACCTACTTTGCCATTTGCTCCCTGTTGGTACCTGAGCGTTCCCTAACCTATATTTCTTCTCTCCTTTCTGACTGATGGGTGGTGAGGTTGGATTTGTTTGGATGCGTGGAAAAAAGGAGGTGAAGGAACTACAGCTGAAGGAAGACTAAGTTTAAACTGGATTGTGATGGATTTAGTAGTGAATTTTATACTGGTCAGCCTACTGCTAAAAAGTTGAGTCTGATGCAAATGAATTTCATAGCTGCTGCTGACGTTCTTCCAGCAGAAGCGTGTCTGCTAAGAGTTTGCAGTTGCTCCCAGTGAAGCTATTCCTGAGTTTATCCCGCTGTTCTCAGACTATAGAAACGCAGGGTTTTTGAGTGTCCCTTTGTCATCAGCATGATGCCAATGACAAGAATGCAGGGAGGTCACTTTCTCAGTGGCTTGTGCTGTTTCAAATGCTGATGGGAAGATATTGCTCCCTCCGTGTCAAGCATTACTGTAATTGTGCGGGGAGAGCTTGGCTCCTGCAAACGAATCTTAATTGTGCGGGGAGAGCTTGGCTACTGCAAATGAATCTAAGTCTGACAGGAGGGAGCAAAGCCTGGTACAGGCTTCTCCTTCCTAGGTGGGAGGGAAGGACGTGCTGCATCCATCCCTTCCTCAGGCCCTCAGGGGACAGAGCTGGTACAAGGATGGCTTCAGCTGAGGTGGGGGGTTCAGAATTGCTCAAATCTGAGTTCTCCGCTCAGTCTCCTGAGGGTGCCAGTGCAGTGAGCTGTTCTCTACCCCGCTACATCATCCAGGCACTCCTGCTGGCACAGGTTGGTGTGGATTGCATCTGATGTGAGGGTGGGATAGAGCTGAGTGCAATCTGTGACGGGAATTTGCCAACAAGTCAGTAATTATAGATATGGGATTATATGTGTAAAGGGCCATTGCCACTTCTCTAACGTTTCTAGAGAGAATGACAGGAGCCATTTTAGGATGAAACTGCTACTCCCTGCTCTGTGTCAGGGTGGGACAGCAGGGATCCTTCCTTAGTGGTACAAGAAGATTAAGAAGTCCAGAAGGAGACAACTGTAATCTGTGCATTACCCCTGGTTGCTGCTGAGAAAAAACAATGAGAAAAGCATCATCTTTGGTCCAGGTCCTGGTCTGATATCACATGACAATGCTGACAATGCTATTGTGCCTTTTCAGGAAGCCAAACTTGCTTGCTTTAATAAGAGTTTCTTAGGGTGGGGCAAGTAATATATTAGGGTAGGCTGCTTTTTCTCAATGGATATTCAGAGAGCATCATCTGGGAGAGCTTCCAGCTCATTCTAGCTTCTGTTTCCTTAATAGAAGTCAGTATGGATCAGAGCCATAAGGTATTTGTAGCATGCAGACTGCCAGAGATCTAAAATTAACGTATGGACCTTCTTGTCCCAAGAGACCAGTGTGGCTATGGATAGCTTTCTTCAGAAAAGTCTGTCTTTGTGTGATAGCCTTCCCTTCCAGGTAGGCAAATACAGGCTTTCTGAGTTAGCAAGGACATGACAGTTTGGACTAGCTAAGCCCAATTTGGATGTTGCTGAAATGAAAATGTGGGATTTTTTTAGTTTCCTCTGGCAGAGAAAAGTTTCACTTAGCAGTCTTGGTCAAAGCCTGTCTGAATCAGTTTCCTAGCAGAAACGTGCTCATCTTTCCTCCCACTTCTGTTGCAATCTCTTCCAGAGGATTGGTGATGGTGGGAAGGAGCAATTGCATTGGTTTTGAGGACTCTGTTTGCTGTGAGCACCCCAGCCCAAGCTCCGTGTTGGCTGGAAAGAATGACGTGAGGAAATAGGATTGCAGAGCCTGGGGAGAAGGTTTGCAGACCACCTGGCCTTCAAATTCCTGGCACTGCTCAAACTTGTCTCTAGGAAATCCATGTTCCAAGTCAAGCTCAGGTCACATGAGAAAATGAATTTGGCAGGAATATTATGAGTCCCTACTGATCTGCCAACAAATCCACCCCAAGCATCTTGCTCCATGGCTCTATGCTTAGAATAGAGCAGCACAACTGACAGCCCAGCACTGAAAAATTGTGCTTATAGAACTGCCTGGAGGTGGCTTCTGCAGATTTTTCCCATGAACCAACACTGCTGCAAGCTGACTTTCCTTAGCACTGCATTCTCCTTTTACAGAAAAATAAAAGGCAAGGTCTGAGGGAGGGCTTGAAAGCAAAGAGAATTAAGGTGGCAGGAAAAAAGACATTCCTCCTTCTTAGTTTTCTGTGTTCCTACTGTCCTAAGATGACATCAGTTCTCCTGGGTGCTGTGTAGTCACTCAATGTACAAATGTAGGGACAATTCATACTTCTGTGCCCACTTGACTTCCTCTGACATCATTAGTAGCAACTGGTGAGACGTTGCCGTGTGCATTTAAGTACCATTTTGTGCATTGTTTTTCCCAAAATATCTCAGATTCAGAGCAAGGTGCATAAAGAAAACGAAATTCAAAATGGCTCTGGCACAATTATAGTAGAAATAAGCAGCTATCGAGCTTAATGCAGATGCCATGATGGGAAATGTAATCTTATTTCCTCTTCTTTTTTTCTGTCTTTTGTGTGAGGTGCTCTGTTATCATCTTTATGCGGGATGTTCAGAAATTTTATTGCATTGAGCATATCTGGGAATTGGGAGGTCTCTTTATTACAGAACGCAGAGATTTTTGAGATGGGCTGTCAACAACTTGCAATGCTTTAACATCCCTTCAAGGTGACTGGATAATGCGCTTTGTATAGGAGTGCCCCTTGGGGCAGTATAACTGGAAACACGGGACTTCCTGTTCAGGCCACAAGTTTTTGAAAATTAGAGGCCTGAAATTAGATATGTAAATCAACCCTTCTATATGCATAAGAACAAACATAATTATGGACGTCCTGATTTTCAGGGTTGCTGCTGTAAGATCTGTGAGTACTCAAGGCTGAAATTCTGAGCTGTGGTGTTTCCTAGAGGAACTGAGTAACCACATGTTTGAATAGTTTTCCTTTAAATTTATGTACATGGCTGTGTATGTGTCTGTGTATTTATTTCTATATCTTATATAAATGTAAGACATAATATTTATCTTCTGTAAGTAAATATATATGTATAAACAAATAACTATACAAACAACTAAATATAAATATTTATATGCATTTCTATTTAGATGACCTAAGTTCTGCTAGGAGACAATTAGAAATACCTAATTAATGACTGGAGTGGAGAACACCCTGAAGAAAAATCTTTCAAAATCCAGGTATGAGAAGAGGACCTGAGACTGGGATAGGTTTCTCCCTTGGTAGTCACGCAAACAGTGCGGGTATGGCTGTAGACACTGCAGCACTGTGGGTGAAGCAGTATTTTGTTTTCCTTCAGATTGTCTCAGCCAGTGCTCTCCTGTCCTTATGAAGATGGGTAAGGATGATAGGCATGAGACGGAGGGCAGAGGTTGTGACATGCCTGAGGTCTGGAGTCTGGGAGCTGAATTCCCATCTGTTATCTTTATGTGTGTAGGGACTGTATCTGCTCAGTGACTTTTATGGGATGGAAGGGGCTCTGGCTCGTCAGTGACAAATGCTTCTGCTCCCAGTTTGCACTGACCAAGTATGTAACTGGCAAGAGAAAGCAGAGGCAGCAAAGATGCTGAAGGAGCCAAGTTATTTCAAAGGCAGTCTTTGGTGAAAGAGCACCTGCTTGAGGCTGAACGGGGTATCCTCCTTCTTCCCTATGCAGGCAGCGGAGGTGGATGCCAGTAATGGCTCAAAGGGGGTTTGTACACTGGGGATAGTTTTTGAGGTGAAAACATCAATTTGCCAGTGCCCCCAAAATTTTAAGAGGCTGAGGGAAGGAATCAAGACTTGTACTCTGCTCAGACCGGCACTCTGGATGCCAGAGCAGGTAGCCTGTTAATGAATCAGTTAAACTATGTAGTTAAAGCCGAGATACATATAGCTGTCAGCAATGAAAAGGACAAGACAGAAGACTTGCATAGCAGGGAGGGAAGAAGCACGTTGGACGTTTTCCCTTAAGGCTTTGCCTGGATATGCCTTGCTGCCACTGAAGCTTTCTCTTACAATTTTGAACTCGGATTTTTGCAGGAGAGGCAGTGAGCCCCTCCTGCTTGCTTGGAGGGGTGGAAGAGGAAAGCAGAGGGATGGCCAGGTCCAGCTGGAGGTGTCCGGGGTGGCTCTGCACATCTATTTCCAGGCGAGCCACCTGATGGTGCTGTTTGTTCAAGTTCCTGGCTGTGATGGGTGCTCCTCGCCTGCAGAGCTGTGGACCTGCATCTAGATCTGCCTTATCACAGGGCGTTTAATTAATAAATGAATGATTAAAAAAAGGTCTGCATCGCCCACCTGGCTCTGGTGGTGGGAGCTCACCTTTCTGCCAGGCCCCGGGGCAACAGCTGATGGGGTTTTTTTAAGCCTGATTTCAAGAAAGTGCCTTGGAAAAGGTCTGGGGGAGGCCAGGCCCGGGTGCCTCTGCGTTTTGTGGAGGCTGGTGATGGCTTGCTAGGTTTTCCTAATTTATTTTGCATTCTCCTCACAATTTCCATTGTGGAGCTTTCCCATACGAGGATTAACCACCACAAGCGGTGCAGTGCAGCGCTGGCAACCTCCCTAGAAATCATGCACCCTGAATAATGATGAGAGCTGAAAACAGGATGGAAAATCCACCCTTCTGTTCCCTAAATCAGCACTGGGTAACACCACCCTAGACAAAGAGCAACGCTTGGCGACACCCCCATTTCTACAACCTGCCCCCCTCGCCAAGCCCAGCCTTCCTCTCTGCAGGGGCTCGCATCAAAATGCACAGGCAAGGCAAGAAATGCAAACTGGGGAAGTTTCTGCCCAGTACCAGGCCCCTATCTGGGGAGGCCAGGGTCCCCATTTGATCTGGAGGGTACAGGCTTGCATTTGCAGTCTTGGGGACCAAGCCCCTTGGTTAAGGACTAGCGGTGCAGTGCTTTGCAGTGTAGGGTACCAGGGATGGGGGTGACTGGTGTGAGTAACAAGGGCCAACATACGGGGGAGAGCAAAACAGCTCACCCTCCTGTCTTGCCTGGTTCATTTTCTGATGGTGAAAGAGCAGGGAGTAAAATTTAGCCCAGGTTGCCCCACTCGCTCCCACCACAGGCAGCACCACCAGTGGGTCCCTCTGAAGTGAACAGGCTGGCTCCTCATTTGTTTCTCACTGTCAGGATGATGAGTCCAACTAGATGTCTTTCTGTTTGTGTTTGCTGCTTGTCTGTGCTGACAAAACATGCGTAGTTTGTAGCTCCCTCGCTTCAGCTGGCTGCTGTTCCATTTTAATGCGAGGCGCTTCGTCGGAGGTCATTTACTCAGTATGTTGCCGGGCCATTTACAAATATGAGCTGATGAATATTTCATTGTCATTCACCAGGAATTCTGTTGAAGTGTAGAGCTTCATGGCAGTGAGTCAGTACGCGATGCACTCAACCTGAAATTGTTTCCTTGCTGCATCTCTCGTCAGACGTGCTAATTGCCGACGTTGAGGAGGTGAAGTTGGAAGGGGGAGGAATATGTATATGTATTAATATAATAATACTCTTTATCTCACCTTGATTCTACTTAAATATCCCTGGAATCAGCACTGCTCAGGGAAGGGGCTCTTTCCATGAAATAGCAAGTGCAGCTATCTCTTCCTGTTCGCTCTGAGAGCAATACCCAGGCTGGCTCTCCTTCCCGCAGTGCCACACCTCCAGGAGGGAGGCTCTGCTGGACTTGGAGACTCCCTCTTAAGTGCCAGGAAGAGCGAGTACTTGCAGCAGAGTAGGTGGTGAGACCAATTTATCTTGCTGCAAAACATCCTAGTGGAAGCAGGGCACAGTGCACAGGGAATGCATGCCAGTGTTAATGCCTGCTTGAGACTGCAAAGAGCCT
Organism: Nipponia nippon; assembly: GCF_047370975.1. NCBI lineage: Eukaryota > Metazoa > Chordata > Aves > Pelecaniformes > Threskiornithidae > Nipponia > Nipponia nippon. The sequence goes on along the minus strand of NW_028262290.1, from coordinate 94,350,448 downwards.
GGAGCAATACTTCTGCAGAGGGAGACCCGAGCCATTTGTCTCATAGTCCAATGATGATTCAGGCGCCACCATCATTAGGTATTTTATTGATGAACAAACTGAAGAAAACAGAGGCTGGGATAGAGTACCAAGGTTGATAGCAGGGGTCTATAAAGGTCATTTGCCCAGCAGCTGCCAGCTCAGAGGAAGAACACTGCTCTACCATAGCAGTGGAGTGGCAGCAGAAAGTCACAGCTGCATGCTGAATTGTGCAGTTGTGCTGGTGGCAGTGCCTCCCACCTCACCTGCTGACTAGGGAAAAGCCAGTGAGAAGGTGTTTTCATGTTAGTGTTGCATACCACTGTAAAACAGCTTGTGTTGCACTCCTGGATTTTCCGGACTGCACGGTTTTGTGGTGAACAATGTCTCACTGATAACTAGGGCTATGGGTAACAGTAGGGCACACTGTTTCACTTGAGAGAAAATAATCCAACCAAAGAGGTCCTGTAACCATCCAAGCTTCTTTAGCCCTCTCCTTTGGTGGTGGCAAAGTCGAGCTCTGGAGGTGTCCCAGTAACAAAGGTTATTGTAACTGTCAGACACAAGAGAGGGAAAGGAGGCCATGTGTACCTGGAAGTCGTCTGCTTCTCTGCATGCTCAGAAGCTTCTCTCTGCTGCCCAGACCACAAGGATGGGCTGCAAAATGTGCCTGCTTTTCATTTGCTTCTGGCTGGTCATCTGGTGCTTCAGAGCTAGAGCAAAAGAGAGAAGCTGTGAATACATCAAATTTGGTAGCTGTGTGGGAAGTAGGGGGTCATCCTGTCAGTTGCCAAGGAGAAAGGTTGGTAGTCTGGAACTAGGCTCCACAACTCTTCTGGGGGTGGAAAATGAGATAGGTGCCTCTTCTTTTCACTCTTCCATCTCAGCTTGGTCTACGTTACACAGTTCACACAGCTCTCAGTATTGCAGTTTGTCTAGTACAGCGTGCCCTTATGCAACAGACCATCCCATGCTGTGCTGTAGGTAAGGTCCTGCAAACCCGGTTGGGTGCCTCGCTTTGTGCGAAGCTCTTGCCATGCACTGTGCACAGCAGAAATTGGATCTGGAAACAGGGCAAAAGTGGACTTAGCACTGTGTTCCAGAGTCTTCTGGCTTTTTGGGGACTGAGCAGGGGTTTTATGTTGGTGACACTGTCTAGTCATTGCTGTTCAAAGGGGTCTGGTGTGAACTCATGGTATGTGAACTGGCCCCCAGTACCAAACTGCCTGGAAGGAGCTTTAATCTGAATGCTCTGTGGTGCTTTTACTTTGGGGTATTTTTTATTTTGTTTTTAAGATTCTGTAAAGGCTCTATAGCATGGACAGTCCACCACTGTGCTATTCAAGTCTGCACATGTCTGTGTATATATATATGTGGTATGTTTTCTCTTATTGCATGTTTTCACATACTTTCTGGAAGCACCCCTAGAAGAGGTCTGGTTATCCCAGGTACAATGTCATAGCTGTCCTTTGGTTCCTGGACCTGGCTCACCCCAGGAAGGGCCCAAACCCAGTGAGGACAGTGGGAACGTGTCCTGCAGAAGTAAGGTTAGGTTGGGATGGACATTTTGTTGCTGGAAACTAATCTCTGTCCTGCTAGAAGCTTCACATACATGTCTGTGAAAATCAACCTTTTTGACTCCTTTAAACCCCTCTGTGTTTCATGTCTACTTTTAAAAGTAGGTTTTGGAAGGTTTTTGTTTGTGTTGTTTGTTTTTTTCTCTTTAAACTTGACTAATGTCTTCAGTTTTTTGAGCTGGTGCTCTACAATACAAAGGGCTTACTGAAAACTGCTGAAGGCCAGGCCAGCTTGTAAAAGGAGAATATGGTCTGGAAGTTAGGTGTATGGGAACTTGATGCCAGTGTTCATGAAATGCAATAAAAGCAGGCAGTATGGAAAAAATATGAGGGCATCCTAGACTCCATTATAGTCTTTATTGGGTTTTAGTAGAATTTTTTAAAATATAATTGGTTTTTTAATTTGACCAACTGTAATGACAGAATGAAACTGATTCTGTAGCCAGTTATTCCAAAATAGCTTGATTAACCTGTAGATCTTTAAAATATAATTAATAATTTTTTGTAGAATAAGACTTCTTTTCTGTGGGGGTGTAGGCATATGTGGGTGGTTACTGAGAATACATGGTACTCTAATCACTTCTCACTGTCTCTCTTGCACTCTCCCTTTCTGATGCACGCAGATATTATAGGCCATAATTTGCCATTTCTGTTATCCTAGAAATAAACAGGACTAGTCATAGGGCAAAACATGACTTACTACAAATACAAGCAACAGAAACTGTACCTAAAGAAGGAATAAAAATGGTCATTTTTAATAACACTTGGTTAGTTTCCAAAGTGGAGAGCAAACGAATGAACTTGTATTATGCTCTAGGAAAAGAAAGAAGGATTATTACCATTCTAGAGAAAACTGGTGAAGGGAGGGCAATTATGATGGAAATTGCTATTTGAGGCAAGGTGTCTAAATTTTGATTCAGGGTAGGTTTTCTCAGCAGCATTGCTGACATTTCCCAGTTTTTCACACTATGATTTTACAGTTCTTTAGCTGTGAGTCAAGTAAGTTCAGATATTGCACAAAAGAGTAAATATAACAGATTTTACTTAAAAAGTACATGCTACACCTGTCTGTGTCCTCCATTGGTCACTCTTCTCACCAGACATGGATGCTGTATGCTCTGTCAGTCCATCTGCTGGCTGATGTCTTTGCTTATCTGTCTCCTAAGGAAGCCTGAACTGTGAGAGCAATTAAATGTTACCTCAGTGTAAACTGGTCGGAGGTCTCCCACTGTTCTCCGCTGTTTCCAAGGTGGTGGTTGGGCAGGCAGGGGTGCTGGTAAGAACCCCAAAGAAACATGGAGGTGGTGGGGGGGAAATCCTTCTGTTTCTCTTCCTGTTACCAGCCCATGCAGATCCGCTTGGCTACTTCCATCTCTTGCAGCCTTGTGTTTGGTGATACTGAAGACCGACTGCAGATCTCACCCATCAGGTCAAGGGAGGTGTTTATTCACCTTTGTGTGGCACTTGTTGGCGCAGTACAACAGACATGGCCTCAGTTCGGAGTCCCTAGCACAGGAGGGATATTGGCAAGTTGGAGCGAGTCTATTAAGACATGTAGGGGGCTGGAGCATATGACATACAAGGAGAAGCAGAGGGAGGATGAGAAGCAACAGACACAAGTCGCAGCGTGAGAAATTCCAGCTAGATATAAGGAAGAAAATCTTCACAGGCAAGGTAGTCAAACGCTGGAAGAGGTTGCACAGAAACACTGTGGAATCTCATCTTTGGAGGCATTCAGCTTTGGAAGTTGGACTAGATGACTTCCAGAGGTGGTTTTGTACTTAAATTATTCTGTGGTTCCATGATTTTGTGCAAGAGTTTGTGTCTTACACAACCTGTACTGCCTCTTTAATGCACCAGAAAGACTTTCAAGCAAGCACACTCCCTTTCAGAAACAAAACTCCCTCAGGACTCTGCATACCACAAGCAGCTTTGCCACAACTATGCAGGCTGCCACTCTTCACCCCATGCACAATGAACTTTGACTGCCTGTATTTTCTTTTATGTGAAAATGGCTGTTAGACCCATCTCCAGCTGAAAACACCTTCTGCTTTAATGAAGAGCCTGAAATGATACAAAACGTGTGAAAATTAGGCCTGCTTCAGCCCGGTGCTTTCCAGGTATTTCCCTGTGCTCCTCAACAGATGTTCATGGAAAGCTTCTTCCTCTGGCAAGTCTTATTAAGGGACTTGTCAGGGAGGGTTCTTTGCTCTTTTCACCAACAGATGTCATTGATGAACTTTCTCCTCTTCCCCTCCCATCCCCCCACCCCCCCCCCAAGTTTTGGGCCACCAGGCCTAAACAGACTGCAAATGACCACTATGTTGGCATTTAAAATGAAACAGAGAACTTGGCTTGTGTCTCAAAAGGTTGAAATGAGGATCCATGCTTTGGATTGTCCAAATGCTGTTTAGTCCATATCAGCATATCTGAATAGGATACAGGACAAATAGGATTTTTTTCTTCAATTTAATTTTAAAAAAAAAAAAAATCTCATCTCCTATTCCATGGGAGAAAAAATTACGGAGGACTGTTTGTTTGCAAGTCTTCCACATTTTCAAAAGATCATAGGATAATTCAGGTTGGAAGTGATCTTGGGACATTTCTAGTCCCACCTCTTGCTCAAAATAGGGTAGGAAATGAGGTTAGATCAAGTTATTCAGGGCTTTATCCAGTTGGGTCCTTAAAACCTCCAAGGACAAGAACGGTACAACCTCTTTGAGCTATGACTCTTCCAAAGAGGTCAGTTGTTCCTAGTTTTTCTGCAAAGATGTTGGTAAGATGAAGCCTTAGTTCAAAAGAATGTCGTATTGTCAGCAGAGAATGGTGAGCAACCTGACTACGGCTTGAATAGGTCATTAAACTGTCCTCCAGCTTTCCTTTTGTAAAGTGGATCCAGTAGCACTGGAGGTGCCAGAAAGACTGTATCCTAGTTTGAGCTGTAGCTGAGCGTCAATGCAATCACAAGTGCTGGCACTCTCCTTGCCTTCAGTGCTGGAACTCATCCAGTTCTGGACAAAGTCATGCTGGCCTTAAAATCCAGAGCTGAACCCTGGAGGCAATGTGGGGTTTTTTGGTGGTGTTTTGGGTTGGTTTGTTTGTGTTTGTTTTTTTTTTTTTTTTAATTTGGAGTGAATGAGAGAAATAATCACTGAAGGGCACTCTCCTATTAGCAGTCAGTAAAGTAAGAAAGTTCAGGATTTCTGTTTGAGATCTTATGCAATGATATGTTAATTGTGAAATTTCTTTGCAGTAGCTGCTGTGAGCTGAGAACATTGCAGCGTATGCCAGCTTAGCAGAAAGATGCCACAAGTAACTGAGTTTTGACCCAGGAATTCCTGGTTGAAAGATTATGGCCTGCGCTCTGCGGGAAGCCAGACAACTGCCAGGTTTTGGATCAGCAAAGTTCCTGTGCGCTGCATAAGCACTTGAAAAGTCCTTTTTGCAAGTCCCCAAAGTTCGCTTTGCCAAACTTTTTGTGGTCTCAATATTGGGACCGTTTTCATGAGTGAATGGATCTGTGATGGGGAGCGTAGAACAGTGTGGTTAACCGTGTCTAAGCTAACACCAGTTGCAGAAGCTTTTTTGAAGCATGTGCTCTGAATGCTGACAAAGACTAGCTAGTTTTTTGATAAGATGGAAAAGTTTCTCACTTCTTTGTTCCTGCCTCCTTTTCTATGCACTTGAACTTGATGAAGCACCTTTTTCAGGTCAGCTTCAACAGGATAGATGAATCTCTGGCATTTATCTTGATGCTCAATGCCGGGGGGGGGGGGGGGGGGGCGGGAATCAATAATTAATAATTCCTTCTTAATACAGCCCTCCTGTGTCCCTGTTCAGAATATTCAAGGTCACCAAGTGCTGTTCAAAGGCATAGAAACAGTAAAGACTGTGCTCTGAATGCTATCATATACTGCATGTCATTAAGCTCATAGGTTGTTTTTAGGGACTCCCCATGGCAGCATATAATACTCTTAATCTGACGTACTCAGATGGCTTCCTTGTTAACCAAGCAAGTACAAGAAACAGCTTGTTTGAACTGACGCACGTGTTTCCTTTTGATAAAGATGGCCTTCATCGGCCTATTAATAGTAGAAGCAATGTTTAATTAACAGCTTTCCTACAGCCCCTGTCCGCCTCCGATCTGATGCTGAGCTCTGTCATGGTGGCTTTCTCTCATTTGTTTATTGCCATAGAGGTGTCTCTTCTCTTCTTGTTCTTCTAGAAATGGATGTCATATTTTGGGATCAGTTAGAGAAACATGTAAGACAGTCCCCAGCCTTGTTGAGTTTACTTCACTCAAAGGGAGTGAAGGACTAAAAATCATCAGAAATGTGTGACACAGGCTCCAAATTTAAGGAGATTGGGGTACCTAGATGCCCAGACTTCACTGGTAGTTAATGAGACATAGACTCCCAGTTTTTTTCAGGATGTAGACATTTCCTTCACACTCTCTAATCACAGGACAATGCGGACAAGCTTAGACTTGTCTTCCACAAGGCACAAAGCCCTTTTCAGCAGTGCTTTAATTTCATGGTCTAGGCTAGACATTCTGTTCATTTTCTCTGATTTTCCCCTTTCAAACTGTGCTGTTACCTATCCTTTATGGTTCTGGATGTTGTTCCATTTAGGGGCTAAATCCTTATAGGAGGAACTCATCTGTAGTCACTGATCCTCGGATAGCCCCCTGTAAGATTCATGCAGCTTAGTGTATGCATGGTCGTATTTTACCTCCTGTTTTGATCAGCTCTCCCACTTTTTACTTTCTAGATTGTGCTCTGAGTTTCAGCGATATTTGCTATTTGCATCTATGCTGGCCCTACTTTTGGCTTAATTTTGTATTGCATTTTTCATTACCTCTTCCAGATAATGTGCTAGCAAAGCTGTGATTGATACCGAGCAGGTAAAACCTCTCATTCTACTCAGTAACCATAGGCCTTTGTTTATGGCTTCACATGCAGAGCGCTGTGTTTTAGAACCACCAGTTTCCATGATGAGCAACTTTTTCCATGTTGACAGTGCAAGTAATAGTTGAAAAAGTTTGGAGACCTTCTCTCTGCCTATAAATACCCCAAACGAATCTTTCTTAGCCTCTTCTGAGGTCTTGTAACTTAAACTATGTGGTAAAATCCAACCACTGAGGATTTATGAAGCTTGAGTAATGGTAATTTATTGACTTCAGTGTTCTTGCTCATTTACAAAGACAGTCAGCTGAAGGAGAAGCATTCATACTTTATTACTCTTCCTTGAACAATGACATTTTTATTTCTCAAGGATTGTTTTTCTTTTTCATTTTAATTTAAAGGCAAAACACAATTTCCCTTAATTTGACACATAAGAGAAGATTGGCCTGAGATGCTTTGAATTCCTTTTTTAATAATTACAAAATTCACTGTCCAATCTTACTTTCTAATAGCTGTAGGATTAAAAGTTGAAAAACAGACTGCTCAAGAAGAATAAAAGTCATTGCTGAGATGTCATCATTACTTTTTTTTCTACAATAAAATAGATACTTTTGACCACTCCTTCACAAATCACCCTAATTTCAGTGGATGCTCTGCTATTACTAATACCTCAACAAAATAATAGAAACTGTTATGAGAATAGCAGAACTAATTAAACCTGGGCACCTGTAAGTTTGTGTCCTAAATCATACACCAGCGCAAAACTACCAGCTCTGGCAAGAGCAAACACCAGCGATACTAGTCTGCTGTTGAATGTGTACGGGTTTGTTGGCTGTCTCAGGCTCACTGGAATATATAGCGTCTGAGTTTTGCCTGCTTTCCCTTAATGGAAAGCACTAATTTTGGTCTTTCTTCTCTCTCCAGCTGCCAGATCCCTGAAACTTATAAAAATATAATTATCTGTGAGACTCCAGCTCTTCTTTCAAATTTGGTTAAAATTAGCTAAGGAGAAAATTCACTAAAAGGAGCTGACAGACAGGAATCAGGCCAAAAATACATCAGCCATCATGTCAGTAGTGTGTGTCATGGGTAGCTGTTAATTTAATACTGTGTTTCTCCCAGACCAGCCTGTGGGGATAGCTACTCCAGTGTCCAGGTGTGATTGTTCTGTGCCCGCTTCAGCGAGGAGCTCCTTAGAAATGTTTGGGTCCATCCCCTCCAAGCACTGCTTTCCAGTCCTCATAGATTTGGGGGCACACCAGACTGCTCTGCACAAGGCAGGTGGGGCTGCCCCTATGGGTTTGCTTGTGGCTAAGGGCTTTAGGTAAGAGCAGCAACCAGGCTGTAACAGTTTGGGACTTGTTTCTGGAGGAAGACCAGGGCTCTCAGCAAGCACCAGCCCTCTGTGCACAAGTTGGTGTTGCTCTGTTGGCAGAAATAGGCAGAAATAACCTTTCTCTCTAGATCAGAGCTAACACAGCTCGCCTTGTTGCAGCTGCATTTTTGGCTGTACAAGATTCAGTCCAGCTCTTATGTTTTGAGCCTGTGTAGAATAAGGTGCTTTCAAGTGTGCAGTAAGTGCTGTATCCAAGGTACAACACCCACTTATGTTTGGCACTGTCACCCCAATAGCATAATATCTTGCATAGGCTCTGTTGAAGAGCTAGTTTTCGTTGCGTGGGGGGGTTACCAATTTTAGGCCCTGCTGCTGCAGAAGACCCATATGCCTGGATTTAACTTTGTGCCTGAGTGCATGTCTGTTGAAATCAGTAGGCATATTCGTGCAGTTAAGCTGCATAGGTTGTCCTGGCTGGGGTCTTTCTACAAGGTGTATTTAACATCCTATGTCTGCAAGGGTACCACAGCCACTATTGCACTGGTATAACGGAGATAGTAGTGTGTTACCTGCCTTTTCAAGGTGCCCTGCAGAGCTGAAGACTAAAAGAAGTATTTTTCCATTGCACGGTGAAATTTGGTGAAGAGATTTCCGAGAGAGCTCTAAACTAGTTAGCTGTAACTACTGTAAGCAATATAGCTGCATTAGCACAGAGCTCAGCTGGGTAAATTAGCATTGTGCAGCATAGACATACCCTAAATTTCTGGTATGGTTTCCTCAGTGACGCTTTTTCAAACCACAGCTTGAAAATAAAATATGACTTTTTTTCGCCCCTCCAAAACACGGTGCTAGGAAAGCTTGCATACATTTTTCTTTTTTATTATCTCGCAATCTCCTCTTTTAAAATAAATTCTAATCTGACTGACTCATTTTATTTCATTCTATTTTTTTTGCTTTTATTGGTGACATCCTCTCAATCATCTGAGCCTGGATTCTCCTGTAACCAAAGCTGTTTCAGATGGGGCACAGAAGATACTGTCTCTGCATTATAAAAGCTATTGTTTCAGTTCCCTCATGACCTCATGATGGAAGGCTAGACATGATCAGAAAAGGAACAGAGATCTATCATTACGTCTCTATATAAATCTATGCAGTTCTGATCGCACCATATCAAGTAGGATGCAGTAGGACTGGAAAATGCTCGGAAAAGGGCAAGAAGGATAATAAATGCTGTAGCTTTTATAGCATGAGAATAAATCATGTTCTCCAGGCTGGGGGGAAAAAAAGTGACTGTGGGAAGGCAGTTGAGGGGTGTCATGGATGTCTGCTGTGATGACTGGCATGGAGAAAGTGGTTAAGGAGCTGCTATGGGCTGCTACAATGCAAGAATACCTGGTGAAATCCACTGAGGGAACAGGCTTAAAAGTCTTCAAGAAATAACTCTCCTGGTGGTGATTGATAAGCAGTGAAACTCATTGCCACAGCATGTGGGCAAGACCAATATTTAAAAGGAGTTAAAATGATGACATGGATGAAGGTAATTACCTTGATGATAGTTCAGCAATGATTAAGGGGTTTAGTAGGTGGAAATAAGGAAGGTAAGGATGGGTTATTCATCTCAAAGGGAGAATAAGAAATTATTATTCTTAGTCCTTCTAGGAGTGGTTGCTGGCATCACTGTGTAACCCACTAGGTTATTCAAGGTACTAAGCTTGCTCTACCTGTGACAGCAAAACTACCATTTTGCACAGCGTAAGTTCTTAAGCTAAAGCATTGTAGAGCAAGGGAGAAAGACACAAAGCGCTACTGGCTGAGGTATATTTGCTCACTCAGTCTCCCAGAGGAAGAGTAGCATTATAACCGTACCTGTTTGAAAAGACTTCAAGAAAATGAAAATGGCTATGGTGTGTCAGAGATTGATGCCTACCCTGACGTACATCCCCTGCATCCCACAGTCAGGTGCTTAGGGAATTCCCAAGATTAAAGTTCCATCAGGATTGCTCTGTTTAATCAATTACAGTGGCTATTTTAGACCCCTGTAAATTGGAAATAAGGGCAGCGGATAAATGAGATACAGCCAAGATCATAAGAACCTATACAAGGCTTCAGTTCTGCAACTGTTTAAACATCCTGTAGAAGGTTCTAAGGAGAAAGTGTTTTTGCAAGGAGAGTCTTTGTTCAGTAGAGAATAGTCTACATTCAGTATTTGTTGAAGTCTTATATAGCTAACTTTTAACAGGTTGTAGTTTTCCGTGATGTTTGTTTAATGGCTACATGATGATTTTCTTCTTCCTGGCTCCAACATCCTAAGAATTTGATGAATAAATGGAGTGAAAAATCATGGACCGCTGGCATTTTTCCATCCTCTGAAGTGGTAGGAGACAAAGTTTTAAGCTTATGATTGATATATGGATTTTGGAGTTGGTTTCATGTTTGGAGGAGTAAGTATGAAGGTTCTGGGATCAGATAATTTCTGCCCATCTGAATGCTCATTCTGGGGCAGAATGATTACCAGAAACTGGACTGCAGGCATTAAAATACAGGTTTCAATACACAGAGTCTGGAGCTGGCTAAAACGATAGCATGAGTGACACAAGAAATCTGATCCCTGATCTTGGTTATGTGCAAGCAGTCAAAAATAGCGTTATTTTTGCTAGAAGAGTTTGTTCTGTCTCTGCCTTTATACCTGGCAGAGAGGCAGTAACTCCGAGGCACAAATCAGGAACTCCCACGCACAGCCCTTGATTGCTTCTTTTTCAACTCACCATGCAATTGCCATATGTGAATCTAGCAAGTGACACTTCCTAATGTAAAGCACTATCACTTTCCTAAAAGTATAAGCTTAAATAGACTGTATGATTGTGTAAATGAAATGGATACCAAACCTAGAATGTGAAGAAGGATAGACTTCTAATAGAGGACAAGTGCTCTCTCCTAATAACAAATGGTACTTATTGATACTGGCAGCAATAGGCCAAGAATTCAGATGTCACAGAAACCTGGATTTCTCTGTGTATGTGAAATGAAACCTAGAGAACAACGAGTATATTGAAACTCTGCAATGGCTGGTCAGGTTGTCCACATCCTTTTTTGTTTTCCTCTGCCTGTTCTGCTGCTGAGATAGTCAACACATAGATAGGGCAGAATGGCAGGTAATCACATCTGATGCTTCACTTTTCCAGTATTTTAAGACCCATCTTTCACAGATTCTCTGAGCACCCCAGTAATATGCATACAACTTATAGCAGAGAGTGGAGAAAAAAGTGAAGCAGCCTGGGAAATTTCTGTCTTAATCTCCTCCATGTCACAACAACAGCGCTTCTTCAGAGAAGAGCCAGAGCTAGCATGTGCCGGCACTGCAGGAGTGAGTAAGATGGATTTGGGTCTGGATCTCCAAAGCACTGACAGGTAAATTACAAAGGGCAGAATCTTCATTACTGGTGATTTAGGAGGCATAAAGAGACACAACTTGATTTGTGGACACCAAGTGGCGTTTTCAAGGCTGACAATTAATAATATGAAATCGACTTGTAAACTGAATGAATCTGACACAGGGTCATGGAGAGAAAATTAAATTTGGAAGCACTAGTGCCGTTATTCTAGCTACTTGTGAGAAGAGTGTGGAAGTGTGTTACCTTTCTACTTTTCTCCTTCCGTGCTTTTCTCCTGCTCTCCCACCCCAAAATTCAAGCCTTTCTTTGGGGATTTAAGTACTTAACTTCTTAATCTTGTAATTTGAAGTAACAAGACAGTCGGGTGACATTTTACTAGATGAAAACCATTGAGTCAGCCTCTCATAACTACACAACTGTTAAAATCCCCATATGACTAATCTCTAATTCCCAGCAGTCTACTGCAAATAAAATCATATATTGAACTGTGCTACTTTAATATCCCAAATAAAGCTCCCACACGACTTCCAGTTCAGCTCAGAGCTTGGTTAGCCTAATAGCATGGTGATGTTTATACAGATCACAGACTGCATTAAATAAAACTCTCTCCCCATAAATGTTTGTGGGAGACTATACTAAGATAAACAGTCTGTGAAATCTCCTTAAAAATGCAGGGTGCTTGGCCTCCTGTGAAATGGTATTTAGGAAGATTAAGCCACAACAGTACTTCTGAAAGTGTATCTTTACTCCTCCACAACTGAAGGACTATTCTGAAAGAAAGATTCCTTTGCCTAGGATGATTTTCGGCCCCATCCTTTCAAACTTGCATACAAAGGACCCTTTGGGAAGCAGCTTTCTTGGTTTGCTCTCCAGACACATGTTCCTGGGCCCAGGAGATCTCGTCTGCTCTGATTCCTTTTCCAACTAGCTGCTCACAGGTGATGTTAGGGAATGTATGATATTTGTACTCTTTCACAGTTTCTTCCTTAAGTTTCAAAGTGATGGGATAATTTCTGAGTTGGAGGCAAACGAAAAGATAGCAAGAATCAAGCCTGTGCATTTGCAAGGAAAAGATGGGGCATGTTCCATGCCTGTTTTTAATGGTATCCAACCCAGGGGTGGGCAAGAAGCTGCTTCTGGGCTTCCTGGAGATTGCAAATCATTGAAGTGTAGATATGTACAGCACAAGAGCTTTCTTCTGTGTGAGAGAGCAAAGTGTGGCTTCTCTGTCTGCCTTCAGAGGGACAGGCAGCACCTCAGGTAAGAGCTGTGGCAGGGCTGATGTCCTCCAGGCCCTCAGATGCAGAGAGGTTTGGGGATGGATCCAGTATCTTAGACGTGGAGGTGTTTGAGGTTGAGGTCCTGGCTGGGAGAGGCAGCATGAGTGGTAGGAGACCGGTACGTGGTAAATGAAAATTTTGCTATGTGGCTGGCTTGCTAGATCAGGAAGTCTTTCCCTTACCCACCTTTCAAAGAAGTGCAGTGGTACAATGGTGGTATATTCTGGCCCTGTAATATATACTGTATTTTCAAAAATAGCGTATATCTTTGCTAGCAGATGTGTTTCACTTAAACTGCAGTTTCAACACTTTTTGTAAAAAAAAAAAAAAAAAAAAAAATCAAAACCCTCAAGTGTTACCAATTACTGTGCTAACGAAGTTTCCAGCATGCAGTCAGAGCTGCCCTGGATGACACAACATTAGGCCTTGCATGTTTCTCTTCACTTAGCAAACACTGCAACTTGGAGGATGACCTGTGCCACTGTAGATTTTCATAGTATTTTTATCGCGAAACATACAAAAGAAGATCTTAGAAGTGCTGCGTGATGTACAGCCTTCGTGATTGCCGTCAGTGATATGTTCCCAGTACCCAATGTGGGAAAGGGAAATGCAAATGAAACATTTGTCTCATTGGAAAAGGCTCTGAACTGCTTGAATTGGAGGGACAGGCTGAGGCTGCTCTGCAGATCAGCACTCTCCTCTGCCTGTGCAGCGGAGAGCAGAATTTGCCTTTGCGCTTCTTGGCTGTTGGTACAAATTCGTGGTGCCTGCTCACCAGCTGGTGACATGAGGTGGTGGCTCCTGCCCCTGCCTGGGGGGGAGACCTTGCATAAAATTAATTGACGGCTGCAAACTTGGCACCTTTCAGCAGAGGAGCTAAAAAGGCACTGGCTCCGAGTCCGACTTCCCCCCCCGCTGTGGTCCCATTGCATGGGGCTGGCGTGGGGGGACGCGCAGCACTGCCCACTGTGCTGCAGCTGCTCCAAGCTGTGAAAAAGTACTGCTTTAGGGTTGTTGGTCCAGCAGCTGTCACGATCCCTGCGTGGATGCAGAATTTTAAAAGGAGCTGCAAAATGTCAGGGATTTTGTCTGTGTGACCTGCCCCTGCTGTGCAGACCAGAGTCGACGCGCAGCACGGAAATGCAGGTAAGATGATGCAAATAAGCACACAGACACGCACACATAAGAACTTTTGCTGGGTTTAATTGCAAGAGGGTATTTATTTTTCGGATATATGTTTATTTGTGATGGCTATCCACATGCCTGCACGCAGTGGGCTTTCACCTCCTTGTGATAGACGAGACCCTTGATCTGTCCAGGGTAGCTCCTGGGTTTTCATTCACTCCTCTACTTTGGGCTGCTATTTTAGTATTTTTATCTTAGCACCTCACCTGGCTACAGTGCCCAGCTGGAATTGCATTCTCTTGTCAGCTGTCTTGCCACCACTGTTCTGTAGACAAACAAGATGGGCAGCAGGACTGCAGCCTGGTCCTCATCAGACCTGGAGAATAGCACCTCTTCTCACATCAGATGTAAAAGTCTTAGGAATCATCTTTGCTATGATACTGTTTTCCCACAGAACAGATCCCGGCTTAATGGCAATTGTAGTTAAATGCTGAGAGAATTGAGATGTACCTGCAAAAAGAAAGGAAAAACTTTGAAGGCTGAAGTGACAAAAACATTTTGATTCTAGTCTTCTGTGTCTTTTCAGGTTTTTACTTTGTTTTTGTCACTCGTGTTTTTCTGAGACCATTTATGGTGCCAGTGAAAATCTAACTTGATCTTTTTCTTGGAAGTAATATGGTCTAGTTTGATCAACACTGGTCAGATGTTTCTAGTTAGAAGGGGAATGGAAAAGGAAAACTCTTTTCTGTTATATAAAACAAGTTTTGGTGTCCCCTACCCTCTGGCTTTTTAACAGCTAAAATGGTTTAGAGCAGGAATAAATTATTTCGTGTGAATATATTCTTAGAAGAATAGTACCCTGAGGTTTCCCAAGATCTGAAGTTACTTTTTAGGTGGTGCAGAGTTTTACTACCTGTGCATCTGGTATGTTTTGTGGGACATCAAAACTTAGGTCTGTTTGCACATTTCCACTTCCTAGACTCAAAGACGACAATCAAAATTTTGTCCCTTGCTTGTAGGCTTCTGGCTATTGCTTCTGGTTTCATTGTAATTGAAATTTAGGGACCAGGTGTTTTGCTTATTGACCTCATGCCATAGCTGCAAAAGGTGCAGCTCGTCCTCTGCACCTCAGTGGGGTGCTCACGCAAGGAGTCGCGGTTCCGCTCTTGCTGCTTCTTGTCCCTCCAAAAACCAAGGACTGCATATGTCTGGTCCTGACACTTTGCTCTAGGTTGTCTACAAAGCTTGTAAAGTTAACAAATAAACAAAGCTATCAAGCTTCATGCATTTATTTTGACTATATAACATGGACCTCTGGAGCCATGTTATTTCATATGACTTTCATGTGTCTATTTTTAAAAAGTAAGATTCTGATGTTGGTGGCTACAAAGAAGAGCTTGAGAACCAAAACTCATCAACGTCAGAATTCTGAAGACAAATCTCCTCAGAATTCATAATTGTTTAAAAAACTGTTCTGTGTCTAAAGCAGTCTGATGAGGAACTGAGTCATTAATTTTGCATGCTAATGGCTGGTGAGTACTGGTGAGAAGGCTGGGTATGCACTCCAGTGTGGATAAGTTTAATACTGATCAGATCTAGAAACATTGAGGAAAACTCCTGCACGTTTGGTTTTTATTGTAGGAAACCCTGCCATTATGCTATTGAGAAGCTTTTCAGCTAAGGAAGTATGTGGGACACTTTCATGGCATCTAGCCAAACATGTAAAATGTTGTATGAGAGAGTAGGGTAAAGATAGGTAAAGACCGAGAAGTTGTTAGTCTTGTATCTACACTTCCTGGGGCAGCTAAAAGGTAGGCGAGAGATCCCCTTTTGTTCTTGCCTGTGACTGTGTCTAGGCTAAGGTATATGCCTAAACAGCTCTCAGTTTCTGGTATTTTTGAGCATTGCTTTTTAAAATTCTTCTTACCGTTTGTACGTGCTTTTACCTGGTTCTTCGCAAGCACGTGAGGCCTCAAAGGCACGTAAACTGAAGCTCCTTCAAGTTTTTCATGTTTTTCATCATTTTTTCTTCAAAATAACAATAGAAAATACCACAAGGAAATCCCGTCTTGTGAAGTCTTTGCTTGAACCCATTTGCTGTTTCCTGATATGTTTGGTGAAGAGCTACTATGAAGCATCTGATCACATCAAAGTGTGTTTTCCAGCAACATTCATGCAAAGGATCCCGAGCAGAGATAAGTCTGCCTGGTTTTCTGTGCTAAGATTAACAGTGTGGCATAGCAGCCGCTCCACAGTAAAAGACTCTTTTGCATTTTTCCCACGTTTTCCCACGTCTTTAAAATGTAGAAAGTTATACTTTTGAACATGTTGAGAGCCAACAGATGTTGTAAATGAGACCTTTGAGGTGAGTGCTGTTAGAAGCAGTAACCTACCTGAGTGTTAATGCGGTACTTACCGTATACAGGTTCCACAGAGTAGTTTGTCTTAAATTTTAGGGTAAAATTTGTAGTATAGATGTCGTATGGAGAATACATTCTTTGGATTGATGGACTCAAGTCTAGATAGCAGGATAAAGGTAATATTAAGATGTCAGTTGAGAGCCTCCAAAATCTTCCAGCATGCAAAGACTAGGTCAAGCGCAGGGCAGAGGGATGGAAACGCTGGAGGGAGGTCCACTGTGATAAGTCTGGCAGAAAAAAAGCAGAAAAAGAAGTTTTTTGGAGATAAGGTGCCTGTAAGGAGTGGTGGGGGTTATACAGATTTTATCCCCTGCCTAGGTTCCCAGACAGAAGGCTGAGCATGCAGTACTTCTGGTAATCTGTTCTTCTGCTTAAGAATGGTCTTGGCAGAGATGCCACATGCACAGCATTGTATTAAAAGTAGATTTGATTATTTCTCATGGCAATAGTAGGGCAGCAGATGTGGCAATAGGAGGAGAAACAGTAAAATGGGTGCAAATGGATGCTCGTTTCGGTGGATGTTCCTATTCCGCCACTGCTTCTGCTGCTGGAAGAAAAGTGGTTGAGAGATAATACAGATGGCACAGCAGCCTGTCAGCTACCTTTCTTCATTAACTTAGACTGCAATAAAACACAGCTTTTTAAAACAAAGTTCAAGTAGCCAGAGCTTCTCTGTGGAAATTAATTTCCTCTGGAAGCTAGTTTCACATAACTCATCACCTACTTCACTGAACATTATTCAGCCCTGTCACTGGTGACAGAAGTGCCTGACAGAGCTGCTGGAAACTGGGTCATGTGGTGGATAAAACATAGCCCACTTTCCCAGGCTGCTTTTGGCGTAGACCTCCCGAGATCGTAGTAAATAATAAATACCTGCAGGCCACTGTGGGCGCTTTCTGCAATGTTGCAGAGCTCATCTTTGGTCCACGAGAGGAGGAGATCATGTAATGATATAAACCCATGAAGCAGGTATGCAGGGAGAAACTTTTGGCTGCCCATCTCTGTTTCTGAGCTGTTACCATGCTGATTTTTTCCCGAGTATGGGTAGGTGTATACTGTTGGACGATGCAACTTCTACCCTCACGGGCCTGCTTCCCAGGTTGGGGATGACTTTTGAGGACTTCATTTCTGTGGTGGTAGCAGCTGTGGGTCATTGATGCCTCACCAGTCGGACTGAAGGACAAGAAGGTCCTGGGTGAGCACCCAGCTATGGCCGGTTACAGGGGGAGATGTTTGTCTGCAAGATCAGCAGTCGCTGCCAGAACAGCCATTTCATGTCTCCCCCATAGAAAAAGGCAGTGGGCCACGTGGAAGTTAGTGTCTTTAAGAAGTCTTTGTTAAAAGTGCAAAGCAGTGCTGTTACAGGCTTTTTAAGTCATGTCTTTTACTTGAAAAGGAACTCACAGAGAACTAAAAAAAAGAAATTTATGATCTGTTTTCATGGTGTATAATTATCTATTCCTTTCTCTTCCCTTTCCCTCTCCCCTTCTCTTTCCCTTTTCTATTCCTCCCTAGAAAGGCTGGGAGTTTTCCCACTTATTAACAGCTTGTTATCCAGCCTGTAAATGCTGGATTTCAGTGCTTCCTCTCACTGGAAGAACCAAGGCACCGAATCATTAACAAGGCTATTCTTTGTGCCAAACGTTTGTCTGTGATTAATGTTAAGCAGACTTAAAAAAAAAAAATAAATGAAAATATCCTCTCTACTAAAATACTCATCCTGCAATTTTCTTCCACAAAAATGTATGTTTGGACAACTCTACTCACATTTTTCTTTTTTCTGTCAGAGTGTACTCCAAAGAATTTTTACCCTTCCTTCCTCACCACTCTGCTTGGATGCCTTCATAGCGACAGGACACAACATCCACGTGTGATCCCAAAAGTGAAGTTGCATGTTATGGCTGAGTCTTACAAACAACTTATATCTGCTGAGGAGGAGAGATCCTCTTCCTCTTTGTCCTCCCTGCCCTTGTTCTCAGCTGTGCAGTGTCGTGCTGACTCTGCAGCTTGTAAAACTTTTTACTGAACCAATTTCACCCCCATCCTGAAGGAAAACTCAATTGCTTTTCCTGTGATAATTTGCTGCTGGATTATGGGGTTGTATCAATTCCCAGAGGCTTCCAGCAAGCACCAGAGCCGGTGGAAGGTAAGCAAAAGATCATGTCTAAGAGTGATGTCGGGGGTGTGGGACTTCCCCCTTTCAACAGTGGCAGCAAAATGTTGGACGGGCTCAGCTGTCCTGTGCTGCTTCTCCACTGAGGTGGAGTCACTCATCACTTGAGCCATAGTAACTCACCATATGTGAAGTCTCAACCTGCCTCAGGAATGAAAGGTGTATGTGTTCACACAGAAATACTGTCCTGAATGTTCAGGCAAGACGAGTGTTCCTGCTGTCTCTCAAGTCACATTTCACCAGGATGAGGGCTGCTCTTACAGCAGCTGCTCTCTAGTAGCAATGTATCCCCTTGGTTGGGGATGGGACTATTCCTTCAGGGCATTTTTCAGGGTAAAGAGATGTGGATTTCATCCTTCCAGAGATTTTTTGATAGTGATTGGACCACGGTTAGCCTTGAGGTGATGTTAGTGAGAGGAAAAAATGAAGAAGAGACCTGCCCCCACTGGAAGCAGAAAATTGGATTAGCAAGTACAAATTGCAGAGGGCTACAGAAATATGAAAGACAATGCCAGTGGATCAACTCCCATTAATCTTGCCATGCTGTCAGCATTTCATCTATATTGCCTAGCAGTTACATCCAGGTTGCCTCCTCAGTACAGGCAAGTGAGGAAGCAGAGATCCCTCCTGGGAAACGACACCTCTGTTAGGCATCTGTCTCAGTTGGTGTTACACAAAAGAAAAGAGCAGGAATGGCTTTAATAGCAAAATAGAGAGCCCTAGCAGTCTGAGCAGCATGAACGTTACGTTGGTAGATGGGCACTGTTGCCTTTAATAGGTTATCTTTTTCCATTAGAAGACTCTTTAAATTTTTAAGTGGTGCACAAGCTCATAAGAGCTTTTACTGTGTGGGTTCCGATTTTCATGTGGGTTTTGAATGTGTGGGAGAAGCTGATGCATTAAGAACTGCTCATGAATCTCCTCTATTTCCAGTCTTCCCCCTGGGAACTATTGATGGTCATTTCATCTTTCTTATGTGACTTTTAAGATCCTAAAAAAAAAAAAAAAAAAAAAAAAAAAATGGTTTTCTGGTTGCTTCCCAGTGGCTGAAAATGAGAAGTAGAACATAAATTCCAAACAGCTTAGATTCAACTAAACCCACAGTTAGCGTCCTCAAAATTTATTTTTATGTAAGTTCCAAATAAAGTTAAATACCTGGAAAAGTAAAGAAAAAAATAGCAGAAAGAGATGACAATTTTTATATTGCGATTTGGGTTAAGAGTGCTTAAACAGATTTGCTGATGCACAATATATCCAATGGTATGACTAGCTTCCAGATAGGAGGTGGGGAACTGTATTAATGAATTATGGGTCTGATGAAACGTCATTTTTTTACCTATCATATAGATTTCAAATCAGTCAGTGTGTCGCACTTGCTTTCTTCTAATCAGAATGCTGCATATTCCAAAACATCTTTTCCCTGGTGTTTTGCAGCTAAAGTAATTTCTAATTTGCTTTAAAACTTGTTTATGGGTATGGAGAGAAGCTCAGTCATATAGAGAAAATGCTCCTCACTTTGAAGATCTCTTTTGAAGGGCTGATGGAGAAATGCCCTGAAATTAAAGGTATTTTCAGATTCAGAGAACAAAGTGGAGAAGCACACAGACCTAAGAAAGGTAAGCGACTTATCTATTGGAGAAATTGCCTTGAAGTAAGTGAGATTATTTCCCCAGAGATCATTTGGTCTTAGGAGTCAAATTGTCACTAAACAAAAAGCCAAATCAAGAGCAGCAAATTGATTTTGCTTCCGGTGTTTCCTCCATTTTTTCCCTAATTAAAAAGTGAAGAAGGATGTGGTACATCCAACTGTTTTTTTTTCCTCACAGTTGCACTCTTCCCTGAAGAACCTCTTCACTGTATCCATTTTATTGGGGGTGTGGAATGAAAGCTCCTAGTTTAAATTTTCGGAGGTGAGCACCTACATTCAGCTTAATTGGAAAAGCAATGGTTTTACAGACAGCAAACGCCTGCATCTCTGCCTATTGTCGGGGAAATTTGTATGTCCAGTGTCTATGAGAAAAGAGACACATACATAGATGTGAGGTGTAAGCATTCGGGTCTGGTTTTGGTCGGAGTGATCCAGTCAAACACATACAGAAACTCATATTGGGAAGGGGAAATGAAAACCTAAAAAAAAAAAAAAAAAACAAACCAACAACAACAACAACAAAAGGAGTTCAGGTCTCTCTCTTCTTGACAAAACTTGGCGAGTGTGGCGAGTGTGTCTTTTGTGATCATCTGTTTCTTCTCCCAATATGTGCACGCATAAAGACTACGTGTTTCTTCCTGCTTCTTGGTCTTGCACAACTTTCCTTCGCTGCTCCTGGACACCCAAAGCACTTTGCACAATACTTCCCTTTTGGCTTCTCATTTTCCCATATCTGACGCTAGCATTTCTCACCAGGTTCCTTCTTTCTGTTATTCACTTATTAAATGAATGCTTTCTCCCCTGAGTTAATCTTTTTTTTCCTGGAGAACGGATGATAGGGGTGTACAAAATACATCCAAGCACTGCTTGCATGTTTGGAGACAAGAAAAGCAAGGCGCCAGCTCTAGGGGAAAGCTCAGGGTTTGTGCTGTGTAATTTATGTTTAATGCTGCAGCAGAACCTGGGTTTTGTGCCTGGGTTTTCAAAGATGTAACTGCTGTGACATGTTTTGCAGCTCCTCTTGTGCGTGAGAGAGTAAAGGACACTTTGACTCACTTGAGATCCCTGGAAATGTTAAAAAAAGAAAAGGAAGAAAAAAGTACAAGAAAACACACTCATGGAACTGCTGAGGTGATGTAACCAGGTGTCTTTTCATGTGTATCCTTTATTTTCCTTTCTATCTCATCAAATTTAAACGAGCTAATCCTATGAAGGATTAAAGCTGTAATGTCTCTATGCCATGTTTTGGTGTTCTGAGCTTTTCTCATGGGTTAGCATTTAGAGCTGTAATGAGCTTTGAGGTTTGGTGGAAGCAGAAGATGCAACTATTTACACATGAAATGGTAGAAGGTAGTGTCTTTTCCTTGGTGAAGGGGTGTTCTTACTTTCAGCCACGATGAAATCCCTTCAGTCAGTCATATGGTCCTTTAAAGCACCTGAAAATGGGATGTTTCATTTGGGTTCACTGAGACCTGATTTGTTCTTTCTGGGTAGGGGGGAGGAGAGCTGATGCTAGAGGAGAGATGGCCTGGACACAGTTCCTATTCAGCGTGCCAAAACCAATTCTGCTCTGCAGAGGCAGCTATGCACCTCTGTGTGATGGCATGCAGAGCTCAACCATTACTTCTTTAGAAATGCAGAGGGGCTGGCACAGCTAGTGCTTGGGCTGGGGCCTGCTGCTACCCTTGCTGTCAAAAAAGGTTGCGTTTGAGTTCAGTGGGAACAAGGAATAGCCTGGAGAGAATAAGAGAGTTGTACAGAAAATTAGTGGACTATTAGAGATGTGGAGAACATCATGCTGTGACCTGCTCTGGGAGAGAGCAGAAGAAACTGGCGCTGATGGAAGAACCAGGAGCGCTGCCTCCCTGTGAGAAAAGAGAATAAGAACAGCATCAGGCAGATGGGCAATGGCACCTGTGTTTTCTGGAGATGTGAAGCAGTTTGCTGCAGGACTGGTTGGCTTGATTTTATCCAGGCAAGGAAGATGGTATCTTCTGGTGGTATCAGGGCTGGGAAGCTTCATGTTGTAGCCTTCCTGTTGCTACATGATGGGCTTCGTGGTATTTGCTTAGGTCTGGCATATCTCGCAAAACAAACGTGAAACCTGTGTGTGGAAGATCTGGGGCTTTTTGGCAGCCCTGCTGCACAGTGCATCTGATCTCTGCCCCAGGGGTTGCCCAGTTGCTCCTTGGCTCAGCCATGCTGGGTGCCTGGGCAGCATGCATGGAGCAGTCCCGATTCCCCAGGCTTACACCAGGCTGGTGACCAAGGCTGGCCGGCTGCCTGCTGCCAAAGCCAATGCATCTGGGCAGTGGTTTTCCTCAGAGTTGTTTCCAGGCCCATCATGCCAACAGGATAGGAAGTCAGGAAATGTGCGTGTTTGCCTGTTGTCAATTAATGTCTTTTATAAACACCTTGGGCTCCATTCAAATCACACTGAAGTCAATAGGATTCTTTTGAGTCTGAGGAGCTGGACCTGGCCTGTTTGTAGCCACATACTGTGAAAAACCAAAGAGCCAAATTCAGGGTGCATTTCCCTTGCACGCTAATATTTATTCCCATTACGATTTTCATTCAGTGTGTCTCTACTTACAGCCATGATACTTTGGCCCATGGTCCCTGCCTGAAGCCCTTTGCTATCCAATATTGACTTAGTAATTTCCTACTGTGACTAATAGTTCAAAGAAAACACCCTGGGACTTAATCTGTCCTCTCTCCCACACTTTGTTGTGTTTACTCCGGGTTGAGATTGTCCTGAGTATAAATGAGAGTTGGTCACGAGGAGTCTGAACAATTCTCCGTAATGAGAGAGAGTTGGTTACTTCCTGCTCCATACGGTTAGATGTTCACATAGGGAAGTCCTGGAATTGAAATCCTGTCTTCCTGCAAGTGCATAGCACAGACCCAGGCATCACAGGCTCCTTACCTGCTCCGAGTGGGAAGAGTTTATTCCTTGTTCGTGGCCCTTGTAGAAGCAACTTTCAAAAAGTCACAGTGAGTTCTAACTGTAATGTACTTACATGTCTGCTGTGGAAAGGACTGGCTCCTGAAACTAGCTTTTAAAGGTCTAACTCACTCTGATCTGACCTTCCTAGTTATTTGCAACCACAGTTTGACATTTGGATAATTAAGCACATAATTTATGGCTGAAAAGGGAGTGCAATTTTTTTTTTTCCTGGGATCTGACCCAAGATGTGGATAGGTCATGCTAATAGGAGTCCTTATATCTCTTTCCTGACATCAGTAAACTCACCCTGAGTAAGGTTATAAAACTTATATCGGTAAGTCTTGGCTCTGAGAGACAGCAGGTATGGAAAACCTCTACTGAAGTGAGTTGGTACTGTTCTAGTTAGCGTGCTTCAGGGTAGTCTCAAAGGGGTCCCTGCTATCCTTTCTTCTACATGAAGATAATGCTTGTATTAAATATTTATATGGGCGGAAATATTTTCTTTGTGGTTGGCACTGTGGTTACACTATAGCAAGATAACCCGTGCAGTTCCTGTGAAACCACTGGTCTATCTAACTGACACAATATCCGCTGGGGTGAATAATAAGAATGGCCTGCTTCTAAAATGGCTTGACAGGCCTTACTTTATTGGTTATGGCAGGAGTACACAGCTGGGATGGGGGAGATCATTTGAGCATGCAATGGGAGCACAACAGCTCAAGCAAACAAGCACCTCTCTTGTCATGAGAAGTCATGTTTCTGGAAAGAGCTTTCCACTTGCAGAAAGCCACCTTTTGCTGTATTTCATGTTTCCGCATTTTCTGTAAGTTCAACAAGTATGCACATGCAAAGACGAAACTAGTCCCTGCTGTAGCTTTATAGGAGCAAAGAAAGCTTTCATGAATGATGAGCTGCCTCGTACACAACTCGCCAACAGCAGCCATGGCTGGGTGCGCCCTTACTCTTTTGGGCAGGCATAATGGTCAGTAATTGCTGCATGGCACTTGGCTGCGATTTGGGTGGGACTTTTTTCTCTGAGCACCCTGGGTGAGTACAAGGGGCTCGTAGCTGTTGTCCTGCTGGAGTTAGATGTAGCATGTTTAAAAAGATACCTACATTACACTTGTCTAGAAAAAGCTTTCTTGCTTATAGCTTTTTTTTGTTGAACGCTCTTCATATTAGTTTAGATTACAGTTGTACTGCTCACCCATTGTAAAGGTGGTGTGTTGGTGAGGGAGGGGATGGGTCACTAGAGGTTGGTCCTAAACTGGACTTCTGGATCCAAATCCCATGAAACTTCAGAGGGGGGAAAAAAAAAAAATAATCTGAGTCTCATATTGAGCTCTAAGGCTCTGGGTCATGGCTGATGGGCAGCTCTAACGCTGGACTACAGGATAGGTGCACAAAAAACAGTTGTGCTGTCCAAGTTTGTTTCTGAGCTGTATGACACTAGCTAATGCCTAATGCAGAGGCCTCTCAGACCAGCTCTATAATGTGCTGCAATCTGCTTATGAGAGGGAACTTGGAACTAGTTCTTGTGTTGGTAAACGCTCTCTAGAGCTTGTAATACCAGAGCTTGCATGGACATGACCTTGTGCTTTTTAGAGACGTGCTTTCCAAACCTCACCTCTGTCGTGTAAAAGGTGTAGATGTACTTGAACACTCAGATAGTTGACTCTGTGCCCACAGGTCAGGAGCACGTTTCTGTCACCACTATAAATACAGTAGCTGTGTTTTTCCTGACACCCTGTAAATTTCCTGCAAGGACATCTAGGAATATTTCTTGGTTTACTTTAGATGGTATAAGTAGCCCCGTAATGGCCAATGCTCTGTTTTGTGATACAGCTTTAGGCTGCTGTTATTTCGCATGTTTCCAGTGGTGCAACTGGTTCCCCTTTCTGCATATTACAGTGGGGAACTGGTCTTGTAACATTTGCCAACACAGTTTCTGTTTTCTCACTAGGATCGTTTCAAGTGAAGGAAAAATGGGCTGATTTACGAGGATGGGGTGTTCTCTGCCACTCCAGAGGCAGAAAAATTTCCTTTCATAAATGATTTTCTTTGTAACCAGTTTGAAGTCTCCTCTTCCTTGACCTGTCAGTATATAAGAGTTAAAATGGAAAGAAAAAGCAATGAGAACAAGCCTTCTTGGTAGTAGCCATTAAAGCTACAGCCTGGCCTTCTTGCCACTCCGTGCTTTCCTTTGTGGGACGTGAGCCTTTACTGACCTGCTGAACAAAGATGATCAGGTCAAATGAAAATCAGGCTGTAGGTCTTCAAAGAGCCATTTGTTTTGCAGGGACACTGAATATCTAGGCCTCAGCTGAAGGCTATTTTGAAGCACGATCTGAAGAAAGCACAATAGTTTCTCTTTTTTTTCTTTTTTATGTATTTTTGACTTCTTGGATTTCTCATCACCCAAAAAACATGCGACCAGCTGAATGGTATTGAATGTTTTTTAGCCTCTAGAACTGAAAACACTCTCTGTAATTGATGGTTTGTTTTAAGACCACAGGAAACTACTTGTCACTATCCATTAATGAGCACTTTGCTAGCTGTTTGCTATCTTAAGAAAAATAGATGATGAAGCAGAAAACCCCACCATCCAGTCTGCTGTTTTTGTCCCTCTGTCAAACTAATACTGAACTAACTCTCCACACAAAATACCATTTTCATCATCTGTGTTCACTATTTTTCCTAGCCTCATTAAAACCTGCCAGAATAAGAAAAAATGAGCTAAATTCACAGTGAGCTCATTCTGTCTTGGGAGCAGGGAGGCTGTTGCTCTTCCCGGAGATGGTGGCCGAGTCAAGGCCGGACCCTATTCAGTGCGAGAGGGGGAATAACTACCCTGGCACATCAGTAGGCATCTGCAGTCCAGGGTGGGCTATTCGGGAAATAATTTGGCTATTTTTCCTATGGGAAAAAGTGGTGGAGAAGACAGAGGGGCAGAGATGTTGACCCACGTTCACAACCTGACTGTGTAGGCAGAATGGCAACAATGTCATCCCCACCCAACGGGCATGTCTGGCTGTAACAGCAATGTAAATAATTTAGCAGTGAGATTTATGTGCTTCTTTCTCACTGCAGTGTCTTAAATTGTATTTAGTCACATTCAACAAGATAATTACCCTGAATTTGTGTGCTAATGGCATGTTAATATGTAAGACTGGAGCTGACATCTTCAGGTCACTGATTAAAAGGGAAAACCTCTCTTCTCCTCTCAAAAAAGTGTGAAAGACTTTTTTTTTTTTTTGGCAAGTTTTCAAAGGCACAATGGAATATCTCTCTACAGGTTAAATTCACATCTGTTTGAATTCAAGGCTCTTTGGCTGTAAAAGTTCACTGTTTTGCTCATTCTCAGTAATCAAACCAGTGCATTAGACTTCATACGTATGCTCTATACAGAGGATGATATAGCAATTGCTTTGTGAGAGGGGAAAAATGGAGCCATTTCTTGCAGATAAAGTATTTCTTTTTAAAAATTGGAAAAATTCCCTTTTTGTTTATTTGCTGCTCTGAATAATTGATGTTTTTCTGTTTTCCACAGCCATTTTCTGACATGCAAATAGCAATTTATTTTTATGTGGGATAAAGCCTTCCTGTGTGCTTCCCACTATGTGAAATGGGGTTGGAGGGAAATATGCCTTTTTCCATGAAAATACTAATGTCTGAATTAAAGTATGACTCAAGTGGGCACTGTTCTAAGCAATAATATCAAAGTTGTCGCAATTGTGTGTGTGGGCTTTAATGTTCCTGGATGGTACTTGCAGCTAGTCTGTAGATCTACGAGCCACGGCAACTGTTAAAATCTCTCTGAATCTTAGGTGGGGCCCAAATGACGTATTTCGAGGTGCTAATAAAGTAATCTGAAGACAAAACAGAGAACTAACTGCAAAACAGGGCCAGCTGGGAGCATAGGTGATGTAGGCTGTTGCCTTGGGTGGCAGCAGCCTGCCAAGTGCACAGCAAAATGGTCATGTCTTCATCGCTTGCTCTGCCTCTGCCAGCGCCTGGGGAAATCAGGTTTGCTGCTGCTGCCAGGGCAGGGATCAGGATGTGTGAGATTGGGGCCAGCTGCTTTTGTCAGTCACTGCTCCTGCCTGGTGATTTACCTTCTGACAACAGGAGCTGCCTGAGATGATATGTATGGGGTCACAATTTAAGCGGATGCTTTTTTCTCATGAACGTAGACATAATCCTTAGTAACTGTGGTGGCTTGTTCAAATCCTGCAAGGTTTGTAGCCTGTGTGAGCATGGGCAGAGTTTCTGCTATGTCCCTGCTACCGGCCTGTGGTGCAGCCCGGCTGGAGGCCATAGCCCTTCTCATCCTCATCTGTCCTCTGAGATGAATTTTATACAAGTGCCTGGTGTTCCCGTGGATGGGATGTGGCGATGCAGTTTGGAGCTCTGACAGCTCTGCAGTGCATGCAGGGTGGTTGTATTTTCCAGCAAATGGAGGTATGGATGTTGTCGGAAGCATGGATAGTGAATTTCAATGTAAAAGTAAAGTAAATTTCATGACGGTATATAGAACTTATGTCATGTGAAGAAAACTTTATTAAAAGTTCAGGCCCCTAAAGACATGAGTCTGAGGTTCTGGAGTCAGTGTCGCTTGTGGCTGACAGGCTCCTTATTGCTTTGACCCTCTCTGTCCACACTGATAAATCTTGATAATTAACGAAGTCAACTATTTGACTCTCCTTTACAAAATGATTCTGTCTTCCATGATCTTGCACAGCAAACTAATGTTAAGGGAAATCCCCTTGTGGTTTCTGGAGACAGAACCCTTTGCACAGCATAAGGATCAGTTCAGAGTGTCTTTCTAAGGGATGTATCCAACTTTCACCATCTCATTTCATGACTTCTCTCTTCAGTAAGAAGTCTTAGTGAAACATAAGTACAGTCCCAGTAGTGTACTCAAAGGCTGAAGCAGAGAGCTAAACGGAACTGGGCAGAAAATGTTATGTTCCAGCTGGAAAAGTGTCATTTTTCTGGTAATCCTCGCCCAGTGTCTACACATACTCTTCAGGCAGTTGTATTAGAAGCAGTTGTGGATACTGCAGTATTGATTGGTTTCAGGAACAGAATGGAAAGTATTTCTTTGAGAGTTTGAAAGCCAGAAATCATTTTGCAGTTGGCTGTGGGATGGATGTCATTACTTCTGAAAGCAGCAGCACAGGGCAGTGTGAACAAACATCCCAGGCAAGGCTTGCTCAGGTGGTGATCTTTTGAAGCACTTCCTCCCTCCCCCCCCAATTATAGAAGTATTTGTCTGAGGGACTACATTGGCCATTTTTAACCTGGATTCCATTAATTAATGTCACAACAGTCATCTGCCACTGCCATAGTGTTTTCACTGGCAGAAAGTGGTGGTAGAGTACCAGAAACTGGCAAATACAGGTTTACAAGTGAATTTATTCTAGTAACTATAAAAGGTAAAGGTTTCTCCTTTGCTGTTCTAAGAGACAGCATTAAAGACAGCATTGTCTTTAACCATCTTATGCATCTGTTTTTAGAGATATTTCTGTATGGTTGCAAATTACTACCTTATTGTGGCTGACCAAGTGAGCTCTCCTCAGTCAGCTGAGTTGTGGCTGCTGAACACATACCTTCTTGTAACCTATCCCAACTGCTAAGGAAAATATATCAGCGTAAACTGCTCCCTGACTGTCTTCGGTTTAATGTAACCCTCGTGTGGCACTTCAGATATGAAAAGAAAAATCCAGGTCACTGGAGCTCTGTTGTTGATTGTGGTGAGGTTTCAGATGTAACTGCTTCAGGTTGCTTGTATTTAAGCACCTGAAGTAAGACCTTGTTCAGTTTTGGTCCATGAAATTCAACTCCCTGCTTTTGTGTATGACTAAGCCTCACAGGGAAAAAAAAAAAAGCTTTAGAAAAAAATCTCTGATTTTTTTTTTTTTTGGTAGAAAAAAATATCTCTGTAGAATAACTGAAATTTGTCAGAAATGTGTCCAGGCTCTCCAGCTACATGGTTAGCTCCAAGTTCACCACAAAAGCAGTATCTTCCATTGAGACTGCATGAAATGGGTATGCATTCACTGGTACTTCAGTAGTGAGTGAGGCAGTATATGTTTTTAGCTACATTTTTTTTTTTTTTTTAACATAAAGAGGAGCATATTTGATCTCTTCAAAATTTGGCATTATGGTACGCGAGGTGAGTTCATACTTACTTTTAAATGTGCAGCTGGTTTATGGTAGGGAGTATCTGGCTCAAGGTTGCCCCTCACAAAAGGGGATGTCTACTCTGAAAAAGTCTGTAATACCTCTGATGGACATACACAGTGCCTGAAACCCTTTGGAGTGCTGCAGATTGAAACTTGACCGATCCTAGGACCAAACTAGATGACTAGCATCAAAGAGGCTTCAGTATCTGATGGGGAACTTTAAGTCAAAGTGCTGATTAAAATGAAAGTCAAGTTATTTTCAAAATATATATATTCCTGGCAAATAAGTTACAATTTATAGCCTTATTGCAGAGAAAGGTACTCTCAGTAACTCTAAGGCACTGTTATCTAAGCACTGGTACTGCCACTGCATTGCCTTATGGCAGCAGGAGCAAACCACTGAATGATGAATACTTAATGAAAAGGTTGATGTATATCTGCAGTGAATCATTTGCTGCAGAATTGTAAATAAAACAGTATTTTTAATTCACTGCCTAAGGCTACTTAAGTATACCATGTATGAGTTATGTCCACACACAAGAGAAGCCATGGTTAGAATAAACTGGGCTGCAAATTTGGTAGCATATATATTTTTATCTGGTGGCAGTAGGAGGTGTCTGGATCAATTTTCAACATAGGTATGTGTGTGTTTGTATGTCTGTGCACTGAAAGTTAAATGTTCAGATGTGCCTGATTTAAATTCATCTGTCCAAACCCCCTCTTTGTTCCCCCATCCTTTTCCTCTGCTGTGTGTCTGTTTGCATTAAGACAATCTTCAGGTAGGTGGTCACACTGTATTTTCTCACTTTGGACTTCTCACCTCAGTCAAGATGGATGGTGCTTTTTCATTTCCTTTTATTCTCCTTTATGTTACTTCATACACGTCCCCTGAACCCCACACTGAATACAGACTTTCCTCAGGGACTGCAAATACTCTGATCATAGTTTCTAAGCTGTTCATGAACACAGGTGGATTTCTGCCTGCAGCTAGCACTGCATAAGGTGAAGTGTTGTTAACCCCATTTTATATGTGAGCCTCTGAGATGCAGATGTTAAAGCAATTCCTGCCTGATATGCCCACTCATTTTGGATTCTGTGTCGAGGATATGGGGGACCAGAGTACTTAGCATTTTGTTCTCTTCTTGTATTTGCATTTAAAGCACAGCTCCCATTGACCTGTAGTGGAAGGTGGGAACTCTTATGCGTTATCCACGTACCAAATGTCCCAAACTGGACATCTGGAAAATGAAACATGGGTATGTTTATGATGCTGGCTTATAAAGTGTCTTGGGGAGCTTCGTGATGTAGGAAAGCTGTGCCCAGAGAAGGGTGAAAATGTTGTTTTCCAGGGTGGCACAGAATTGCCAGTACTACAAACCCGCCCTTTCAAGGCAGTTTGGAAGACAGTTCAATCTCTCTTAGTCAAACTTGCTGTTGGAATTACAGCTTGTGCCCACGTCGGGTGCTTTGGCTGTGCCTCTCTCTCCGATGTTGACCATGTAGGTGCTTTTTACTGTCAGCCCCTGTCTCCATTGCTCAGTTTGAGGGTGAGGACCTCTGGGCCTGAACAAGAGAAGCTCCTCTGCAAAACCTAACGCATTTCCATATCTTCCCTGTGGACTTTTTTTACCCCTTTACAGTCAGCCCCAGAGGTTCCCATCTACAGGACTTGGCACAGAGGCAGTTTTTCCTTCCTCCTCTGCCACACTCCTCCTAATCACCTTGCAGGAGGGGATTTAGGTCAAGAAGAGGGGCTCTTGCTCTACACCATGAAGTCTCCGGCTACTTGTGTGGGTATGCAGGAAGGCAATCCCTGACAGCTTCATTTGTAAAGCCACCTTATCTCCAGGTTTATTATCAAAGGGAAGCACTGCACCATCTCCCAACTTCTGTGATTGTGGGTCCTATCAGACCAGAGTCCACTTCAATATGCTCCCTTTGTGTCCAAAGCAGGATTCAACCTATATACTGAATGAGGCTGGAAACTGTGGGAAAATACTATATAACTAAACATTGGATCCTGGAGTATACAGTCCATGGGAATTAACTAGGGTTTGCACAGGCATCTCCTGACTTTTGAGGGCTGGAATTTGCCACGCTTTATTTCTTTGAACTGAGGAGTGTGGACTATGTGCCTGGTCTTTCTGAAAGGGAGGGAACTAGCCTCTGCAGTCTGCCTGAAAATGGGTCTTTGGTTCAGTTTCTTGCTCTCTGCGGTTATTTGATTTCTTAAGACTGACTTCATTCCTGAACTTGAGCACCTTCCTTGACAAGTAGCCTCACAAGTTCAAAGCAACATGCTACAAAACAGCACTAGTATGGAGATCAGCATCTGGCAAGACTGGCTGTTTTAAGTGCTGTAGAAAAATAGCAAGAAAATAAGCATATGTGAGACCAGAAGGCCATTTATCCTACTAGCAATTCTCATATGTGCTCATTCAAGCTTACTGTGATGTACCCTGGGGACTCAGTCTAATGGTAAAAACATTAAACTTTGTCATTAAGGGAATGGACTGTGTAAGTTGGTTGGAAGGGTACCCAAGAGGTTTTATTACTTTTGCCTATGATGTTTATGGTAAAGCAGCTTCAATTTTCTAGGAATCCATCTTATTTTGTTTTCTTCTGAGACTTCTCTGTTATAAGAAGTGTTGATTTAAAGAAACTATGCGGAAATAAGTAGTAAATTTCTCAGAAATGTTTCCGTTCTGTTTTTTCCAAATGTTGTAGGCATCTAAAAATTTCACATTTTTCTGAGAGATGGGATGAAAACAGAGCCGAAGATCAGCTTGGGGTTTTGGCAAACAATACATATTCATGCAGCCAAAGAGAGTGAGAGTAACTTGATATTGTACTAGCCAGGGTTGGTGGGGAGCAGACACACCTGGTTTAAGTATGTTAGGTGAAAAGAAACCAGGTGAGATTCAAAAGCCAGAACTTCAGAGTAGTCTAGCAGGTGAGAAATTCTCTTAGGATCATCAAATCCTGCTCCTGTTTCATTAGAAAGGAGAACCCTGGTCTTCAGTGTCCCAGGTGAATAACTTTATCATTGGAACTAATGGAAAAAAGTCACAGACTTCCCCCTTTGTGCTGACTTGGTGTGAAGCACATGTGAAAAATTCCCCTTCCTCGTTTTCAGATTCCTCCTGCTTGGATTCAAACATTAAGTCTGATCCCAGATTGATTCCATTTTCCCTTCTCTTGAATTTCAAAGTCTTTTCGAGGGGGATCCATCCCAATGTAATTCACTATCGCTTCCTCAGGCCCCTGACACAAGCCGTTGCAGTGTGGTTCCTTGCAGGGCTTGCCGAGTCCCAAGGGGGTGGCAGTGAGGGAGTCAGCCAGAGCTGCCTTAGACAACGCTGGCTTTGAGCTGTTACTGCTTCAGCTCTCAGCCTGACAGAGAGAAACAAAATGGAAATTAATCAGGAGCATGAACGAAAGTGGATGTGCTCCTGGTACCGGTGGAAAAGGCAACCCAGAGGCCTTTGGCAGGGGATTATAGATGTCAGCTTTTGTGTTTCCTTGGTGAATGAGTCACTGTGGCTGTGTGTCTTCCCTTTTTAAGCATTCACAACAACGTTTTTTCCCTGTTCATATGACTACTTCCAAATACTAACTTCAGATACATCTATGTGGGCTTTTGCAGATCTGTATGAACTCTCTCTGTTTTGCTGGATAGAATCCAGCTTTGACCCAGCAGCTGTTTAGCCATGTTAGCAGGGTCCAAAACCTGGCCTGATCTCTCTGGCAGGGTTTAAAAGCTCAAGCTCAGATTTTGCTAGCTGGCTTTCCATTGTAAGAGTGGGTTCTTGTGCAGATGGATCAAAATAGAGGCAGACCGAGCTTGCAGTTACTTACAAAGTAAGGCTGACTTTATCCTATGAACTTGCAGTAGAAGAAACAACAAACCTAAATAGCACGTCAGTTCCTGACTCCATTTTTCCTTGCTTCTCCTGTTCTGGGAGAGCTGCTACCTCGTCAAAATACAATATGTATGGGAGAAAATACCAGAAAGAAAATCAAGCAACATATGGGATGTTCTCATCATATTGAATTTTGCGGTGGAAGATGGGACTGTTCCCTGCGACACCACGTACGAGAGATCATGCTGTGGTATATAACTTTAATTTGAACTTTGTCGCTGCCAGTTTTGTTGTGCCAATGTTTGAGTGCTCTGCTGAGTCGGCACCGCCGGATGCAGGTTTTTCCTTATTCAGTGCTGGCAGGAAGCGTTGCACCAGAAGGGTGGATACAGAGCAGGGTGGCTGCTGGGTGCTTGCAACGGGAGATAATTTCCCGAGTGGCATGAGACAGCATGGTTTGTTCATCTTGTAAAAAGCCCAGCTCTCATGGCATTTTCCTCTGATTGCTAAGTCCATTGCAGAAGAGTAAAAACACATGACACTTAAAAATAGGCTATATCCCGAACCATTGCAAATGCCATCTGTTCTCAAAGGAACAACTGGTAGAAAAAATAACCTTGGGTTGAAACCTTGCATGAAGTTGCCATTTAAAATAAGCAGGGTTGGCTTTGTTATTTTTATTTTTTGGAGGTGTGGAGAAAGGGCTGTTCGATGGCAACTGAAAGAAAACAGAAATGTGGAACTAGAGTGTACGTGTTACAGGCATGTAGAGAAGTCGTGTCATGAAGACCTGTTAAATAGCAAACTCTGGGATCTAAAATCATAGTGACACTGGAAGGGACCCATTAACTGTTTTAAATCAGCTCATGCAGATAACTGCAGTAAGGTGTCTGCCCACCACCAGAAGGTGGTTTCTAGCAAAAGTGTCTGCCTTACTAGTCATAAACAGTTAAGACCTAATTTTCCAATTGGGCCCAGTTCTCTGGTGAATGGTATGGCTTTCTCACCCATTCAAACTCATCCAGTCTGACAGTGAGGGGTGGATCAGTAGCTTAGGGAATACCGACTCCATCTCCATATGCTGCTACCAAATGACACCCAGAGCCATCATCTGTGGGAACATGAGCAAAGTCTCTTTGTGCTTTGGCTGTTCCCGGCGCTCAGCATTGCTTCTTCTGGCCCCATTAGGGTGTGATTACATGACTGAAAAGAATTGAATTTTCACAGATGGGCAAGTTGCTGTCCCCCCCGAGAGCTGCAGTAACTAGCCATGCCACTGCCCCAAGTCTGATGCAAAAGCCTGAAACCCCATTAGCAGCCTTGGTCACTTGTGCTGTTTTGGATACCCTGCAGAGGAGTAAAATGGGATACCTTTAGGGTATTCTCATTATTTGCTTTGGTATTGGAACAGTCTGAAGGTGAACAGCCAGTTACCAAGCTGAGGAGCGACTCACCTCCTTTTATGTGAGCTCATGGCTTTAGAGCATCTGTGGTCTGCTTACAGGTGTGGTGGTATATGAAACCGGCAGGACACAGTAGAGATATAAAGCAGCATGTGCCTTGGGAGCATTATGCCGGTTAGAGATCTGAAAATGGGATGCCTGCATTTCAATGAGTTTACTCATGTTCTACACTGATTTGAAGAGCAGCGGACTTGTACTGAAGATATGTGCCACGAAACTGTGTGAGGTAAAGAGAATGAATGCCGCATGGTGTTTGCTCCAACAGGACAATCGTGTTCCAAGGGAGTGTCCTAATCCTGTCAACCTCGCTGTTTCTGCTAATCCCAAGTGGGACAGTGTGGTGAGGTAAGAAAAGGGTGTTTTAATGAATAGGTTTGACAGTGATATTTCTGACTTCTTTTTTTACATCTTAGTCTAGGAATAGCTTCAGTGATGTAATGTTGCTATTTAGAATTCTTTCAAAGCATGTTTTGAGCTTGGTGATAATTTTGCTTTAGAAATGAGTGCACCTAAGGTAAAAGGCTGTGTGCGTGCATCTTTAGGCTCTGTCAGTCTATCTGAATTTGGCCTGCCACACTTGTAATCCTCTTATCTCTAGTCTGAATGTCGGAAGTTTTGAACAGTACTAGCTTGCGCTCAGCCTTTGACAGGCAGCTGAGGGATGGGACAAATCTACTAATCACATTCTCTGCTGTGTGGGGGAATAAACCAATAACCTGCTTACCAGTGTTTAGTTCTAGTAGACCTAACTCTTGAGGTTAAGACCTTTTGGTACTTGCCCCAGGGAATGAGTAATTCTTTTGTGATGTGCTGCTAGAGCACATTTCTGCATTCTAGGGACGTGCCTTCACTGTGCTGCAGCAAAATCTCACGGTGTTGCCCCACAGTAGAGTGACAAAACACTGTGACCTCGAGGGTAAAACTCCCTGGAAGTATGAGGAGTGATGTGGCTGGCATAGTTCACAGTGGGTGGGAGAGCAAGCTTCTGATTTCATGAGTGACAAGACAACAAAAACCTCAGTTTTGCATGAACTCCATTTTTTTTTTTTTTTTTTGAAAGTAGTTTCACACTGGAACAGTGCAGCTAACTTAACAGCCCACAGAGAGAGGTAACACCGAGCCCTGTTTAAACAAAATACACCATTCTTGCAACACAGCTTGTATTTCTAGTTTTAAGCCTTGCATGTGGGTCAACTATAGTTAACGTTTTAATAATATAGCAATATTTCAAAAACACTCTGCTTTTGTTTACCAGCTTTTTCCATCTCTTGGCAATGATGGTCTTGATCTGCCATGGCAGAAGTTTGATATCTCTCTAAAGTTGAGGTAAAATCTCCTGTACTCTGAAATGTTAGATCAGCCTCTTTTTTTTTTTTTTTTTTTTCCCCCCCCAGCTGTCAAGCTTAATGCATTTTTAAAGCATCCTACTACTTTAAGGTACAGCTAAAGTTGTGAAAAGTGAGTATGTAATGGTGTATATATATTCACTGTATACGTATCTGTTTGCGAGAGACCTGGGCTGAAAACTAAATTCTGCCACCCCATAAATTTGGTGGAAGTTCAGCCCTGCTCACAGGTTTAGGTCTAGCTGTGAAGTTTGTAGCTTTGTGGATCTTTATAATGGGTTAAATGAAAACTCTGGTTTTAGGCAATACTAAATTTTGGCCCAAAACATATGAGTTGGCTTGCAGTACGTTCCTACTGTGGGCTTCTATGTTTGTATCCTATCACGTTCTCTTCTGTGACTTCCACCTCATGTTTGCTGTGACGCCTAATATTTAAACAAGTTCATTAGATACGTCCATGTTTTAAAAATATAAACTACATTTTTCAGGCTATGGACCAACATGTTAAAAACCATCTGTGATATCAATTGCTCAACTTATGCTCTCAGAAGAGCCTGCTTTACTTAAGGCAAGTGCTTTGCACTTAAAGAGAATTAAAATGATCATTAAGTACCTCAATTCACTTTTGAATATTTCAGCTGAGACTCTACCATTACAGTTTTTATTGTACCTAACCCTGTGGGCTCTTTTGAAAATGTGGCAGGGTTAAGTGCTTCTGTCATTCATCCCAGTTATTTGTGAGCCCAAATGTGGAGTTAGGTAACTGATTTCAAACACATAACCTTGAAAACAGGTGATGAAAGTGGTGAGTAAAAACTAAATGAAATTCCACAGCCCGACGCTTAGGCAAAACATCCCTTTGGCTGTTCAGGTTAATGTGATTACCAGGGGACGCTTCTTTTTCCTGAAGCATTTATTCCAGATATGTTTCTTCAGCCCTCTGTTCCGCTTGGCTGACTGTCTGCAGCCCATCCTTGCTCTTCTGTACATAAGTAAGTTGAATTGTTAGATATTAAATTAGGAATTCTCTTCTGCTATCAGAATGGTTTCTAAAGAGGGTAGGAATACTTCTGAGAAGAAAAAAATATATATTCTAGGTTGGATTTTGTAAGCCACGCTGGTATGACCATGCTGGGGGTTACCTAAAATTGTAGCCCTGTAAAATGCATAAAAGTTGACATAAAAGTGCAGGGGCAAACGTGTGTCATGCAAAAATTTTGTGTTTACAGAGTGACCTTCCGTACTGTAGGGACACTTTAAAGAAGAATATTAAGGGTGATAAACCTTAGTTGTAGAGCTCTTCTGAATTTTAGTCCTTTTAAATATATTTGATGATTGGTACTTTATGCCATGTGGGAACAACAAAGGACTCCTCAAAACAGCAACACCAAATACTGCTAACTTGAGGTAAAAAGATCTCCAACGCTTTCTTGTTTCTTGCTCAGTGTGTGCTGCTTCTGCCTTCAGCCACTACAAGTGGGTGGGCATCTTGATTTAACTGTTCAAGTAGATGGGCTTCCTACAGGTCACTGGGGGTTTCTACTCTGTCATTTAGTTCAGAGAGAAAAAAATAAAAACCTTCCAACCTCCCTCCCCCAGCCTGGGCTGTGAGCTTTTTAGGACTAATGCTTGGACGTACCTCTTGGCTAATATAACCCTACGTTCAAGTTCTTCAGCTTTGTCTCTTGTTCTGCCCAGAATTTGAGGACTTCAGACTTTTTCAAGGATTCCAAGTGTTTTTGTAGCTTT
This sequence comes from Nipponia nippon, assembly GCF_047370975.1. Taxonomy (NCBI): domain Eukaryota; kingdom Metazoa; phylum Chordata; class Aves; order Pelecaniformes; family Threskiornithidae; genus Nipponia; species Nipponia nippon. The sequence continues at coordinate 94,313,019 of NW_028262290.1, read as the reverse complement.
ATTGGAGCAAAAGCAATTGCAGCAACAAAAAGAGCTATAATGATTCCAACAAGACTGCAGACCGTGTGGTAACCTGGTGCTCGTCCCTTGTGGATGTGCAGGTCCATCGTATAGCACCAGCACTATCGCTCGCAGTTCTGCCTGGGTTGCATCTGTCTGCATCCTGGAAATGTTGGACTCTCAATGCATGCCCCATGTTGTGTACATATGTATACTTCTGCCTGGGGAAGCTTTACCCTCTGCCCAGGCTTCTGAGTACGTGGCTGTGAACGGCCACACTCACCTATTATAAATTTGTTTTCTCATATTACAAGTGCTACAGTAAAAATTATTAATTCACTGCTGGTCATGAAAAAAGACTGACTGCGAAGACCTGTAAACTCAGTTCTTGTTTGTACACAGACCCTTTTCTATCTACGTGATGTGTCATCATTAACAGATAAGGCCCTTTGCCCTTGCAAGAATGCTATGATGGGTTTTGACATACGTATGAATCAGGAGCTGAGTATCTCAGAGTACGGAATGATTTATGAACATACACTTAGTTAAAGGAGAGATGACTACAGCATTTGCTGTTTCTCTAATGCATATTTTCTTGCATTCAGAGAGCAAAATGTTGAATGAAGCAGAGTGTCTGAGGGCACATCTACATAAATTAGGGCTGACAGCCTCACCTTCTCTGTCCACACTGAGAGCTATGTAAATTCCACACTGCTCCATGTCCAGCCAGTGTGGAGCATGGGCAGTGAAATCTTGGAGTCTGAAACCATCTCTGTACATGTGCCCTTCTACATGTCCCAGTTCACATTGTGGCCTGGGTTGCTCTCTTGCAAAGCTGCTCTTAGCCACTCAAAGTGGACCATTCTTCCAGTAAAGACTTTAGATGCCCAGAATATGTCTTTTGTTGTTAATTGTTGCTTCTTGCAATTCTGGAAAATTCTGGTATCTTCATGCAAGAATGTATTGCCCATTAAGGTTTGCGTAAGATGTTGAATCATACTGTACAAACTGTCTTTAGTCATGTAATTCCTTGGCTGTTCACTGAACTTCGCTCAGACATCAACTTCCACCAGTTTCTTTCTCAGAACTCCTCCTCAGGTTATTGCTTTTGTCAAGCAAGACTCCAGGCTTGCTTCTGTTCCTCCAGCTCTTTCTAAAAAAACATCCATTTTCATGTCCGTGATCAGTGTTCTATGATTTGTTGTTAGTATCGTGTCATGTGAGAAACCAACGTTTTTTTGGCTCAGTTTGGTCTGTTGCTGATAGACTACAAAAATTTACACACTAATGTGAAACAGCTCTGTGCCAGGACTGGGGTGGTCCCCACACTTCAAGTTAGTACAGTTGATTTGTATTTTTGTAGAAATATCAGTTAAAAAATTTTACAAGCCTTACTTGTTTTAGTTCTTACTTGCTACATTTATTTCTAATGTTTTGGTTTGGATCACCTTAAAAATTCCCTTTTCCTACTGGGTTCCCAGCTTACTGTGTGAGTATATCAGCATCCATAATAAGATACAAAGACATCATTCACATGCTTTTCTTTATAAAATAGTTGGGATTGTCAAATTCTGATGGTATAGTTGGTGGCTGAGTTACCAAGACAGCACAGTTTCTCCAGAGCAGAGGTCTGCTGCTGTGCTTGGCGATTAGCTCTCCCATTTTATGACTGTGTGGTCATAGCCGAAATTAAGAAGCTAAAGGAGAAATTTCCTCCTTTACTTAGCAAGAGCTGGTGGCAGAGTTAATCAGCTGCATGGAGTTGCTGCATGGCACACAGAAGGCACATCTGCTCCTTGTCACCTTTCAGGCCGGTGACTCTGTAGAGACACAGGAGATTATTGCCAATAACATTCCAACATTTGTTGTCGTTATCAAGCTAGCTAATTGTGCAAAGATGGTCTGAATTGTGTAGGTAATATCCTGCATACTGAGAGAAATGTCAAACTGAACAGAAACACAAAACCCCTTGTATTAGCTGATCAAGTTGCCCAAAGGTCCCAAAAGTAAATTGGAATCTGAAAGTGTTACCTTACTAATGAGAAGAAAAACCATAGGACTCAACTCATGCTCAGCTATGCTTTACCTAAGCAGCTATTTCTGTTTCTACTTCAGTGTGTGCTAGAAAGCAGATTCTAGATAAAGGGTTTAATTTTCCAAACAATTTTTTTTTTCCCAGTAAAAATCTGTATACTTTGAAAATCAGATTCCATTTTTTTGATACAATTAAATTTTCCAAAAAAAATATATAAAATATTCTTTCTTAAATTAGTTTTGTTCCCTTCCAAGTATGAATAAGGGAAATAATGTGGTTTTGATGAAGAGATGTCAATAAGGCACTTGACTAAGATTGAATACAGTGTGGAAGTCCTTTTCAGTAAGAGCATAAGAAAAAGTGTATTACACTCAGCTCCTAGCCAGGAAAGAATGTCTTTGCAGAGAACCTCCTTTTCTTCAGCCTGCAGTCTACAGTTTCAGATGGTAATAATGACTCCTTAATATTTCTGGCTGGGAAATGGAGACATTAATATTCTCCCAGAGAACACACAACAGTGACCGTAAATTACATGGTACTGTGGAAACACAGCAGGAGGTGTTTCCTTCCTTGGACAGTTTAACACGGGGCCTTCGTCCCATCATGTATTACCCATATTTAACTAGCATTTTGAGTAATGTCATTGTGTCAAATAACAGCGTTGTGGAAACTGTAGCATATCTTCTCTTGGATAGAGAGCTGGCAGGAGCGCCTGTCCGTGCAGGTGAGCTGTCCCTCGTGGTCTGTGGCTTATCCTGTGTGACAGCAACGAGACGTAAGGTCTGGGCTGAAATTTTCAAAGTCTTCCTAGGGATTTACCTACTGTTTTTAACAAGATTTATGATGAGACTAACCCCTTCTCAGTCTTGAAAACATCTACTCTGTTGCCTTTACTCATGGCAACGTCAAAGGTTTTGAGAAGTTTCTTTTGCTTTATCTGAGGCCATTGTTTTGGGTGTGAGATGTTATCATTGGCATTATGGGATTTTTTCTAAATAATCATAGTACCAGATTAAACACTTTGTGGACATTAAAGAAGGACCTTGTCTGAACATCCTGGGTTCAATCTAAGGGAAGAACAATATGTTCAACTGGGAGATCTGTTTTACTGGCGACCCTTCTAGGATTTGTTTCACCTAACAGTGGTGAATAGTGATGACTGTTACTTAATCAGGACAAATTAAGACTCATTTGCATAATGAGGATATATTCAGCTGGAGCCAAGTAATTAAATGGTGCTTAAATTCATATTACAGTCTAAACTTTTGGAAGTTTCCAAATAAGTGTTAAATCAAGATGCAAGGCAACAAATGTAATTTTGAATTTTTGATTTTTTTTTTTTTTGCTATATTTACATCTCTTAACAACTATTTAGACCAAGGTTTTTAAAGCTTTTTTTTTTTTACAGCTGTTAAAATAGAACAATTTACAGTTCATTGAGGTGCCTCAATTCAGAGGATTTTAGTGTATTGTTATTGGCACGTAAAAGTACAATTTTATGTGCTTTAAGTTGAGGGTTTTCCTCTATGGGCAGTTTTTCTGCACATTCTTGTAAAGGCTGCGACACAGTGATGTTTTCTGATGTCAGTCACCTGCTTACTGCAGGCACGGGCTAGTGCGGTGGGTGGAGGAGGCGACGTTCTCAGGTGCTGCCCCATGCTTGGCACGTGGTCCCAGAAAACAGCATGGCACTCATCTCTCAGGTGGGTGGGGAGGGACCTCAATGCACGTGGAAACAGAGGCACCAGAGTACTGGGTTTGGGGGAAAAAACCCTCCAAGAAACGGAGGAGTTGGTGGAGCACTCTGTATTTTCTTGAGGAGCTGCTACAGGGGTGGGACCTTCCCAGCTGCTACTTCTGTATTTCCAAGACCTCAGCAGCATGCCATCCCCATGGGGGACAGGGAAGAAGTCTGGACAATGAAGTCACTTGGTATTGTTACTGGTTTGATTCCCATCTCAACGTTGCCTCTGAAAAACTACATCTTCATGACAAGAAATCAGCTGCTGCCTAAAGCCTTTGACTTTGAGGTAAAGAGAAACCCAGAAGCTGTGTGTGTACTTGCATAGGTAAGAGAAGGGCTGATGGGTAATCACAGTCTGTGTGATAAAATGAGTTCAAGGAAAGATAACTGCAAAAAGTCTGACTTTGAACAAACCTGTGATGTCTCTCAAGCGGGATGTTCAGGTGACAGTTTTGGCCACAAATATTTTCTCACTGATATTTTGGATCGAGTGCATTGGTTAGTCGTGAATGAGAACTAGAAAACGTTATTTAGAAGATCATATGTGTACTTAGAGGGAAAAGAGCTGGAATCTCTGCTACCTTAGATCAACAGCTTTATTTGGAAGTCACACAAGTACAGCTCTGTACCACCCTGAAACATCAGTCTCCTTTGGCTAATCTCACTTAATTAGATAGCCTTTATTTTGCCCTCAGAAGGTATTTGGCTTGGTTTTACAAAGAAAAAGTTGGTAGTTTTGATAGATGGATATGCTTGTTACATCCCTACTCGCATGTCAGTGAGGGCTTGAAAGCACTTACCCTTCTTGTCTTTTACATGGTCCTGAGACAAGGGAAAAAAGATTTCTGTCAGGCCTCTTTATGGCTTTCAGATCTGAGGTCAATAGTGTTCCTATTTTTATTACTGTGATATAATGCTATAAAGCCATCCTAACTCTGAGTGTAAAAATGAGGAGCCTGAGACCCGTGCTTTGTCATTTGTCTGCCTGGTAGGGCAGGGCTGGGTTTCCCCGTGGTCTGGGAAGAGGAACACGGGGTGATTTTCCCAGCCTTGTTGCAGTGTGATGTCTCAGCTGGCAGAGCAACACATTGCTACGGGGTAGCAAGCCAGGTCTGAGGATTTCCATGTACGCTTTCCTTCTTAGCCTGTGCATTCATTTATGCGTGCAGAGGAACTGTGGCTGAGTGCTGCACAGTGGGTGGATGTGGGGCACTCTGGGAGGCCACAGAGGAAGGTGAGCAGGAGCCCAGGCAAGGCTCTAACTGTATACCAAAACCCCAGGCTTCTCAGAGCACTAGGATTTAAACCTGTGTCTAATAAATGAATGAGGCTGATAAATAAATGACTTCCAGCTATGCTGTGATAGGCAGCAGCTGTTTTCCTGCATTACCTTGTTTTTTCACCTTGTAGTCTCTCTGCTGTGTTGTGTGCAGCTGATATCAAGGACCATGAGCAGAGCCTGGGTCAGTCTCTCAGCTAGTTGTGTTTTAAATGCAGCATGGAGAGAGGCCTTTATCTGTCAAAATACCTTAACTGCTTCCTGGACAGGCTCCCTGAAATCCAGGAATCTACATTGCTTAATGCATGTGGAATGTGACACTTAGCTTAAAATGGAGACTCCTCTTTCTCCTCGACTGAAAACCTCTTTAAAATCTCAGCACACCCACACACTGAAGGTCGGGCTTATTTGATGCATACCCAAGATCTCCCTGGGTGGTACAACACGTTGCTGCCTCTGCACAGGTTTCCTTTTAATCTGCTGTGCTGGGCTTTTTGGCTGCGAGGTTATTGCAGTCTCTCAGAAGCACTTTACACTTTCTGTGAGAAAAAGGGTGAATTTTAAAAAAGGACGTACTGCTTGTCTTTCTAAACAAACATGGGGTTTGGGTCTTAATGTGAATCTGTAGCCTTTGCTGAAGTATATGTTGACATGATAGATGTATGAGGAGAGAGATATTTTCAGTTATGAAACATTTAGAATGTCTTCTAATTCTCTCTATTATGGTAAGCCTCAAGTCCTGTTCAAATTCCCATTTTGGTTATCCAGCCTACTTACCAAAAATGGCATAATGCTGAAATACAGTGGAGGCAAATTATTTTATAGCTGTCATAATGGAAGATATTATTAGCAGAGTAATAATGTGTCCATTCCTAGTTAGTGGATCCAATACCTTCAGGGCTGAATTATAGCCCCTCTTGATAATACCTTCAGAAAGTGGATGGAGGACCAGGAAATGCCTTTATTTGGAGGAATTTCTTGCCAATCCTCTTTGCTGGAGAAGGATGATCTTAGCACCTGCTGTTTTCACTCAGTTTCGTGGCTTGCTTCTCCGTAGTGCCATCTCTCTGTTGGTGTCTGTTTTGGCGCTAGTAGCTGAGGTAAATACTTTATGGAAGAGAGAAAAGGAAAATGTAGCTACTGGGGAACTTTGAAAATGCATCAAGTCTTTAAAGCAAGTAAATCATGGAGAAGAAAGAGTTACGGAAGTTGGAAATGAGCAGAATAGAAAAAGGTGACTCATTAAAGGGTTTTATGTTATACCCAGGGTCCACTAGATTCTGACCACATCAGTTTGTCTCTCTTGGTCCTTCACGAGTCAGAATGAAGTTCAGTCAATGACTTAGACTTAAGAAGAGCCTACTAAAATGAAGCCTAAATGACAAAGGTCATGAAAAGAGGGATTTCTGTCCTTCAGTATATCAACATCTCCTTTTTTTGTATCCAGATCTACTTCAGGTCACACCACTCGCAAACCGAGGTCTCATTCTCAAGGTGTTTAATTACTAGGAATCAGTGATGTAAATTCCCTCAGTCTGAAACTTTCTTGAAATCTGAGGCCTATGCTAGGTATTCCAAGGTCTTTGCTTTAACCTTTCACAAGAAATTTATTGTATTGTCAGTCTTTGAATCATGTCTGTACTTACACTGACTGAATATTTAAACATGTTGTTGCTGGAGAAAAAAAAGTGTTTTCCGTTTCAGTACCACTTTTCAGTTCATTTGAAATGGTGATACTTCTCATGGTGGCAAAGGAGAAGCCAGTATCCCTTATCCTTTTCCACAGATAAAGAATGGCTTGTTGGACTAAAGTACTCATGAGGGAGACACATGGCTGTTCTCTCGTGTCTTACATGAGTGCTCTGAAAATCAGCAAATAACTGCTGCTCTAGAAGTCAAGAAATCTCACATGAGAAACATTGATGATGATTTTGGCAGAACTGGCCTTTTCCTCTGAAATAGTTTTTGATGACCAATTTGGTATATTCTATTAATAGAGCTTGTTCTGGAGAACTTTTTGGTAATCTCTCATATGAATAGCTTGTGTGAAGAGTCCCGGACATAACTGGAATGCAAGTTATAGTTCCAGGGGATGAGAGATGTGAGGATGGATCGCAGTGGTTTTGCAATGAGTTAGAGGCAAATGCCCTGTACTTATTCCGAAGCAGACCTTTGCAATCCCAGCATTTACTCATCTCTGAAGAAAAATAACAACTATTGTCCTTCTCAACCTCTTGTTCCACCATTGGAGCATATCTCTAAGTAATGCAAACCATGGAAGGTCTGAGCATATCTTCAAAAAATATCATGGAGCATTACCCCATGGAATATCCATGATTCAGTGGTGCCTGGTTTCTAATTCAAGTCTCAAATCTTTTAAAGATCTTAGCATCATTGAAGATGAAGGTTATAAATAATTTTGAGAGGAGCAGATTTAAAGTAGAGAAATTTTCTCTGAGGAGACAAATTTATAAACATGCATTTATTGTAGTTTATCAGTTTTATCTGAAATGTCTGAGCATATCCCATTCAATTTCTTCTTGTATGAAGTACGATCAAGAGCATTTCTTGGTTTTCTAGAAAGCTGTAGCTAGGTTAGAAAGCACCACTAGGTCAATTCTTAGTCTGATAATAACATAATAGCCTGAAGTCCCAATGCTGACCACTGAAATGCTTCTTCAAACATTTTTTTTTGAACAGTGCTGGCTGTAATGACAATAACAATCACACTTGGAGGTCCACATGAGGAAAATCTGTCTATGTAACAGGTCAAATTGGAGTTTTCTTTCTCACATCTCTTGTAAATACACATTAGAGCAATAGTCACTGGCTAAATTTATTATTATGATCTGTTAGTAAGAGCCTCCAGATTATTCATACAAGTGGTTCTTGTTAAGGCCAGTCTTGCAGGGCTAAGTCTCTGGTTGACTACATGATATTGTGTTAATGGAAACAGTTGTCTTTAAAGAAATTGCATCTCTTGGCCTTTAAGTGAAGAAGAAAACAGGCTTCAAAGATTAGGCAAAAAATGTAATCATCACAATGTGTGAGACTGCATTGCTTAATATTACAGTGTTCCACAGCTGGAGAAAAATGACTGTGATGGTTTGCTGAAAAAAACAAACAAACAAACAAAACCCCAGACCTTTATCACCTCTTCTGATCAATAGTCATTTTTAGAAAATCTCAGACAGGCAGAAAAGCTGAAAGAAAATAAGCAGGTCGTGAAACAAGGTGGCTTAGGCTTTCTGGAATTCTGTGGAAACACTTGTGTCTAAAACAGTAATTTTTAAGCACCATTCATCAAATCTCCTTGGGCAGCATTCCATTACTGACTCAAATGTATTATAGGTGCTGTTATGCCTCTCCAGAGCAAAGGCACCTTCACACACTTCACATGTCTCTTCCAAGAGATGACTGTGCGACACTATCCACAGCTGCAGCCATGACGGGCTTCCCACAACTCTTACTAACATCATGTGATTCAAAAGGCATTGGTCTTCTTTCAGAAGTCACTGTACTTCCAGGAGCAGATGCAATCCTTATCTACATGGTTAAGGTTAGTCAGGTTACATGTGGGACTGAGTGTTGCTGGTGCTAGTGTAGGAAAGAAAGTCTCCGTACCTTCTCACATAATCTCTCACACCAGCTGCTACCTGGTTTCTGACCAGCTAGCTTTCTTTTTTTTTCTATTTGTTTCTTTAACTCATACTCTTGTTTTGACAGATTCCAGGCCTTTTTCCTAAAATGCCTTTCTTAATATAGCATGTTAATGCCTTCCTTCATGTCAACCCAAACTCTCAGCTCTAATGTGCTGCGTGTCCAAGCCCTGTTACTTCTCTGTGTTTGTTCCAGTTGAAGCTGAGCAGTATGTGTGCCATAGGCTTTAATATTCTTGCTCTTACAGGGCAGAACTTTTATTTGGTATAGCCCACCTTACATTAAGGAGCTATTTCCAATGATGGCCTACATAGGGAATCTTATTAAGACTTTGAAAAAGCATTTGACAGGGTGAAGTGAAAACATTTCATGCTCTTTTGTGCAACATGTTGGACTATACTTTTTTTTTTTTTAGAGAAGAGGTTATTTTTAAAAGTTTTCCTTTCTATATCTTCGGATATTTGTGTTGAGAATCAGTCCAAGAAATTGCCTCTCTCTCAAAAAAAATTCCTTTTGAATTTGAAAAACTATTTAAAATCCCATTTTCCCTTGCTTTATTCCTGCTTGCTCCTCTTTATGTATACATACATATATATATATATGAAAATGAGAAATGGAAAAATAAACCTGAATCTTTTTTTTTAATTTGAAGGAATGATGCCTATTTGAAAGGATCACTATTAAGACGGGAACTGGTAAAAAGGAGTACTTCACTTTATTAATTCAAGTTCTGCTTGGGAGAACCTGAAAGGAAATATTTTTATAGTCTAGAGATTTTTGCAAAAGCTTGTTTTTAAAAATTCTGAAGAACTTGTCACTAATTTAGCAATATTTCTTCAAAATTGAACAGTTGAAAGGATAAAAATGGAATTATGTTATTTTGGGGTTTTTACTGTTACTTTGCTTAGAGATTAATATATAAAATTCAGTTACATTAAAAAGGCCTCACAATCATTATCAATTGCTTGACTATTGTTATATTAACTATTCATTTTGGCAGATGTTATTTATTATCTAGTATCTTATCTAAATAGTACTTGATCTTATTAAAAAAAAACAAAGCAAAACAGAGATCCAAAACTTAAAACCTTTTTTTTTTTAGGAACTGAAATTTCAGTTCCACAGGGAATTTCATTTTTCTAATGCATTTGTTTGAACTTCAAAAGAAAAGCCAAATACTGTGTATTTCTTGGAATAAAAAAAATTGCTTGGCTTTCAAGTAAAGGGTATGAAAGTATTTAGATATGACAGTGCCAAACGGATCCATTTTTTACAGCATTTTTATTCATTCTGTATGCACTTACTTTTAAATTATAGCAAGTTATCAACAGCATTAGATGTATGGTAAATTAGGCTCTTTAAGATCATAACTGTGTACCTGCTTCCCCAGTGCACTTTTTTCAGGATGAGGGTCTATAGAAACAGCCTGTTTGTAGGAGAGTGGTGAGCAGATAGCCACAGCCCTGGAGATCAGGAAGGAATTTCTGATACACACACATGGACTCATAATATGGTATTTAAAATGGCATGTTCATCCTGAAGTAAGAGAGAGAGATTTTAGTAGTTTGCTAGAGAAATACTCCCGTTTTTCCTGCTGTAGAGTACCTGTAAATCAGCACTTTCTTATCTCTATGTATCTTTTGAAATTTCTCTGTTCAGAACATCCTGCGGTTGGAAAATTATAAGCATGCCTGCGACCTTCCAGAGGAGACAGAACGATTCAAAGACCTTACCTAGACTGTGATAGGAAATGGAGAGCCAGACGTCAGGTGTAAACTGGAGAGGACTTTGCTGCCAGCAAGATGCCCTTTGAGGCAGTTGCAGCTCAAAAGACTGTTGAAATTAGCAGAGCCAGAGTTTGACTAGAAGCCAAGAAAGAGAGTAGCTCAGGTCAGTTAATCTACCATGTTGTATGTGGGGGATCTGATATGGTACTGTCTCTGCATTCTCTGAAATAGTGTAGCTGAAGGGATACAGTCTTCAAATGTATCCTTGCCTGAACAGTAGCTATTAGGGCTTGCTAGACACCACTGGTGTAGGACTCGGGAAACTATCCCAGAAAAACCATGGAACTGGTGAGAGAAATAGTTGTGTAGCTTGTAGAGCTCACAGGGAGAGGTCTTTTGGGAGGGATAGGAAAAATACGGAGAGGGAGACCAAGCTATTCAAAGGTATGAAACCACTTCTGTACAGGCAGTAGCTGAATAGAATTGGATTCTTTAGCCTGTTAGTGGTGGAGTGCCATGACAGAGACTGATAAAATCATGAGTCTGAGATGCAAAAAGAATAGGTGACTTCAGATTTTATTATTATTCCTAGTCGCCATTCAGACACCCCAAAACCTGAGCAAGCCTCCTGTGCTTTACATGCAGCTTTCTTGACATGTCTGAGGTACAGCTAAGGGTACTTTGCAGACACTTATAAAATCACGTTGGGAGGGGATGCAGGAAGCGGAAATATTCAAAACTAAATGGATGATGGAGCTTGGAATAACAAGCATTCAAAGGGGAGAACTGAAATCGTGGGTGACGCATTCAACATCATGTCTCCATTTTGAAGAGAATTTCAATGTCAAAGTGGTGATATTTCAGTACTTCTCTGATATGACAAAAACAAGCAGAGCGCGCTGTAATTATTGAAAGAAGAAATATCACATGAGTTTAAAAAAAAAATATCTCTCTGGGAAATGATCCCCTCTGTCTTTTCCCCCCACTTTCATCACACACACACACTCACACCTGCCCATAGTCTCCTTCCTTCAAATCCTAAAGGACAAAGCCCTCAGTGGGTGATGAAGAAATTAAGAAGCTGCACAAGAGGATATTAGCTGATGTCAAAGTTCTTGTTTGGCATCCCAGCGAGACTACAGAGTTGATGTATTTCTGGAAGATACCTCTGTGTTTTTCCTTTAACCTCCTCTGACTTCTGAGAACTCTTGCATAATTGCTCATTTCACAAATCTCTTGCTGTACCAGAAAAATTTGTTGCCCTGAGGTCAAGATGCAGTTGTGTTGTGTCATCATTGAAGCCTGTTCTCATTTCTGGTTCTGGCAGGCTGGCTACCCGGCTTCAACGAAGGTGATCTGCGTGAACTCCAGTCCAGATCTGAAGACATGAGTAGAAAATTCACAATGGTGAAACTGGATTATTTGAATGCAAATCTGAACATCGTAAATATGTTCTGGTAGCTTTTTCCACAGATTTTTGAAATGTGATAGAAATTTCTGCTGAAAATTTCATCTGATTCATAATGGTTATGCAGCAGCTAACCAGGTTTGGAGTGAGTCTGCTGACTGGATTTGTTGATCCCTTGAGCAATAAGCCTTGCAGTAGAAACAAGAAGAAAGCAGAAGGATTCTAATGGAATTTCCACCTTGAAAATTTCATTTGAGCATAACCCAGGGAGACATGCACAGCAATGGAGAGCCTGATCTTAAAAACAGCCTACTCCCTGATTTCTTCCATTGTATTTGATGGCACCCAGCACTTTGTACAATCCTGTGTGTGATCATGTAGCTGTGGATTTCTTCACGTCAGTAAGAGACCGCACCAGCAAAAATTTTCCTTTAGAAGTAGTCAGGCAGCTCAGAGGCCAAAATTAATCCTTTAATAACTGAACTGAACAAAGTTACTCTTTCAATACTATTGTTACTGGTCCCGTGTTGGTGAAATAATAATTTGCTCCAAACAAAAGGACTCAACTCATTCCAGACAAAAAAAATCTGAGCTTTACCTGCCCCCTGACATCCTAGGGTTGTCAAGGTGTCACAAAGAACCCAGGGAGAAGGTAGAGAGAACTCCTAAATAATTTGGTGGTAAGGAAACTGTTCTCTTATCATAAAGTTTTCCTTAGCACTCTATAACAAGCTCCATCTGTCTGACAAATAGTTGACTTCTAGTTTAAGAGTTAGAAGTAGGCTCATATTTACTTTATAAAACTTCTTTTAAATATAATGCAATTTATATTTCCAGTGCAGAGATAGAGAAGTTGTGTTGCTTATGAGCTACATTTATTATCCCAATTCTCCCCCACTTGGGACAGGTTAATCACATCTGGATTGAATTCACATGGACTTCTCTGGGAATACTGGACCATGTCACACTGAAATGGCAACAGCTGGAATTATATTTGATTTTCTTTAACTACGTTTGAATTATCTTACCTTGGCAACAATATCGATGCTCCTTGTCAATCCTTTCAAAAGCAGTTTCTCCTATTGTGGTTTCATGGCTCTTTTAATTGCAAGTTAGACTAGGCCAAATCTTTACTCAGCTTTCATTTGGGAAAAAATTCCCACAGAAATGTCTTTGAGAGCTTGTATAAGTGAGGACTCAGGAAAAATGTAAGCCAAAAGATTTGGTCGGTTTAAAGAGCTACAGAAAACTGCATCTCTCAGTAGTCCCATCCCTGTGCTATCGCTGGTTTCCCCAAATTGCTAGTGATGAGCTTTTTTTTGCATGTCCACTGTTTAAACTCTGCCATCCTTCCTTGAATTCCTTCGCAGGCTGAGTATCAAGCTGAAACTTCTCATATTCAAGACCATTTACCATTTACTACTACACCGCTGCTGACATTACTGACCTTGTGTCTCACTAAATGCCCTGTGTTGGGCGACACTTCCGTCCTCTTCTTGGGTTCTGTATTCGTAGATCGCTTCTGGGCATTACAGTCCTATTGAAGCCACTGAAGAGTGTCTCTCCGTGACCTCATAGCTCTTGAGTCCTCTGTGTTTTTTCCTTGGTGGCTCCAATTAGGGTATGCGACAGCTTTTTTTTTCCATATGTGCAGCAAGGACTTGCGGAATAGGTGGCATCCATCAGGATGGGTAGGTGTCTGGCTCTCTTTGGGTGCTCCATGCAGGGTGCCCTGAGCTCCTAAGGCACCCTGAGCACCATCAGATGGGTATTTCTCAGGAGGGTTCTGAAAGGAAAACCAAGACATGGCCACTGTGTGTTAGTCACCAGTCATGCATTCATATGTGATCTGTACGGAAAGAGTATTGTTGCTGGAGTACTTTTGTCCTGTGGGTGCATGTGCATTCAGACAGACTCGGTCGCTCAGGGACTGCATGGTGCTGTGGCTGGTGTAGGATTATGTGGTTTATTTGGGCTGTGGCTTTACTAATTGTACGGCTTATGAGCCATGTGGGTTTTCCTAGAACATAACTCAGTAGAAGTAATCAAGAACTAGCTTAGACAGATTTGGAAAAGATGTTGGAACTGTTTTTATCTGTTCATAAAGACAAATGCTTTAGTTAGAAGTTTGAATTTTTAGAGTTAAGAGGTTACCATAAAATCCTAGAAAAAGTTAAATAACCTCATGACACTAAATGGAAGCCTCAGGACCTTCCAGGGCTTCAACTAAGTCCTTTCTGCTCCCTGTAAAAACTGAAAATTCCCTGTATCCTTTGTCACAGAGCTCTTATTTCAGTGTTGGCAGGATGGGAGAAGAGGAAACTATGAAAAAGTCCCGAGTCTCAGGCTGGAGGGTAAGCAGCTTATTTCAAGCAAGAAGGAGAGAAGCTTTACTAGGTAGGTTGATTTATAAACTACCGCTGTTTGGAGTTACCTGTAGAATTGGGATGTGTTATCCTATAAATTGCAGAGAGATGGATGACTAGACAGAGGACAGGGGAAGCTGCAGGAGAGATTCACTTATTAAAAATCTCTACGATTTATTGTGTTGTGATCCCAGCTAACCCAATGGACATCAGCTTCACATGGTAGCAAGGGTCATGTAATATACATCTAAAAGGTTCCTGTAAATCTGCAAGGGACTGTTACTGGTCATTTTCCTCTCCGATTTACAAATGTTTGCCCAGGAAAAGGAAGTAAAGCTCTTTAAGTGAAGCCCTTTTATCTGTGGCAAAATATTTTAAGAAAACATGTTTTGGGTAAATGCTGTTCTAAATCTCACTGGGTTATTTTCTTTCTTGTTTTGTGAGATTACTTTGTTGTCTTCATGGTTTTTCATCAGTATAATGCTTGTGGTTGGTGTGAGGGAAGGGTCCTATGGTTAGTATTTTATTCTGGCAAAGCTCAGATCAATATGTTGTGCTTTCTTTTTTAAATTTAATTTCATATAGGCTGCTTCTTTTCCAGGGTTGACAATTTCCTCCACAACCTTTCTGTCTACAGGTCTCTGAAACTAATGTGAATTTGTCTCTCACAACTTTTGACTTAATATAAATGTTGTGACTTGGAACGAGAGCTCCAGAAGAGGGCAAGACGAGGTGTCCAGCCTTTATTTGCTGTGCAGCCTTTTTTGGCCTGTGAGTCTTAGCTCTCATAAACTATGTGGACTCTGGCTTGACCTCAGCTTGTCAGGAAAGGCATAACGTTCCTGCACATCCTTCCCCTCCAAAGAATATTCAGGAGGAGACACAAGTAGAGAGAGAGAGTAGGGAATTTTTGAAGGGCACAAACATGTGACCTAGTTTTCACTGTCTTTTGGTGAAAAGTGTTTGTCTGACTACTATTGCTAAGTTCATAATACTTTTTTCCATGAAATAATGGTCCGAATTGTGTTACAGAAAATATCTTTTCCTGATGCCTGCTTGTACATCTACCTGGTGGAAAACTTTCTGTTGCAGTGTTCAGCTGACAAATTGAAATGTTTAACAGAAACACATATTGGCTTTATTGACATTTTTATGTCAGATATATTATATTCCATTCATTTATGTAAAAGTCAAAAAGATAATGATTTTATCCGAACAATCCTTTTGGGCTTTCTGAAAAGCATTCAAATGAAATATTTATAGAGCATTTTGTTTCATGAAATATTTGGAAGTTTTGACTTTGAAAAGTTGTTTTTAAAGGGTTTGTGGTTTTGTTTTGGTTTTGTTGGTTTTTTTGGTTTTTTTTTGTCTTGAATAAAATCTAGATGTTCGTATCATGATGGAAAATTTGTCTTTTAATTAGCTCTATTTGTAATGGGGAAATCTCCCATCTCTTTTTCATAAGAATAATAGTGTTCCCTCCAGCTAAGTGACTAAATTCCATTCTGCAGCTTTCAGGCTGTAAGAAGCATTAATTGAATGTGATATTCTTCTTCACTTCTTGACCTACGATTACATGTAGTCAAACAGCAGTGTTGTTTTGCCCTTGAGTTGAATGCATTTTAATTCCAGATTAAATGAGTCATTCTACATGGTGACACAGAAATGTTTGTATTCTATAGGTGTTAAGAACAGTGATACACTAAAATGCAGAGCTATGTAATTATGTGCCTTTATCCTGTACCGTTAAGTACCTGTTTTCTACTCAGCCTGAAACCTGCTAGGTCTCTCAAGAATCCCTGACTATGCAGAGCAAGAGCTGGAAATGGAAGTGTAATACCGCTGAAAAGCAAAGATTGCCAGCATTACGATGTGCTGTACAACTTTTGTTTCACACTAGAAGATTCTGAAATGAAAACCCGGTTTAGCTCATTTTTTGGTGATATTTCTTTTGTTATCTCCCTCTTGCTCCCTCTAAGATCTATGGAGTTGGTAAGACATGAAGGATGTTGCAGAAATCGTCCTAGTGAAACAGAGGTGATACTCTAAAAAAACTTGCTTAGCTCAGTTCTTCCAGTTAAACATCTGGAATGTACATATAAATTGAGGGGCAGCTTAAAAGCTTTGCTGGCAATAGTTTGGGGTGCCCTTCCTAATGGATTGCACTCCTGATGAGGAACAGGATCAGACATCACAAACTGATTGCCAATAAAATTTTTCTGAGGTCCTTGGTCTTAGGGACCACTACCGGTGTGATGCAATGATGACCCTGTGGCCCTCTGCATTGTGCTACAAGAAGGGATGCAGGGGGGTTCCCTTTTGCTGGAAAGGTACCACTGAAGAGAATCCCACTGTAAAAAAAACTGAGGACTGATGCTTTCTAAAACCCCAAGCAGTGTGGCTGAAGGGATTGGAAAGCTCCCAGGAATATAGGTCTTGACAGTTTTTGTGGGTTTTTTTCATCATGAAGAACAGCTTTGTAGTTCTCAGAGGATGGCCTGCGTGCAAGCAGATGTCATGAACTGACAAATGCTTGCCTGTGAACTTCCTAGCTAAAACTCAGGCTGGGCTTCTGCCTTTGCTTCTGAAATGGACTCTGCTGGAAGAAGAGCCAAAGGACTCCTCTTCCTGATTCTTATCTCCCTTTGCTGGTTTTGTCATTATGAGTATCTTTCACGCAGATTGCACTGCCTTGCTGCACCTCGGACAGGCTCTCGGACCTAGGCTGCTGCTCATCTTGTGCCTTGCTCTCCTCAGAGCTCTGAGGAACAGTCCAAGAACATCTGAGTGTCTCTGGCTTTATCCATGCGAGACCTTGCGTTGTGTAGACAAGCTGAGATTTTAAATGAAGTGAGTGCAGGTAATGATTGTTATATTTTAGCTTCTGAAGACCATAAAGGTAAGAGCAAGATGCAAGAATCAACAGTTTCAAAATATTTATACTCTAAAAGAACACAGGTATTTGTGTGCTGAAAGGAACCAGAAACTTATATGTTTGTTGATATTCCAAATATCCCTTGTAAGGATATAAAATCCTTACCTGGAATAGACCCTGATTCTTGGCTGTTACTGACTTCCCTGGAAGCAGGTTTGGGCTTGTGATCTGGAGCAATATGGAAGGTGGGCTTTTAAGCCAGGGATAAACTGCAAATTTATCATTTTCTTAGTTTCTCTTATTTTTCTTTTTTCCCCGTCTCCTGGCAAACTCATCATGGATAGACTCTCCCTCCCACCACTGGCAACATTAGGAGTGCGCTGAAGGCTGCTCCTTCTTCAGGTCTTCTAGTAAACACAGGGATTACTCACTGGAAGTCCCCTCCCCATCTTTCCTTCCCAGTGGATCACATGCAGCACTCCAGTTAGGCAATACCTCACTCTTCTAGGTCAAGTGGGAACCCATTGCTCTCATGTACGTGGCCAGGCTCTGCCCTTTGCTTTATAGTTGCCTTCCACAGCACATCAGTGAGGTGCATGAGGATGGCCTTTCTTTTGCTCACTTTATGAGCGACAGCATGATTCTACCAACAACCATGTATGGTAACTCAGCCTGGTGTTGGTTTGTTATTTTAGTACTTACTTTTTCTCTGCCAGTATGGATAATCTGACAACATATTTTGGTGGTCTGTCATACAGACTCTTTTTCATATTTGCTTAGTGGGCTAGGCATTTATTGATTTGTTTGGGGTTTGTCACAACAACCGGGGAAAAATATTTTGAACAGTAATTTGGACAATGTCTGCCTGAAAAGCTGTACAAATTGGCAAGGGGAATTAAGAGACCTGAAATAACTTCTAAGTCCATTATCAGAATATATCCTAAACTGAAGGAATATCCTTTTAAATAGACTTGTGAAATCAGGAGAGGGGATTGAATTCTTTTGTGTTTATAAGTAGGACTTGCTGTGAATAAAGATATGCAGTTTCTGACTTGACTGTGCATTGCTTAGGTTGGACTCGGAAGGAAGGACATGAAGGAAAAATGAGACTATAGATGTACACATCAGTAAAGTCTTCAAGATTCCCATTTACATGCCTGGTAAGAATAGGACTCCTAATGATAATGAGCAGAGAGAGAATAATTGAGGCGAGGAGGAAAGTATATATGAGACTATTAAGGAGAAGCAGGCTTGAGAAAAGGTGAATTTGTTGATTTACGAAGGAGACAATCTTTTCACTGAATGAAGATGATAATATTTTTGGTTGTTTTGAAGATTGGGGTGGTGAAATTGAGGATCAATCTAGATTTATCTCTTTTTATTAATGTCATGTTTTTGTAAGAATGTATAGAGATTTCTTTCTTATAATAGGCATTCTGTATTGGAAAATGATCAAGAAAGGATTCACTGCATACAGACAACACTTACTTTCCAAACTCAAGGTTTACTTGGCAAGGAGAAAGAATCAACTGGTACTGTGATGACTTCCTGATTCTGAAAAAAATTGGAAGGGCATGGTGAACAAAGAAAGAAATGTTCATAAATCCAAGGTGTCCTTGAGGAAAACAAGGCTTCTAAAGCTTAGAAGATAAAGCAGCAAGCTCTGAGACTCACAGGGGCAGAAATTAATGGCAAACAGGAGAAGAATTAAAAGGCTTCAATCGTTAGTAGTTTCAAAGGAACCGTTTCCTTTGTTTTCCTTGCCTTAAATGGAGGCTGATGTGGATCCTGGAGAACTAGGCTTAACCTTGATGCAGAGTCTGAAAAGAAGTTTGAAAGAAACATTTGTGGCTGTTGACCCAAATGATAACCTAACGCTGAGCATGATGTTGCACAGAACTGATACCAGGCCCACAGGCCAGTGCCGAATATGCCCTTACAATCTTCACAACCTCCTGGGGAGGAACCACCATCCCCTCACCGCCAACTTGAAAGTAACAATGGAAAGGAGAGGACATCTGGGCTTCCAGAGGAATGAAGCTCTTGGTCGGTCAGTCAGTCAGTCTCTGTCTTTCAGTTCTTTATTATTTGTGCTGTCAGGGTGGCACTGGTGGACTGTCGCATCTGAATGTTCAGCTGCTCATCTTAGAGTGTGCTGCCTGACCTCCTGCTCTCTATAATGTGATGCATTTCCCCCTCTCTGGCATACCTGAAAAGCTGGCCAAAGCCCAACTGGAACTTAATCTGGCTACTGCTGTAAAAGACAACAAAAATGTTTCTACAAATACATTAGCAACAAAAGGAGGGCTAAGGAAAATCTCCAACCTTTATTGGATGTGGGGGGAAACATAGTGACAAAGGATGAGGGAAAGGCTGAGACACTTAATGCCTCCTTTGCCTCAGTCTTTAATAGTCAGACCAGTTGTTCTCAGGGTACCCAGCCCCCTGAGCTGAAAGACACGGATGGGGAGCAGAATGAAGCCCCCATAACGCAAGGGGAAATGGTTAGCAATCTGCTACACTGCATAGACACACACAAGTCTATGGGGCCAGATGGGATCCACCCAAGGGTACTGAGGGAGCTGACAGAAATGCTCACCAACCCACTTTGCATCATCTATCAGCAGTCCTGGCTAACCGGGGAGGTCTCAGTTGACTGGAGGTTAGCAAATGTGACTCCCATCTATAAGAAGGGCCAGAAGGAGGATCAGATAGGCCTGTCAGCCTGACCTCGGTGCCAGGCAAGGTTATGGAGCAGACCATCCTGAGTGCCATCACATGGCACATCACACCAGGACAACGAGGTGACCAGGCCCAGTCAGCATGGGTTTATGAAAGGCAGGTCCTGCTTGACTGACCTGATCTCCTTCTATGACAAGGTGACCTGCTTAGTGGGTGAGGGAAAGGTTGTGGATGTTGTCTACCTGGACTTTAGTAAGGCCTTTGACACTGCTTCCCACAGCATTCTCCTGGAGAAGCTGGCTGCTCATGGCTTGGATGGGTATACTCTTCGTTGTGTGGATGATGAGGCCCAAAGAGTGGTGGTGAATGGAGTTAAATCCAGTTGGCAGCCAATCACAAGTGGTGTTCCCCAGGGCTCAGTACTGGGCCCAGTTCTGTTTAATATCTTTATCAATGATCTGGATGAGGGGATCGAGTGCACCCTCACTTAAGTTTGCAGATGACACCAAGTTGGGTGGGAGTGTTGATCTGCTGGAGGGTAGGAAGGCTCTACAGAGGGACCTGGACAGGCTGGATTGATGGGTCGAGGCCAACTGTATGAGGTTCAACAAGGCTTAGTGCCAGGTCCTGTGCTTGGATCACAACCCCATGCAACTCTACAGGCTTGGGGACTAGCAGCTGGAAAGCTGCCTGGCTGAAAAGGACCTGGGGGTGTTGGTTGACAGCTGGCTGAATGTGAGCCAGCAGTGTGCCCAGGTGGCCAAGAAGGCCAACAGCATCCTGGCTTGTATCAGAAATAGTGTGGTGGCCAGCAGGACTAAGGAAGCGATCGTCCCCCTGTACTCAGCACTGGTGAGGCTGCACCTCGAGTACTGTGTTCAGTTTTGGGCCCCTCACTACAAGAAGGACATGGAGGTGCTGGAGCGTGTCCAAAGAAGGGCAATGAAGCTGGTGAAGGGCCTAGAGCACAAGTCTTATGAGGAGTGGATGAGGGAGCTGGGGTGGTTTAGTCTGGAGAAAAGGAGGCTGAGGGGAGACCTTATTGCTCCCTACAACTACCTGAAAGGAGGTTGTAGCGAGGTGGGGGTCGGTCTCTTCTCCCAAGTAACAAGTGATAGGACAAGAAGAAACGGCCTCAAGTTGCTTCAGGGGAGGTTTATGTTGGATATTAGAACAAAATTCTTCACTGAAGGGGTAGTCAGGCATTGGTAACAGGCTGCTCATGGCAATGGTTAAGTCCCCATCTTTTACTGAATTTGGGAGTGAGGGTTACTGTGAAGGCAGGTGAGAACAAGCTAAGTGGAAATAAAGATAGCAGATCCTTGCTGCAGGCTCTGTAAGGTAAAATGCGATGCGTGGATGTGACTGGGTTAACGGTACTTGCTGCGATACCATTGTCTGCTGAAACCTGGCTATCCCAGAGGACAGGGGTACAGCTGGTACAGGAGTTATTTAAGGGGCTAGCAGAGGATGATATGAATGGCCACCACATCTCATTCCCTGGTGTCACGGGCTGTGGTGAGCTCCAGGATAGATCTCTAAGAGAAAGGAAAGTTGTGGGTAAAGAGGAGACAGAGGTATGTGCTGACCAGGAGGGTGGACAGGATGAGAGATGGCAGGGTGAGGAAGTGTCCAGTGAAGTCAGGGAAGTAAAAAGGTGCAGCCTTCCTGAAGAAGCCTTCTTCCAGCAAGGAAGTTTAAGCATGTCCAGCTGAGGGGAACCATGTTTATGTCTTGTATCAGGCCCCCAAAGTGACTTCATGGGAGAGAGAGACAAGATATCAAAGATACTTTCAGAATGGTGTGGTATTGAGATCTGGGTCATTGGATTGATGTTCAAAGAGTTGATCAGGTCTCTGGCTTCAAGTTCTCACTCTCTTCACAAGGGTTGCAATATATGAAGGGAGGACAGTACTTCTCTTTGGGAGAAGCAAAATTTGGCTAACCAAGTACCTTGATGCCCTGTTAATTTCTGTCCTTTTCTTTTGCCTATGATTTCTTTGGACAGTTACCACTTGAAACCTGTTGTGCTGCCTTTTCATTGACTTTCTTTCTTTGGAGGTGGAAGATATGCAATGCCTGTTGAAGAATACATGAATTCCAGAAGTTTAGGTAGCACTTTGATAGGTAGCTCTTTGATAATTTTTTAAATTTCTAAATATATCTACTTTTGCAACCATTCTACAAACTGAGAGAAGTGTCTATAATTCTCAAGCAGGGAGATGGGGTAGCCAAAAGATTTTCAGAGTTTGTACCATATTGAAATAGGCCAGTGGGAGGCTATGTTGGGGATATCTAGCAGTTCCCATTCTAATTTGGAAACAGTTTTTCAGTATATCTGATTGCTCTAGTCCAAAGTTATTACCTTGGACAAGAACTGAGATGGCTGGTGATCCAACATCAGCTGCATCTATGTGAGTGGAAAAAGTAGATGAGGGTGGTTTGGGCATAGTGATCCCTGAATGCTAATGAAGAAAGAAACATATTTGGCACCATTACAAGTTAGGCACTCTGAGGATTTCAAAATTGTGTCCTTTTTTATAACAATAATAAATTTGTCAGTTATGTGGGAAAACATTGTGAAAAATGAATGTCTTTTACTGCATTCACAGCCGTTGCTCCAAATCTAGCGAGATAATGGCCAATAAAACTTTGAGCTGGGAGGTTGAGTTCTGCATTGCTAAAGCCTTCAGTATGTATGGTTTTAGAAAATGTATGCATGTGCCAGAGCGTCTCATTGTTCTTTTGCTGTTTTATTATTGTATCAGTATGAAGTGGCTCTGATTCCAGCTGTGAAATGTAAGTTTAGCTTATATTGATCCTGCTGTCCGTGTATAGGTCCTTAACAGCTTTGCAGGATGCTGTTAAGAACAGTTAGGTTTTATTTGCAGCTGAACCATACTGTATTATGTTCCCTATCAAAACAAATTGCATCTCAGTCCAAATGTACTCGATTTACTTTTTTTTTTTTTTTTTTTTGCACTGTAGAGGATTGCAATTCAGACGCCCAATTTTTTTGAATGCTTAGAAGGAGTCAAGAGCCAACCTACTTGGGCGTCCTAAGGGGAACGTGACTTTGCAGTTCTCAGAACTGCATTCTTAAATGGCAGTCTCTGCTGTGGGTCCATAGCATAGCATCCATAGTCTGAGCAGACTACTCTTGTCTTTGTAGTATAGACCGGATTCTTCGTTAGGTGTTAGGCTGAAACTCACCATTAGGTTATCTGCTGCAGCTTCTGGGATAACACAGGTTTCCTTTACATAATTGAGAAATCCAGTAACTCCTTGTTTGACAAAAGTTTATATTTGGCCAGGCTGGAATAAAATTAGGAGCTCTTCTATAACTAGGTTCAGTTTTCAGCACTCAGTGAAAGCACTCTATCTCATGAGAAGTTAGCATCTGAATTTGTAGGTATGTCACATTACCAGTCCACTTGTTGGTTCTTTAAATGTTATAAACCCAATTCACAACAATGATACTTCCCATGTAGTGCCTTTTTTTTTCCTAACTGGTGTACAGTTTAAAAAATGATGTATATGCTAGCACCCTTCACCAGATCCTCAGAGGTATGGGGTTACAGACACAATGACTTCAAACAGCATTGAAATACTGCAGCCTTTAGGGTGGGATATGTGAAGTCTATTTGTAGTGTGACCAATGCTATGCAAGGAAAAATGTAACACCTCGGGCTAGAACAAAGCTAACAGACAAGGACATGTGCTTGCATAAAAACTCTACCTAGACAAATCACAGAATATTTTAAAATAGAAGAATGATGTGGTACCTAAGAAACGAATTAAGAAATTGTTGGTTTAGCATAAACCAACATGCCAACAAAACCATGTTCTGGCAACACCAAGGGTCTTACAAAAGGCTATGAGAACTGTGTATTAGTGTAGCATCATTGATATATCTCATTAGATCCAGACTGAACTGCCTGAGGGACTGTGCCCTGTGTTTTCTCAGCATAGATGGAAAAATGCTTGATGAAGTGATGTTTGTAGACAGTATTGAGCCTTTGCAGGGGAGACTGGGCACAAAGCACATTAAGAGTAAGACCTTACCATTGAAGATACTTTCCTGCTGCCCTCCTGCCAGCATAGTTGGGGATAGGCTGCTCCAACCATCTGCTCCAAAGGACACCTTTCTGGGAGGGCAGCAATGTATTGGTTGTGGGTCCCCTCCTTGGGTAAGGAAAGCTCAGTGCTGACAGTGGTATCTGCTAGAGGATCAGAAAATGGAAATTGTTATTCTCTGCTACCTCTTTACTATCTCTGACACCTTGTCTATAGTGCACAGTTTTAGCACAGTATTACCACACATATGGGGCTGTGTAATGGGTGTGCTGTACCAAAAGAGTGTAGAGAGATTTGCTGTTCCCTATAGCAGGTTACAGCACAGACGTACCACCAGGAAAACTCTTCCTGAAGTCACCCAGCTGGGTTTTGCTGCTGGTTATATGCATTTGGAGAAATGCCATAGTCTTCAGTACTGTCCCTTGGATATATACAGCCAATGGTGGAGGATCAGACCCTTCTTTTTACCTGAGGAGTCAGAGTTAATTGCAGCCAGAGGATTCTAAAGGAGAGAACTGAAAACAGGGGATTACTTTCGTTTTGTTTGGTTTTAGAGACAAACATTAAGGTTTTGAATTTATTCTATCTGGCTGTCAGATGCAGTCAGGTTTACCATGGTTAATTTTAGAGAACTGAAATATAAACCAAAATTACTTAAAAACAGAACCAGCTTTCATCCTTTCCCAGCCAGCATGTTTGTAAACAATGGAGTATTACAAAACTTAATTCTAATTGTGTGTTACTGTTTCTCCTATAAGGATGAGCAAACATTTGCACCCATGGGGAACAGCGTTCCACTAAATATTTGGAGATCAGCTGCAAACCACAGAAAGAGGTCCAGATGGTTTCCTGATGTCCACGTGCTTTTGATAATGCAGTGCTCTCATTCTCCTCCACAGCCAGGGAACTCCTTCCTTAGTCTTCTGCCTCTTCTCCTACTGCTGGCCAACAGGCTACCAACCAAGTGTCCCCTTCCAGTTTACTACGTCTAAACTCTGGTGAGTCCGCTCAGGCCAAGTGCTGCCAGAAGTCATCTCCTCTCTCTTTGCACCCTCATCCCTGTACTTCTTTCTGGGGACAACCACAGGCACTTTAAAGGGCTTCAGTTGCCTGCTGCTATGGCTTGCCACGCTGTAAAGCCCCAGCTCAGGAAGCAGCATCTGTAGAAGAGTGTCACTGAAGTCCTGTCAGATGTTTTTGGCAAAGAAGCAAAGGGGAAGGCTCGGTTTGAGCGTGGGAGGTTTAAAGCTTCTGTGCTGGTCTCTAAAGTCTCTCTGGGACCAGAGTACTCAAACAGGAGTCTTACATGGGTTGGGTAGGCGTGGGTCTGCACCAAGTCGCAGGAGTGAGTAGTGGGAAGATGGAGAAAGGGCTTCAGGTGGGGGTATGCATCCTTCGTAGCTCGCTGTGGGTTCATTGTTTTCTGATGGGAGGTGAAATGTTCAGTCCCTCTTCTTTTCTCTTAGCAATTGTTTTGCCCACTGCTAATTTACATCTCAGGCATAAAAGAAATCTTTGTGTTCAAATGAAAAACATAAAGCTTCACGCTAGAGATGATTAAAAATGAACAGCCAAAATATTATAATATACTTAACAATATTCAAATATTTTTTAACTTTTTCCAGAAAAATATGTCTGCAGACCTGTGTGCCATTGCAGAGATTAGTCTAGAGGGGTGCAATACATCAAACAGAACAATATAATGACTTTTGACCTTTACTGAAGTAGTAAGAGAATAGAAATAACAAAAAAAGAAGAAGAAAAGCAGCACAGAAGGTAGAAATTGTGGAGAATACACCAGGAATTTCTGGAACAATTTACACTTCAAAAATATGCACATGTAGGTTGTGAGCTGCTTCATAATTGTTATAGGACCTGCCTCAAAAAGTCTGCCAGAAATGCTGGGGGGGGGCAAGGCACTCATTTCTTTTTAGACCAGACTGACAGTAGAGCAAACCCAACAGAAAGGTTCCCAGGAGTGTTTTATAGACATAGCGGCCACACAACACAGAGCACTGGTGCCATAGGTATCATTCAGGTGTCTCCAGATATGGGTCTGTGCTGTTTTTGGCTGGGGTAGAGTTAATTTGCTTTATAGTAGCTAGCATGGGGAGATGGAGGCTTTAAGTTGGGGCCTCAAAGGTTAAATAAGCATTAACAAGCTATAGCAATGATCAACTGCGATTACCAGAATTAAGCCTGTATTCTAAGGAGCTGGAAAAATTAATCATAATTTAAAAATATCAGTGTGTAGGCTAATTAGTCAAGCCACAAAGCTAATTGAAAATTAAGCTCTGGAGAAAGGTGAGACAGTAAATATCCTGGTCTTGCTCCCCTTCCCCCCGAGTTGAGCTCTCCTGTCTTTTATGATACTGATTTGACTAAAGTTGCGTGAACGTTTAATACCTTTTGGCAGCAGGGAAGGAGGGAGGAAAGCAGTCAGAATTGAAGACATTCAGTGTGGTTTTATCAGTGAGGTACCTTCTGTCTTCATTTCACGTGGGGTGGAGGTAGAGCAGGTGGTGTGTGGTAAGGCAGTAACTAGTTGAGGCTCTCCAACTTCTTACCTGCCTTGACTTAGGTGCTGCTAAGCTCCTCTCTATAGGTTTGCAAAAGCTGCTGCTGAAAATCTGTATTTATTACTAACTTGAATTTATCTGGTTTAAATATCTGGCCAACTGTTTTTGTCTCTTCCGTGCTTATTATGGCCTTCTTTTAACATCTGTTCTCTCCAAAATTGCTGAGATGTATGGGGAAAATTATTTGTGAACTGTAGTCTTGACTTGAGAATTGGGTCATGAGTTATTGTCTGAGAATTTGGTCCTTAAAACTAAACTGTCAGCAGGAATCATTGAAATTGCCAGGAAATATGCTGTTAAAAAATTCAGTTTGTTTTTACCTGGGCAACTTCTTATCAAGCTCTGCGGGGATTTGATTCCAAGTCCAGTACAGCCGAAAGAGACTACTGTTTGTACTTCAGCAAGGCTGGGATTTGGGCATAAGTTAGGCTTGCTTTATAGCACAGGCTTAATTCTGTCACACACCTTCATCTCTCTCCAATATTTCGCTCCAGAGCCAATGTAGCAAAGGCTACAGGGTTTTGAGCTGAGTACATCCTTTACAGATATAAGTCCCTTTTCTAAAACGGGAAAAAGAGAAGTGTATTGTGACTGACAGCTCAATCTGAGATTTGCATCTAAGCAAAACTCCAGTCTGCGTGCGAGGCAAGAAGTGAATTGCAGAGCTTCAGAAATAGCACAGAAACCCATATTCTGCTTGCAAATGCACCGTTCATAGCTCCCACAGGGGCTGTAGCTCAGCCCCCTGTAACAAAGGCAGCAATCCGGGTGTGGAATAACACGTAAAAAGCTATGTTATGATATGCACTCACAATAAAGCTGCCTTACAGCAGGTAGGAAATCTTCTAATTGCTTGGAGTATTGTTGGAAGGTTGCCTTAATGCAGAGAGTTTTCATGGAAATGGAGCTGAGCGCAGCAGAGTGGGACTTTGAAGGTTCGGTCTGGTCCTGTGAAGCTGCAGTTAGGTCAGGCTTCATGCATGCTAAGGGGAAGTGAGCCAAAATCCAGAACCTTTGGCTGAGGATGGGAAGCGAGACCTAGCATTTATGGATAACGAGAGTTGTCAAAGTAGCTCTAGGCAGGCTGGGCTCCATCCAACAGAGTCTGCTTTGGTTTTGTTTCTCTTACAATGCAACTGAGTTTAAATTACAGTGGGTCTGTGGAGTGACATCTGACTCTCTTAAAATGACCCAGCAAAGAGGTCCAGCTGACCCTGCATGATTTTTCCCAGATCCCAGGGCTGTCACTTCCTTTCTTTGCAGAATTCTGTCATTTCTAAGGCATAGTGTGGGCAAGAATACAGAGGTACACATTATGCATAAACGCGTGCCCACAGATTACTCTGGTAGCGGTGGCATCACAGAATGGGATAGAGCAAGGAAAGGACCAAGGTGAAAGCAAACCAGCTGTCAAATCCTGCCCTCCCCACACCAGCGCATGATTAAGATCACAAGCTGGATCATGCCCTGCGCGGTCTGGTGAGGGAATTGGCGTGGAGCAGTGACATGCCGACTGCCGTTGTGGGAGGCCTGCTGGCATCGTGCAGATGAGCACAAGCACAGCGTCCCTGTTCAGCTGCTGCGTAGGATCCAGGGCGTCCCCAAAATATCATGCAGGGTACAGTCTAGCCACACGCGTGTGTCATCCGTGTCTGACGCATTGCCTCTAGGCATCAGTGGGAAGGCAGGGTCCAAGTGCCCTCACCAGGCTGTTGATGGTGGGAAAGGATTGGAGGGGTGGTAGGAAGCTGTGTCCTAGTTCCATCAGTGCTGCATAGGTGGGTTTTTTTGCACCTCTGATGTAGTTTGCTGCATCAACAGGCTGCTGAATCTACCAGCATCTATCCACGGAGTGTTAAGACCACAGAGGATCGTATTGCTTTTTTGGAAGGCATGAGTTTCTAGCACTTACTGAAAACTTGCAGATGAAATCTTAAAAATCTTGAAATTTCTAGAGAAGCAGTGAGAAGCAAGAGACACTGGCACATTCGTGCTGTGGTATTCTGTCATCATGTTTAATGCAGTTCATAGTAATTGTGTGTGCGTGTCTGTGTGTAAATAAATATATACACCTCTGTTAAGCAGTTTCTCTGTTTATGATTCTAGGACTTTTTCTTATGAAAATGAAGAAAATACATGGTTTCATATTACCTATATTTGCAATCCCATTGTAACAGAAAAATTTTGTGGTAGCTTCTGCTGGTGCACCTTAATAACAAATGTACGAATCTGGTTTATTCAGATACACCAAACACATTTGGTTGCAATAATGGAATTTATAAAACCATTTGGAACGTCACTTTTTATTTGCCTGAATGGAAAATAAACAAGCCCCTTGTTCATTCCCACCTCAAAAAATAATAGTCTAGAAATTGTTTTAAATGCTGGAAAACACCCGTAGGAGGTACAAAATGGAGAAACAGAATTGTCAACTTTCCAGAATGATTAATCTTGGATTTTAAACTATACAAACAAAATTTCACCTCAAACAATAATTTTTCAGAAAAATCACGACTAAATGAGAAGACAGCTTTCCATTGCCCCAGTTTAGTTTATTTTCATCTATACTGCATGGTATCCTTTTCCGTGATTAATCTCATAGGAGAACTCAATGTGAAGCAGATTATGGGAAAGCAGTCTAATGAAAGTAGTTTTGCAGCTTTAAAAACACAACCATTCCCAGGACGCTCCAGTTTGCTATTCAGAGCGAAGGGAAAGGAGACAAGCACAGGATGCTTGAGGGATGGACCTCCACCCTCCATCAGCACCTCCTTGTGTGCTGTGCACTACTGCCATGCAATGGCAGAGCTATAGGTTTGGGGGGGTGGTGGTGGTGGTGCTACCACCCTTACTTTGGTAGAGCCATGCAAGGATATGTCTACAGCCCAGGCTACAAACGGGAATAACTCGCCATTGGCCATTTCTATCAGTAGAAGTTTTGTACTTCTTTTCTTACTGTGCATAACAGTTTTCTCTGCCAACAGCTTCATTGATCAAGGTATAAATGAAGGTAGGGAGCTGACATTTGCTGTCCTCTCCGCAGAGAGAGGAATGCTGGCTCTGCAACCTCAGGAATGAAGGAAAAAAATGAAATGGCCTTGCTTCCCTTCTGCAGAGCAGTCGTTAACCTCGCTAATGGGGAAGGAGGTAGCTTCTTTAAACCCCATGCCTGGGGGATTGCACATGCAACTACTTTTAATGTCAGCATTGATGTTTCTGAGTCAGTATGTACCCTCCTGAAAATGTAACCCAGGCAAGCAGAGGTTCTGCCTGCGCATCTCAAGGGGATGTAGGAGAACAGCGGTTACAAAATCAAGACCAAAACCAGCCCTGTTTATGATAAAGGAATATTTACATGTTTTCATCTGTAAATGTGAATTTCAAGAAATAGACATATATATTATTCAGTGTGAAAAATAAAAGGCTGTTCACCAATGTTTTAATAGTATGCCTCAATAAAATGACACTTTCCAGAGCCAGTCATGACTTTAAGCCAGATCACGGCTAAAAATGTTAAGGGAAGGATCACCACAGCAACAATCACATTGCTCCCCTTCTGCAGAGGAAATGGAAAAACACTCAAACTTTGCCAACCTGAATAAATTATCCAGATTATCAGAACTGTAAGGAAAGCTGTATGTAATCAGCTCTGTGTGTGTGCCCGTGAGCGTGTGCATATGTTAACTGGATTGCAGCCCGTTAAATACATATGTCAAAGAGGACAGCTCTGGAAATACACTCAAGAGAAAAATATTGCCATGGTTGTACCTTAATAGGCCAGCAGATAGCATGTGTGGTGTGGTGCTCACTGGGGGAGTCCAGTCCAGCTGCTGAGCTGGGCTCTCCTGACAGTGGTGGCCTGGAGATGGGCTGGAGGACACCGGTGTACTCTCTTGGTCTTGCTTCAGTGTGAAGCTGGGAAACGGCTAGTTTGCTCACACCGATTTGGGAGTGCAGACGCACTCTTATTCCAGTTGTTTTTATGTGGTGGGTGCAGTTTGCTTTGCCAAAGAAAATTGTCTTATTAGCCGGGGAGGGAAGAATGAGGATGGAAGGGTGGGGGACAGGAGCAATATTGAAACTGCTTGACTTTAAGCACCTGTGTGGGAATCTGCACTGGAAGACTCCTTTTACCAGGCTGCCCATATGGTTAGTGGAGAGAGGCTGGCTTTTTTAGAGGCAGCCTGAGGAAAGGACATGACTTAGAATAGCGGTAGTGATGTCAAGATCTTTAGCAAATTCAGGATGTATCAAAGACTCCAAAATCATGTTAGGGAAGCCCAAAAGCACGTGCCTTTCAACCACAGGAAGACAAGGTTAGGTCTGGAGTGCAAAAGCTGCGTGTTTCCGCCCCTGCTTCTCCTGCCATTAGGATGAGTCCCATACTAAACCCTGGATTATCAGCTGGCCTGTGGGCTTCCATCATTTTCTGGCTGGGGTTTCTAGATAGAAACATCCCTCAGTTTTTCTGGGATCATACATTTTAAATAAATGGTGATGTGTGACTAGTCTGTGTCTTTAGTCTTTTATACTTTTGAGGCTCATAGGTGTTTTGCAAAGGAGGTGCATGCTCCTGCTGAACAAATTTAAGCCTACTGATAACAGACTTCCTTTTCTTTGTTTTCTTTTATGTAGGCCAGTGAAGACCTGGGCTTGGTTAGATGAGCTAAGTAATGCTAGCTGTATCCTGGCCCCATTTGGAGTATCTACTGAAGGATGGCTCCAGTATACGCTGTAATGCTGATGCAGATTGAATTCCAGTAATCACCCATACCTGATGGTAACGTGGCTGGAAAATGTTTAAGATGGCTGCCATCAGAAGTGTATGGGGCTTTCTCCTGACTTGCAGTACATGCTGTTCAGGACCCTCAGGTGCCAGTGGCAGAGGGGTATATGAGCAAGCAAGAGGTTTAAGTCTGATCATGGCTGAAGAGCCTCTCTGGCTTTCACTGCCATTACCTCCAGCTTGTCGTAAAGAGCAGTCTATGGCAAAACTGGTTACTCTGTAATATTCTCTTTTTCATTTTTTAAAGTGCAAATTTTAAAATTTGCTTGCCAATTCATTTCAAGAACCCTATGGGCCCATCCACCCCTTGCTCTCTTTTCTGTCCTTTGCTATCTGTCACCTTGCTGTGCCCACTGTGGCTCCAAGGCTGGCAGCCTGCTGAACTGCAGAGCCTTGCCACATGGCATGTGCTTTTGGGCAGGATTCTGTGCTGGCTGGCAGTGACACTGAGCCATTGCAGCGGGGAAAAGCTAACAGCGGCAGATGGAGTTAATGAATCCTACATCACTCTGAAACAGAGACGGGAATCCCAGAGCTCAGGGGGTTTTCATGGAGGTCTGCTGCAGTCTTGATGTGTGAGTGACTGGAGGAGATGAAAACACGTCTGGATGGGCTAAGGAATACATATGCACTCGAATTTTTTGCCATTCTATTTAATTCAGTGCTTGTGCGTTAGTTTGTTTTCCCATCTCTTTTTAAGGTTCACGTGTTTTTCTGGGTAAGGAAAGATATGAGTGGCGCATATGGTTAGATGAATGTCTACTATGATTCTGTTATTGTGTGCTGGATCTTTAAAAATAAAGTGTTCCCTAGGCTGGTGTCTAGGAGGGATCGCTATGTATCAATACAAGATGACCCTTACAGTGAGTTACACGCTTGCTTTTCTCTTGTGTAGTTGTTATTTCTTTCCTTGCTTGTTTGATTTAATTTGAAACAAAAGCTATTCTGGTTGTAGGCAATTTTGATTTAGGTGTTCAGGAAATGGAACAGAATTAGGTCTGTGGAAAAGACCACCGAGGAAATCCTACAAGAAGAGCACATTGCTTCACCCACCATCCTATCAAAGCCACATCTGGTCAAGACATCTCCTCTGTACCGCCCTGACCTACCTGTCAGGGGGACAGGTTTTGAAATAGACAATAATCTAGAGTGATTTTCTTTTCCCTTTACACTCCCTCCCTCCAAACTAAGGTCCATGTATTCTAACTAACACCCTGGTCTAGAAAGCTGAATGGATTCCTAGCTGCAAAACTTGTGTCTGGGTTCCTGATAATGAGAAAATATCTAAGAAGCCACCAATTTCTTTCATCCAGATCTACTGGATGAAAGTCTCAAATATCAGAGATATATCTAGACCAGCTGTGGGTCAGATGTTTCTACTGTGTATATATTTTTGTCACAGAATCGGCTCACTTGCGTTATAGTTTGGGAATAAGAGACTCAGCAGCCTCTAAGCTGAACTTGGCCTCATAGAGTGCCTTCCTGGGGGGTTACTTTATTCTCTTTGTTGTACCTTCCTGTCAAAAGTGATGGGAAATCAATGATGAATAGGAGGTCCCTAATCTCCATGGATACTTGTCACTGCATGGTGTCAAAATCTGAGTTGGCTGTTTATTTTCTCATAATTTACATATGACTAATTTACTTAGGAAGGGGAGGGGAAAGAAGGAGGCTATTTGGGGTTGAAGTAAAAAATGAGAGAAAGAAAATTTGGCAGTGGTTCTCAACTGGAGCTGCTGGGAGGCCTCCAGAAGCCTGTCCCATACCTGCATCCCCTGAGCTTGTAATCAGCTGTCACGCTTTGTTCTGTGCTCGCAGCAGGGTCTCAGGGGAACACAGCTGCTGCAGCTGCTCGTAGACCAAAAGGTGACCTTTTGAGTAGCCGAGGAATGATGCATTATTTAGTGCATTCCTGGCTAAAATGGAAATGAAATGATTTCATGAGCAGAATGATTTGTTTGTCCTTTCATGCGGATGCATTCTCTTTGCACCACACAATAGTGTAGTGTGCACACCACTCCTCATTTTTTCTTCTGGATAAAGCTTTTGATAAGACGGGTATTGCACTTTGAAACACACTGGCTGTTAACTAGGTGGACCCTACTAGCTAAATGTAATAAACTTCAGTTTAGAGGTACTAAGTTTGCAAAAACCAGCTTCTGTTTAAATAATGTGTAGGAGTGAAAGCTTGCTGGTGAAGTGTATGTCTCTAGACTACCAGCTGATGCTGGTAAGTATCATAACCAGCTGTTATATCAACACGAAGTGTTCTCCTTCTTTCAATTAATCCAGAGTCTCTTGGAAGGTGACATAGCAGGACATTCATTATGGGGATTTTTAATGAATAGAGTATTTGCTATTCACATAGATAGAGGCTTAAGTAACTGCTTCCCAGTGATCTGTGATAGCCAAGTACTTGGGTACTCTGCATATCCATCAGGCGAAGAAGGGGAGACAGATGGGAACAATTTTTCACAATGTCTAAGTTTAAATTTCCTGTGTGGTCTTCCAGACAGAGATTCAAAGAACCTGAGGCTGGAGCCTACCTCTCCTGCTGACTGTGAATGAAGACTGCAGTATACTCTGCTTCAAGTCCATCTGGTCTTGAACTTTATAAATACCTTTAAAAGACCTATCTAATTGTGTTTTTTTCTTTTTCTTTAAAGTTTCCAACACCACTTATGAAGGCTTGAAAGTGGTATTATCCACGTGTTTCAGATGAAGAGAGCTGAATTGTCAAGGTAACAACTGATTTGAGAATAGCCAGTTTTCTCCGAGAGATGAGCACATCGAGGGACCTGGGGGAATATCCAGTGCTTACCAGGAATTTCACTGAGCTCAACAAGCCCTGAAACATAGGAAGGAGAAGAAATCTGCACAAATGAAGAGGTGCCCAGCAGACCATGCTATCTCACTGGAGAGCCCAGTGGTAAAAATTCTCCATAAAATTATAGGTATCTGCTTCTATGGGATTATTTTTATTAGTGGAAGATTAGACGGGGTAAGGCAAGTAACCAGGGATTCCATAAATGACTACAAGTGTTTCAGTTGCCTGTTTGGCATTGTATTAATTGTTACAACAAACAGCACAAGATGATGAAAAATGACCACCTTTCTACTCAGAAGATAAACTGCCTTTAAAAAGAAAGGAATGAAACCCAGCTCTATGATTTCTAGGATCCCAATTAATTAAAATGGAAATGACTGGAGATGTGTAAACACCTGAGCAGCTTTCAAGACATTTCTCTGGCATGTTCTTACTGACTCTGAGCCCTTATTTCCAACCACAGTGTCTGCTCATCCTGCAGCACCCTTCAAACCAGCCTCCCCCGAAGGATCCAGCAGACATGGTCTGAGAGAAGAGCTGAGCATAAGCTGGTAAGCATTCACTGCAGGGAGTTCCAAGTGCTGTGGGATTTAGTCAAACAGCAAAGTACAAGCTTCTACTGTGACTCATCTGGTGTAAAACTAGTGCTAAGTATTGTACATAATTAAGACAACATTATTACAGTGAGATAGCACTTCTTTTTTTGGCAGGTTAAAGTCTTGAAAATGTGTAATGTTTTCAGCCTTCAGAGCTGTGAAGAAGATGAAGAGTTCTGATGGGAGTTCATTCGAAAAGATATCATGGCTACAGTGAGTTTAGATCATTATTTGCGTTATTCCTGAAGCTCTGTGTGTATATTTCAGTCATCTTCATGAAAGGCTGTGGTTTTTGTGAGAATAAACACAACCTTAAAGTAGTATTCATTAGATAAGACTTGCAACAATGGCCTCTCTAGACATTCCAAGGGTTTGCTGATTTTTATGCCCATAAATCATGTATTTTATTTTGAGCCACATTTCTTAAGGAGGTGCTATTGGTATTTCAAGTAACAGACATAAAAAATTATATTTATCATTGAATGCAATAGAAATTGTTAGTAACAGTGGTGTTAGAGATCTATAGATTCAACATTTGAACACTGACTGTCAGCAGGTACAGAACAGAAGTATCAGTCAGCTAATGGCCCTACCAATAGGAAGAGTTAAACAAGTAGGTCGTTACAATTTGCCTACTTGCCCCAAATCTTTCCTTCAGAGGTCCGCAAATCAACTTTGCTTTTTATGAATGCAGGTTCTTGATTAAAATTTATTGTGCTGTAACGCAAACAAATTCAGCTTATTGGTTGCTCAAAAGCCATTTATTCAGGTTGCTTGCTTCTCATTATCCTTAACTAGTAACTGTTCTTTATGGTATTATGGTATTGTTTCTGTTCATTTATCAGCTGTCTGACTTGCAAGCAATAGGTGGGAAATCAGACTACAAGATGGTAACATGGACCATTTTAAGGGACAGGACTTTGAATGAACCCATTTCCATCTGTGTATTCCAGTGGATGTCTTCAAAGCATGTTTATGCTCTTACTTGAAAATATATTGGCTACTTCTTCAACCTAATGTTACTGCCACTTTCCTTATAATTTCCTAACATGCTGCTTGTATCCCATTTTCATTCACATCTCCAAGGAATGACTACAGAGTTTCAAGAGGAATCCCAGGCAAGCAAGGCACTCGGGTAAAGACATCCGAGCCACAGCCAGTGAGCCCCTTCTTTTTGTATGAGTTGAACAAACCACAATTTTTTGCAGGTCTGAAGATTATAAATTCCAGGGACCTTTCTGACAAAATGATCGTGTAATATAAAAGATAGATCAATTCCTGTTTTGTTTGTACTGCTGTTTTCTGGATGAGTTTCTAATCTATTAGCGAAGTAGTAAATGCTCCCCCAGCAACCAACCATTGATGTTTTGAAAGGAAATCAAACACAGTGTAAGAAAATGGCTTGAAAGGAAAAGAGTGAAAGATCATACCATTCCTATGATATCCGCGAAAGTTTGTGAAGATGATAACTGGGAGAGAGATGGGCCAGAGAGAGATCAATGAGTCAAAGAGAAGATATCTGCCTGCAGAGCTTTGTCCTACCATGCCTTCTTGCAGGCTCACAGCCTAAAACTTTGTAGAGGTTGATCTGTTAGGGGCACACAACCAGAGGTGGAATTGTGGTAGAGGATGGATAAGCCTCAAATGGAGACAGCACCTGTTGACTGTGGTTATTACTTTGGACTTTGTATGGCTTTGACAGGATTTACACAGCTTCTGAACACATGAGAGAAATCCTGTGAGCACCTATTCTTCATAACATAGGGTTTTAACATTAGCTGAGCAGTCAGGGACCTTGCTGTGGGTGCGTGCTGGAGGTGCCATCCTGATGCAGTGTCTCCCAGCTGATCTGACTTTTATCTTTACTCCAACCACGAGTTCACTACGAGCACAAAAGGAAAAGTATTTGTATTCCACTGTGCGTATTGACAGTAATTCTGTGGATGCAGCACAGCACTATAGAAAGAGACAGGTATGTGGAGCATTTAGAAGGCATTAATTTCTTCTTAATTTCTTCTTAAGTTCTTTTTTGAACCATACTGCAAAAGGTTACAATGGGAATAGCAAAGGAAAGAACTTGCAGACTTCACAAAAATCAAAGCCTACAGCTTGTGCTGGATGGGTATATTTGGCACACATCTGTGATTATGAAATGACTTTTAAATTGCTTTTGAACTTTATCTGGATAATGATTCATCCTTTCAATTTCCTTTGTCCCTCCAGAACATCCGCCATTAACAAACAAACCAGTTGTGATGTTTTACAATCCACATTTGAACCTACTTCTCAAAACATTGCACACTTCCTTAAAAAAGCAATTACTCAGCTCATTTGCACAAAGATAAGGTCGCTCTTGGGACTGAAAGACAGATCAACAACCCACTTTGGCAACCATCTTTGAAACGACTCAAGAAGCAGTTGCACTAGAGACTTGTTAAACTGCAACATCATGTTGCAGAAATGCACCGTCAACAGGCAGCTTAAGTGTTTCTGTACAAACAGATATTGTACAGCCTTGATTTGGTTGAGCTGTACCCATTATAGGATTTAGGCATATGCCTAAAGATGGAATTACTTACACAACTGAAGTTAAGATGTGCTTAAGTGTTTTGTTGTGTATA
This sequence comes from Nipponia nippon, assembly GCF_047370975.1. Taxonomy (NCBI): domain Eukaryota; kingdom Metazoa; phylum Chordata; class Aves; order Pelecaniformes; family Threskiornithidae; genus Nipponia; species Nipponia nippon. The sequence continues at coordinate 94,275,757 of NW_028262290.1, read as the reverse complement.
GGCCTACACACTACATCTGTGTTTGTATTAAGAGGAAAAGCTGTTCTACAAGACATTCGAGCGTTTCAGAACGTATTTTTGCTCTGAACTGGAACAGGAAGTTTTACCCTGAAATGAAATTTAGGAAATCTTTAGTTCCAGAAATCTTGTAATTGAGCATACTTGAAACATTGTGTGTCAGTAATGTTGAAATGCTTTGTGACATTAAGATTGAAACATTGCATGTCCACATATGCTACTAAATTAATTAGAACCAACTGTCAGCTAAGCATGCCGGGATTGCCTGGGTTGTATATTACCCGCCCCCCTGGATGCAGGAAGAGCTCTGGTCTGATCTAGCTTCTTGGCTGAGGTGCTATGCCGCATAAACACTGTTGTTCAACCTAGCACTGAAAGAAGGATATCATCTGCGCATGATGTAGAGCTGGACCTACTAAACCCTGCTCAGCCCAAATGGCTTTTTGTAGGGACATCTCAAGTGTCTCGTACCAGGTCTTTGACACAAGTGCTTTAGGGACACAGGGCACAGACCCTGCGCCTGTGCTTGTAGGTGGTTTTGGTTGTCTTTGGCTTGTCAGTTCTGTCTTGGATATATCCAAGGTGACTCCACACTGGCCGAGAGCCGTGCTAGTTTGGGCACAGCACAGATGGATGACCCTCATTTGCATCTGATGCTGTATGTGGCAAGTGAGCCCCTCTGGAGCTGAGGGCTGTGGCTCTGCAGCTGCAACTACTTAAACTCAAGCTGGGTCTTTGCAGAAACTTTAAGGTTCCCTTCCCTGAGCTCCCCAAGCCTGTCCTGCCGTAGACATCCCAGCATCCAGGGCCTGGGGACTGCAGCCTGGCTGCAAACTTAAGAGTTGAAATGATCAAATCAAAGCTAAGTATGTTTTGGTGACTTCTTACTAACTGGTTTACCATAATCAATTGTCATTTTCTTGCAAAATGTTTCAGTGTTGTGGAATCAGCATTCACTGAAAGAAGACCGATGCATTGGAAAAAATTCGAGCAGCTCTGTGAGTATATAGCAAGAATGATAGAAAAAGTCTTACCAGACTGAATATATAGTTCTCTCTCCCTGTCTCTAGATGCAATGGCTGTTCAAAAGGGAGTAGATATCTGTCGGTAGTCTCTGAAAGGGGATCATACAAATCATCTCTTTCCCCTGCTCTTCAAGTACAGTCCCTCTTCTCAGTCTCATTGCCTGATGGACCAAGTATGGTTGATCCCTAGGCCAAGAGCTTCTCTTTGGGTATGCGGGATTGAGAAGACATAATGGCGCTGAAGTGGTTGCTTTAGAAAAGTCTCTTTCTTTGGCCCAAACATACGGTGCGTGTGGTGAAATTTATTTAAACAAATTATTTGTCTAAAATGGCTTTCCCTGCTTAAGTTTCTAGATAGTTGTGGCTTTGCTTTGATGTCCTGTCCTTTTTTGGGGGGTTGAAATAAAAATCTAAGGTCCACAGCCTTTGTGTCTCTACCAGCTTCTGGGTCAGCTGGCCACTGCACAGAAGTTGTCCACTCCCATTTTTGGTAGATGTTCTTTCATCCCTTAGGGTCTCAACTCCAGCAAAACATAAGCCAGTAAGTTAGCTGGAGCCTGTGAATATCATCTCTTATGAAAGACCCCTTTGCCCTAGCTTGGCTTCTCTCTTACTCTTTCTGTAAGAAACTGGGACAGTCCCTAGTACCAAACCAACTGAATGCTTTGGATTCAGATATCAGGAAGAATAGGAGCGGGAACCCGGATTGTATGTTCATGACAGACAATAGAATTGTTTTCTTATTTTGCTGAAGTTACTACATGTACAGTTATATTTCTGTCTGAGGAAGCAAAACGCCTTCACAGATGAGTACAAAAAGATGCATGTGTATTCCCAAGCCTGAAGTTATGAGCTTGTATGTGCTTTACTGTAATCTGACACTTATTGTAAGAAATACATTTTACATAATTGGCAGTGGCAGCCACATATTCTGAGAGAAAGAAGTGTATTGAACTGTATACTGTGTATCACCGATAATGATTTGCAGCAGTATCTTCCATAAAAGTAAAGGATAATTTAACACTTGGACGCCAGGCCTCAAAACCAAAATAAAATCCTTTTCTTTTTCGTGCCTAGGCTAGGATTTATCTCACCTCACCGTAGACATTGGCAGTGTAGACACATATGGTAGGACCCATCACCCCAGGCTCTCTTTGCAGTCAATACAGGGAACAGGCACTTTTAGGCCATGATTCATCTGACCTATTTACGTGTCTGCTGTAGGAGGAGATGAATCACTGCCTAGACTAGATGTGTGAGGAGGATAAAGGGAGCCTAAGATGGCCAGCTCAGACGTGGATGCTTATATGGATCCACAGTTTGAATTTAGACTTGCAGTTTGGAACAACAATTTTTCAGAGAAGAGTTAAATTTCCTAAGCCACATTTTCCTAGCAGAACGTGTGTACCTATATATATATGTTTTTTTTTCTTCCTGCAACAGAAACATTTGCAACAATATCTTTTGAAAACTGGCCCTATCTCCCCTTCTCCAAATGTTCCACCATCTGAAGAGCTGCCATTTTCTCTCTCTCTGTCTCTGCCCCTCTTTCACACATACAGACGTGTGTACACATGCCATGTTTCAGACCTGGGCCTTCTGAATTTTCAGCATTAACTCAAAATATAATCCACTGTGTGTGGTAGCCAGAGCTGTTACACGCAGCGAGATATATTAGCTTGTTTTGTTATTTAAAAAGCCCAAAGCAAAATATGCAAACAAAACCACCAAATGAACATTTCTGAAATTTGCTTCTGTTTAAAAACAGAAATTTTTTTCATATTTTCTGTTAGAATCTGCTCTACTCTTCCTGCAGCCTTGGTGTGGCAGGGCATCGCAGGAAGAGGAACGTCAGTTTCTGGGAGACAAGTACTGATGCAGAGGGAGAGGGAAGCCAGACTTGATCATCTAAGAAAGGGTGCAGATTCCTGAGTGAAGCTCTGAGAAGACAAGAGAGAGGCAACGTTTTATTATTATGTATTATGTATTATTTATTATTATGTATAGAAGATCAGAGTTGAAAGAGTCTGGGTTACGGGCAGTGAAGATGATGTCCTCGCAGGTATACTGGTGCACATGCTGTAGTATAATATCCCAGTGCAGCCACCTAGACTGCAAATGGCACGAGGGTAATATTTAAAAAAAGGAAGAAAGGAAGTCACCCTGTTGCAGAGCTTTACAATGCTCAGCTGCTGCCAAGGAGTGCTTGGTGTAGCTACAGTAGTGGTAGGCAAAATATCCCTCCCATGCAGCCGTTGGCACGCAGCACAGCAACCCTTTTATGTGAGCACCTGGTTGATCAGTTTGCTTGTGACAGATCTTGGCACGCCCTCTCCTCTGGCTGTAAAGCTTTACTGACTCTTGTGTTTTGAGGGATTTTTTTCCCCGCAAACTCTTGTCTGGTATGGGAGGACTGGGAACAGAGCGACACTGGCTCTAGCGACAGCAGGGAACACTGCATTTTGGATAACCCTTTACGGCGCAAGCTTTCCAGCCATTTAAGGGCTTTTCTGTGGGGATCGGAAGGAAAGGCTGTCCATCATCCGAAGTCCATTGCAGGGGGAAGGGTGCCCGTGACTGCAAAGGTCTTTGGCAAAGGCCACGAGCATCTGAAGGCTGCCTCTGAGAAACGGCACGGGCTCCTGCTTCCCCACAGGGTGCAGTGCAGAAGCGGCTTCAGGAAGAGAGAATGCTCTTTCACTGGTCACACCAGTGCATCATTCATTAAATATAAGGCCCTGCAGGAAAACCAGGGCTTCGTGTTCTCTGTGCCCCCTCCTGCATCAGCCCTGATGTCAGTAGTTTCGAACCATGGAAGTTAAATTAAGGCCAGCGCAGTCTAATAGGCAAGGGAGAGCAAATGCTAAGAAGTCAAGGTAATGAGAAAATACCTGCCATCTGGAGCTGTCATAAGCACAAATTTACATCACTCCCCACAAAATAAATAAATTACAGCCTGCGGAACATTACTCTCCCTGGATGCAAAGCCCCACTCCTGCTGCCACCGCCAAAAATTTTGGCCTCCCTGCTTTCCGCATGATCATCGGCTTCTGCCGAAAGCCCCGGAGAGGCGCGCATGGGCGCGGGGGAACATCTGCAACTGCTGGCTGTTTGAGCGCAATGGCTGGAGCGGGATCTGTTCAGCTGCATCCGCTCGCTCCCTTCCTCGCTCTGGCGGAAAGTTTTCCTCCCGGCTCTGACAGCGCCGCAGCCACTTGGGGAAGCACATGACTTCCTCGGGAGACGGCGCTTCTTATTTGTGTTGCAGGCCTCCAGCAGGCATGGCACCGAGGCAATATTTATATCAGCTTTTGTAACATCGTTGCAGCAGCTGCAATTCTGGGAAATGAAGCGCTGGCTGGAAGTGGAGAGAGAGGCATGCCATGTTGAAATCAGGGTGGAATGTAAAAAAAAAAAAAAAAAAAAAAAAAAGAAAATCAGCAACCAGCCTCCTCCCTCAGAAAGCTCGTTGTGTTCCCGGGTGCCAGGGGTGCTGCTTGCCCTCCAGATGGTTACTGCAGGGCCCATCTGCCTAAAAGCGAGTCAATGGAAATCACAGCTCAGGATGCCAGCGAGGGGACCAGATCTCTCCCTGTGGGGCGCCTGCACTCCTGGGGGAGCAGGGCAGGTGAAGGGGAGTCCCCGGGCTTGGTGGCTTTCCGTGCTACTTGCCTAACAGCCTGCTGGGGGAGGCAGGGGAGAGCTTGAGCCCTTTGGCTATGAGACAGCATAGTGCAACACTTGTGTGCAGATAGCGAGGCTGCCTCCAAAACCGCTGCAGCCTGGTGCCGTGCCTTGGCAATCAGCCCTAGCAGGCTCGTTAGCCCAGCTACAAGGCCATGCTGGTGCAGCCACACTGCTCCCCAGTCCCCAGCTGGCATCTCTGCCCCATGCTGTGCAGGTGTCCTGGCTTGTGTGGAGCTACCTTGCTGTGGCTGTGGCCTCTACTGGGAAATCCCCAGGGAACTGGGATGGGGGTCCTGTCTTCCAGATGATTTACTTGCTGCTTCCTGTTACAGGAATGTGACCCGGTTCTCTCCTCTTCTGCCTCCTGGCTTGATTTCAGTGGTGTTAAGCCAGCAGAGGTTTGAGGCTTCACTGATATTAGGGGCCTGGAAGCCATAGCTGGCAGAAGGAGAGTGGAGTCCTCTGCACTGTATCTCCTTACTCTTTCGATTACTCTGTAACTGAGGCAAATAAGTGCCTATGGCTTGTCCCATGTGTGTAAGAGGGGCTCTCCACTGCCCATCCACGCTCTTAGTAGGTGACTTGTACCTTTACTACCAAACAGTAGCAGCTGGCAGGACAGTGGGACTGAATTCTTCCCCATACAATGCTTTTTCTCTACGTAACTCCACTGGTCTGTAGAGTTATATCTGACAGAGGAGGTGTCATACAGTCCCCAGTTATCTTAGAGCTTAGTGGAACCAAACAAAATCGATGTGGAGCTAAAATGCTTCTACCAGGTATGGCCCCAGACACTAGTTGTTAGGTGATATGTATTTTGTCATGGACAAGAGCTGAAGGTCATTTGCCCCAAACAGCTGTTTGGTGCAAAATACCTTCACTCTCCTGAGTTGCACAGGGTCTCAAGAAAAAGGTCCTCTCTGCCGGGCCACCAGCAAGCTCTCCATGTCCATGTTCCCGCCGGTCCTCTGAAAGGACTGCAGTGAGGCACCAAGCAGGGGAACCGTCATTGTGTCTGCCTCGGAGTACTCTGAAAACCAGCACCTGAAGTTGTATTGCAGGCATCATGAGATAGAGACACCATTAAAGACTGGCAACATAGTGAGCACGGCTTTTTGGGCTGCATCCCTCAGAAAATCCCCTCCAGTCTCCCACTTTATATGCCCTTGTGCCATGAGCAGCTTTACTCCGTCTCACTAAGAACTGAAACTTCAGTACCCAAGCTGTTTCCTTAGCCCAAGTGCCCTAAAATTGTTGGGGTGAGACAGGCAGAGAGAGGGAGTGAGTAAGCAAAGACGTGCCAGCAGCGGTGGTACATCCTCGGAGGTGGTGTGGGGAGGGCTTGGCAACCCTTTCAGTACTGTCCTATTGCAAGAGGAGGGAGGAGGATATACAGAGGTTACTTAAAAGCCCCCAACTTTTTCCAGGCTTCTATTGCACTTCAGAAATTCTGCAAGGGAGAAGAAAAAAAAAAGACTCTCTGAAAAGAAGGTACCCTTGCTAACTAAAAAAACTTCCTTTAAGAGCTTACTGCTATTAAATGGCTACATTTTGAATTGCTGTTTTCAGGAGCTTTGGGAAGAAGTTGTGTTCTCAGCCACGCATATTTTCTTAGAAGGATGGTGTGGCTTTTTCACTGCTACATGCTTACACTGAAATAGATGTGAAAGCAGTTTTGGCTAGCTCAAAGAGAAGTCTCTGATCAGCCTACATCTGAGATTTGCCTTAAGGTCATTAGTGGGAGAGAAATAAGTGGAGAAGTGCTTTTTTCTGTTGGTTTTTTTTTTCTTCCCCCCCCCAACCCCTTTTTTTTTTTCCCTCTCCCTGTCTTTCTCAAAAGTGGATTTTCTGGGTGCAGGAGTTAGCCCTTTAGATACTGAGTGTTCGTGTGCATAGGGACAAAAATACAATTCTCCAGTAATCATCCACAGACTGTTGTAGGCTGTAGTATTTGGGATGATTGCAGTATAACTTAGAATGTCATTTTTATTAGGGGGAGGTAGTGTGTGATGCACTTTCTGGAAATATAATTTGCTATTTTGGATTCAATAATGCTGTTTTGGAGGGTGGGAAAGTGGATGATTTTCTAGTTCTTTTACCTGAAACTCCCTAATGTTTTTAATGCCCTGCTTCTCCTAGGCAAATACTTCTGTTAGGCTTCCCTCTCCTTCTCCCACCCCCCTTCTTCTCTTATTCATGTGTTTTGACAAACATAAAATGCCTTCCAATCCTTAGAGAGCTGTACTCCATCATTAGACTGATGTTTTCTGCCTCTCAGTTTTTATTTATGTGAGTTTAAAAATGTGTAGCTCGCTGGCACCCCACAATGTTTTTTGTTTCTCCCATCTTATATGTGCCATGCTGGCTCATGTTTGCTTTTTCCTTGCACTCTTTTTTTTTTTCATGGTATTACAACGTTTTTAACATAGGATGTCTGAAACAATGAACACCAACGAAGAGAAGAAGAAACCTCCTCTGAATGGGAGAAGAGCCCTCCCACCAAACAACTCCAATGATGAAGAAAATGAGGTCCCTGAGATGGAGGCTTTTGGATTGATACCTAGAGGATTTAATCCAAAAGGTACAGTGTACAATTAAGACATGAGTCTATTTTTATGTCTTCCATACTCACTTCTGCCTAGGTCTGTGACTTAAAACCAAAACACTTTTTTCCTTACATGTTTTGATCTTAGGTAGCTTTTATTGCTGCTCATAAAAAAACTTGCTAAAAACACCCGTGTGCATGGAAATATTATCGCAGGTTACAGGTAGGGAAGTTGAGGAGTGGAGAAGCTGAGTGACCAGTTTTCAGCTTGAACTGTCGGAGTGGTTAGAAAAAGGCAAGAATGGGTTTTCCCGGTTTGATCACAATCACAGAGCCACTTTAGGACCTGCTGGCTTCAGGCATGGCTGTGGCAGCACTTGAGTGAAGGGGGCAGGAGGAGCCTCCCCTCTTAATGGCCCTGCTGGTTTGTATGGGCTTAAATTGGCTGTGAAACTACAGCAAAATTTCAGCTGGCAGGGAAAACTTTTGCTAGATGTTCAGCTCACTCATAAAAATGACTGCAAAGCCAAAAGGAATCTCCATATTTTTAATTATTCTCCTGCAAAAAGTGTCTCATTGTTTGGCTGGGGAGACAAGCAATATCATGGTAGAGGACGGGCAAATCACACCACATTCTCAGTGCCAACTTTTTGGAGTGAACCTGAAAAAAATAGGTCAGATTTGGTTTAAAAGAAATCAGGTTTGGTTCCTGAATGAGTCACCAACCAAATGACGTTAATTTTTTCGCCTATTTGAAATGAATAGCAGAACTTGTTGAACGTGGCAACTCAGGGTAGCCAGATGTAATAATACTTAATGCTCGTATGGGGCTTTTCATCCAGGTTTGAAAGAACGCTTAATAAATGTGGACGAGCATTAATTACTGCATTTTACATATTGGGAAACAGGCAAAGAGATTTTAAGTGACAAATTAAAATTTTTATTGCAAAGCATTATTTCTGTAATCTTAATCATGTGCCTTAACCACACATTCCCCCCCCTCCCCCCTTTTAATACACACATATTTCTTTAAAAAGCATTTATTTTTAAAAAAAGCCTGAGCAAACCAACTGGCATGTTAAGACTGTAGAAACTTTGCTTGAACCTTTTCAACCAATCCTGTAGCTCTGGGGCAAGTATATGTGTTTAAATTGTCAAATGTAATGCAATACAGGTCCTGACTAGATATTGTTTCAAACCCAATATGCTCACAGAAGCTGGAGAGGTGTAAGGGTGTGGGATATCTTAGAAGGAATGCAACCTGTAGCTACAGCCCACCAGTACCAGGAGAAAGATTCCTATTGCTTTTTGACGTGCTTCACATCAGGCTCTGAATGAAGTGCCGTGCTGGTGGGGGGGAGCCTCTTGCTTTTCAGAAATGCAATGGGAACTTAGGAATGTCAGGTCAAGTGAGTTGAGGCAGGAACCAACATATGCCTAAAGTGATGCTGCTGGTGAGAAAAACAGCCCTTGTCCAAAGTGAGAGTTTGTGTGGCCATAGGATAAACCTGGCTATGGGACCGGTATGGCTGAAAGATAAATTTGTGTGTAAGAGCAAAACTCTTTTTGTACAGCTCAATCAGCTCTGCTGTGCAGTTCAGCTCTGCTGTGCAGTTCAGCTCTGCAATGCTTGTAGCAACAACATGCAAGGGGTGACCTGAAGGCAAGGGACTGCAGCAGTGCACGTCAGCTGTGATCTAAGCCTGTGATATCAGCTGATGTAAGTGTGGTCCCTAGACACACTGCTTTGGGGTAGGATGCTTAAGTCACCTGTCAGACCGCATGAAAGGTTTATAGCCCAATGGAGCTCAGACTGGGACTTACATTCAGGAGCTGAGCCTGCCCAGAGCACTCGCAGAGTTGTGCTTGGGGGATAAAGTGAGGGATAAAGTCTGCAAGCAGAGCAGGAGCGGCAGAGTGCCACAGGGCTCTAGCACCATGAGTACATCCTTGTGCCACCTCCTTCCCTTTCTCCTGCACACCTCTATGCTTCTGGGTTGTCCAAATTTTTTGTAGTGGTTCCCACATTTCATTGCCATAACACACTGAAAAAAACATGCAAATGCTTTTAACTCTGCTGTTACAACTGAGGTGTTTTCTAGCCCTTGGGATATGATTGGACACCTGCTATAAACATCTAAATGTCAGTGTCTTCACCTGTGCCAGATCATAGTCAATACAGAGCCATCCAGTGTGGAAAGGTGAGGGCACAGGCTGTCCAGAGAGGCAGTAGGTGTCACTTCCCGGGTGATCTGTATCCTTCTCTCAGCTCCACTGGCAGCAGCAACTGGCCATAATAAGAGGTTACATATCAGGCTCACATCATTTAGATGCCTAAATTTAACTGAATCTTGCCTTTGATCTGTGCAGTGTAGGTGTCTACAGCTGAGCTAGTCACCCTCATTTCCCTTGACAGCCAACAGAGAGAAACAGGCATTTTTAGGGTGTGATTCATTTGACCTATTTTAGCTACTACTCTAGGATGAGGTAAAACCTTGTGCTTGACTAGCTCTCTGCTGACACCCACTTCTACTCTGCTGAATCACAGCCGGAGTGAGTGGCAGAGGCTGCCGGGGACAGCTGCCTCCCCAGCCCGGTCGGTGGGCTGCCTGCTGCGGGAAGAGATGCTCAGTGAGGAGGACGCGCAGCCCCCGAGTGTTTCTTCGGCAAGAAGCCTGTGTCTCCGTGAACACGCCTGTGCTGTGTCCTCCCCCTGGCTCTTCCTAGCCAGCTCATCTCACCGCCATGTGTTACGAGTGGGCCTGGCGCTTTCAGCTGCGCGGGGGGAGGACACAGCCCTGCAGCCCCACGGTCTGCAAGCTCCCCACGCACCCTCCTTTGCAAAGTTCGTCGACGCGCCAGGGAATCATGCTTCCCCTGTTAGCAGAGCGATGGGCGTCTCCTTTGGAAACTGACACTATTCCATTTGTAATCCGGAGCCCTTTCTAGTCCTGCACGAAAGCCTGCTGTTTGAAGGTTTTTCTTGTTATTCAAAAAACAGCTCCAGCTTGTGCTTATTTATTTCCATGCAAGCTTAATGTTGCAAAAGCTTTAAGAAAGCATCAGACTGCTGTCTCTCATGCAGCAAACCTGCTTGCACTAAACAGCAGACTAGGCTACAGGCAAACCGTCAAATGGACTTGACTTCAAAGGAGCCCTCGATGGCCACCTGCCCCTCACAAAGAGATGAGCAGTGACGTGCGCAGTGCCTGGACCCTTCCTTTTGATCGTACTCTGGTGGTGGCGTTAGCACATCCCGTTACCCTGCTCATGTTTTGTCCTCCGTAATTACCATTGCCGTAATTAGCACAGGCTCGGTCACAGGTTATCTTCATCTGGCAAGCTCAATGTACGTTTTACCACTGACGGTGAAAGTGGAATGTGTTTTCTGCAGATGTGTGTGGCTGTTTTGACAGGAGTAAGTCCTGAGATGAAATGAAGCGAACGCTGAACTGATGGCCCAGGGTGGCTTAGCTTTGCAGTTCCTTGAAGGGGCTAACATGTGAAGAAAGGGTAGGGTCACTGTTGCCTTTTATTTCAGAACATGAGATAAAAACACAACAAACCCTCAACTCCATTTTTTATGCCTCCTTGGAAGGAGGGAGAAGCTGAGCCAAACTTACTGGTAGCTTCATCCCTCACAGAGCCCCAAGATACGCAGCTTTCACATGCAGTGCTTTCAGCCTGGGAGGGATTGGGAGACATAATGGGAAAGACTCTTCCCTGCCCCTTCTTTACCCCCTCCCCTCCAGGAAATTCCTGCCTCACGTAATTTAATGGTGAGCTTTGTCAGTATTATTGTGAGTGAGCATTGGTAAATTTTGCAGAAAGGAAGGCAAAGACATGCCCCACTTCACAGAGGGGCAATGAGAATGTTTTCTGAGCAAAATGCATTAAATGTTTCACACAAAAAACATCTCTGTAACTTCAACCAGTGCTAAAGCCAGTGGGGATCTACAGAAGTTACTCCAGAAGCCTGGCGAATTGAGAGGAGAATAACGATAACATTGCCATGGGACTTTAAGCCTGCCTTAGTATTGAACAGGGTATTCCAGCTTCTCCATGGATTAGGGTTAGCAGGAGGCGGATGGTTTTGAGTTCAGTTCTCCAGGGCTTTTCCATCAAAGGATCCTTATCTTGCTGTGTCCTCGGACAGTTTCCTTTCCTTCTGTTTCGCTCAGGGCAGGGCTAGGCAGCTGTTGGTGACAATGCAATGCAGGAGTGGGATCTGCTCCTGCTGCCCTGATTTCCCCCTCTCCCGTTAGCTGTCACCCAAAGCCCAGTCTGGGTGGCTTGGCCAGGGCAGGAGAAGGGCCATGCTGGCACCTGGGGAGTTGCTGCCTGTGGGGCACTGCTGGTGTCTTGAACACATCCCTGCAGAAGGGCAGGGCTAATGCACACACTGTTGTAGTCTGGAGGCTACACACCCGAGAGGGAGCTGCTCTACTCCTTGTCCAGAGCTGGCTGCTATGCAGTGTCTCCCTGCCTTCAAGGAAAAGCAGTGTGCGAAGCTGTTGTCTGAGCTTCTGTGAAATGGGCCACATTCAGCCCTCAGTGACTTGAATATTTGACTCATTTGCTGAGCGCATCATTCCTGCTCACAGTGTACTCAGTAGCAGGCCAAATTAGCCACCATCGCGAGTACACACAGCTCCACCAGCTGCTGTAAACGTGCACCTCTTTTTGCCAAGCATGAGTTTGGCTCTGTCGTCAGTATAAAATGCAGAAATTAGCTAGTTTGTAACTGTCAGCACCTGGAAAGACAAGCCGAGAGCTGCAAGTCAAGCTTTACTCTTCTGTCTCTCTCCTGGTGGCGAGCAGTAATGGTCCTCCTGGCAGAGATTTCGTGACTATCTGCCCAAGCATGTAGGCGAAAGAATGATGTCCAGTTCGTTTTCATGTGGTTGCTCGTTGTGAGAGAAGACTGCCATTGTGAAGATTCCCGGTATGGTACAGTCACATAGCTTGTGGTGACTGCAATTGCCTTTGCCACCCCACACTGGTCATTAGCTGAGCAGGCTAACTTCTAGCAGTGGTAGGCTATAACCCTTTAGACAGCCCTAATTTGAGGCGAGCGAAGCTTTGCCCGTGCATGTTATAGATACCTACTGCTGTTTGCCTATAACTCTATGCTGTAATTATATATTGTAATGTTATATTTAGTTTTCATAAGAAGACACTAATAGTAGCAGAGGTGTACTGAGAAGCTGAGTCTAGACACATACAGTACACCAAAACCTTATTTAATACAGACAATCCAAGCTCTCAGCTGAACGCAAGATCATTTACTGCCTCTCAGGCTCTTCAGCACTCGATAGCAGTAGCGCTTTGCAAACATTAATGTATTTAAGCATCACAAAACTCCTGTGGATTTGCATTTTACAAATGAAGGGCTGCAAGAATGGAGACAAGAAGCCATAGCTGTCAAAGGCCCACTGAGTGCACTGGTAAACTTGTGACAGCGAGGCCCAGACTTGCAGAAAGCCAATGCCAGAGGGAAGATGGAGCCCAGCTCTCCTTGGGGACATTCAGCTTTCCACCCGTAGCAATTTGCTCTTTCTGCAATTGCTTTCACCATTCACTAGAAGCCTTGCAGCCTCTGTGAAAATGGCAGGTGAACAGAGAAGTGTCAGTCCATAAGTCCCTGCTCAGCCAGGAGGATGTAAGCCCCAAACAGATCCCGCATGCTCCATTACATAGTGTTCCTCGATGAGGCAACACTGGGGAAGTGGAGGATAGGGCCTCTAATGATGTCGATATTAATATTGATATTCTAACATACTGACTCCTTCCTTCTCTGTTCATTTACGTGCCTCTGCAGATTATCTCCGTGTTGTGGACATTCATATGTTCAAGGAGCCCCATGAGATTAACAAGCAGCAGCACCACACTGACAAGTACTACAGCCCCAAGCTGATAGTGCGCCGGGGACAGCCTTTCCAAATCCAGATTGACTTCAACCGACCCTACAAGCCAGAGACGGACCAATTCTGGCTGGAGTATTTGATAGGTAAGTGCTGGGCAAAGGCTGTGTCATATTAGCAAAGTAAGGTTGAAGAGTCTCATAAACAGGAACACAGCAGTACTTAATGGCTGGGCCTTTTCCTATTACGATTGATAAACCATAAAAATAGGCTTAACCATAGGCAAGAAAGTGCTTTTCTAAACAGGGTCTGAATCCTTACTTGAGAAAGTCAGCAGAATTGCTTGTGAGAAAAGGAGTAGTACTTAGGGCTTTCTGTTTAGCAAGAAGCTGTACTTTATTGAGCTTTCAAAGTTCTCTCTGATTAATGCTGTATGGCAATGCTGAAAGGTAGGTGGAATGGGAAACACCTTTTATTAGTGTTTAGGAGATGCAGGGAGGAGGAGCCTGTTGTTGAAGGTGGGAGAGATGACTATGCACGAACTGGGATAACAAAATGTTGAGTACGCAAGGGGGAAAAATTACGCAGGGCGGAAGAACTGGAGGCCTTGCAGCTTTGCAGCCTGCATTTACAGCCAACCTGGTAACAAGCAAGAAGGTTCAGAGATTGTAGCTTTGGACCAGGGACTTGCTCAGGGCCACATCAGATGCTTTCTTGATTTACTGCAATAAGAGCAAGAAAGCATTTTTCCTCTTACTGAGAGATCTTCATCAGAGACCCAGGTCCTAAGGTACTTCTTGGCTTATTGAAGGTACAGGGCTAGAGAAGGGGAAAGCAAACAACAGAGTGGGGCTTCTTGCTGTGCTCCAGAGATGCCCCACCAAACACTGCTCCCTACATCACAGCTCTGGGAAAGCCCCAGCTTCATCTAGAGTGATCTGGGAGTTTCTGTGTTAAGACGACAATGTTCCCTTTATAAACCCTTTAAAGTAGGTTTGAATTGATGTTTTAATTTACTTTCCTGAGAGATGCAGTTCCGAAATTTGTAACATTGATTTTTTTTTCCACCGTTGAATTATTATGATGTGGCCATTTATTAGATTTGTTGCCTTTTAAAGCTAGATGGGCGTTTATCTCTTAAACATATGTGCAGTGAAAAGGTTACTGTCTGCACATTTTTTTTCATGAGTCTCTTCTTTCTAATTTAAATTAGGGTTGGGAGGCATGTTATGACAGTCCAGTGAATGATTGGCTGAACTGCCACAAGTGCCTTTAAAAATTTAATATGCATAAATATCATTAGTTCTTTTGGGATTTAATTAAATTCAAGACTGTTCCCTTAATCTTTATATGTTTAAAACAAACAGCTGTAGCAAGAAGAAGTGGAAAATGGAACATTTGTTTTTTATTGCATTGTGTGCAGTTCGTATTTGTTTTAATCAGACATTCTATATTGGAAGAAGAAATTTAACACTTCTTTTGACATTGCACAGTCCACTTAAGAGAACATATTCACTTATTTTCCTGTTTCTCTTTCCTAACACATCTGTCCATGATTTGTACCTTGAATCTCTAAGCATGGGTAAAAATCCCTTCATCCTCAGCCATCGTAGGAATGGGGTTAAACGCAGCCCGAGCCAGGGGAGACTTTGCAATAAACTCAGCTCTGAATGATGACTTTGGACTCAGCCTTGAATCTGTGGTTGACTTCCCCTCCCCGTTCTTCGCTGTTGCTGTCCTTTCTGTGAAACGGGAATGATAATGCTGATGTCCCATGTGTGGGGGCTGGCAGTCAGCTGAAGGAAATGCTATCACCTTCCTCTGCTTTTTAAGTGTCTGCTTCTGGGAGCACCACTGCCCTCTTGCTACAAGGAATTTAGCTCACAGAGATTCAACTGGGAGAAATGTTCAAGCTCCTCTTCTAGGAACCGGTTAATGCTCCGTGCTCCACAAATGTTTCTCTCTATGCACATGTGGTGAAAACACAGTACATTTGTTCTCAGAGCCTAGCAACAAAAACAGTCCACAAAGGAGAAGGAAATTATCCAGAGACAAGCTGCTTGACTCTTGTTACTTCTCCTTTTAGTGGCAAGTCCAAAGTTTAATGCCCTGAAGGGGAGAAAGAGGAGATTTTTTTGTACTTGGGAAAGGGCACTGAGTGCTCAAGGTTTCAGTGCTGTGCTCTCCAACCGTTTGTCATAGGGAGACGTGGCCATTTACATCCAGTTTTTTTCTGTTCGTCTGGCGGAAGAGCAGGCATTCACCTCTCGTAATGCCAGCTGCCTGAAAACCAGAGCCCCGTCCAAAAGCTGTCGCCTAGGCTGCCTCTGTGAGCAGAGGAGGGAGGCAGGCTCCTCCAGGTGGCAGTTTAGCCCTGCTGTCTTAAAATGGGATGAACTCTCTTCTGGGTTTTTCTGTCTTGTCTTCCTCTGTTGACTCTCCCCCGTAGACCAGGCTCTGACTTCAAGATCACCAAAGACAGGGGAGGCGAATCCTACACTTTGGTACTGCCAGGCAGGAGCTACACCTAGGGACTGGTTCAGGCAACAGCCATACAGCAGAGGCAGCTCGAGCTCAGAGAAGTTTTTTGCACTGAAGCAAGGGATATACCTCCTAGGAAAGTGCTGAGTTTGAGAGATTAAAGTGATGGACACA
Organism: Nipponia nippon; assembly: GCF_047370975.1. Taxonomy (NCBI): domain Eukaryota; kingdom Metazoa; phylum Chordata; class Aves; order Pelecaniformes; family Threskiornithidae; genus Nipponia; species Nipponia nippon. The sequence continues at coordinate 94,259,963 of NW_028262290.1, read as the reverse complement.
AAGAAATATCAGCAGGTTGTTGTGAAATGACATTACCAAGGAGCTCTCTGTGTGCCTGAGCAGTGGATTTCAAATGCTGCAGCAGAACTCTAGAATAACCTAGGTTGGAGGGAAGTCCGTAGGTCTCACATCCAATCCCTTGCTCAAAGCAGGTCCAGCGTGCCCAGGTTGCTCAAGACTTTGCCCTGGGGACAGGCTTTGAGTATCTCCAAGGGTGGGAAGGTTACCCCAATCAGTGTGGATCAGGCTGTCCATGAGCTGTAGAATCTTTTGGGTGTTTCAAGGTGCTATTCTCATAAGGTGCAAAGATACTTTTGGTAGGGATGGCTGGCCTTGGCTCCCAGGGAATTCAGCTGGAGCTGGGAAAATCCAACATCTCTTTTTGTAGGGCTGTGCCAACAGTGAGGGCTGTTTATACAACAGCACCGTATAAAGCTATTCAGAAATGATTAGTTCCCAGCACTGGAAATTTCCCAGCATTGACATTAATCCATCACAGAATTTTTGTCCATTAAAGACTAATTTTGCTCCTGAAAAATGTGACAATGCTAATAACTTGATCCTCTGTGTGTGCAGAACTATTCTATTTCCTTTATTCCCTAAAATTTAGTTTTACTTCTCTTTTTTTGCTCCTATTTTTGCTTCTTTTGCATCATTAAAAAGATGATTAATGAGGCAAGTAAAGCAAGGAGAGACTGCTTAATCCTTCTAATTGATAATGAATCAAGCGTACCTGGGACAAATGCTTCTTGCGTCATGTGAAACTAGGTCTGAAGCACTCACAGAACAATCTTTAGTAACAATTTTTTTTACTCCACAGTCCATTTAAAGACCATTCACACAGAGTCTAGAATTCATGGGCTAACTTGTATAAAAAAATATATATATGTAAATATATAAAAAAATTTGCCCCAATTTTACTGATATTCTTCTGAGATGGTTCCTTATGACTAAAGTCCTTTTTGCTTTAACAGACTGTTTTCCATAGAGTCATCATCAGTGAAAATGGCTGAAGTGCTAACATGTGAATTATTATAATTCAGTTTTGCACGTAATGCTTCATTAAATTAGGACCATACTTGTCTGCCAAAGTATGGAAAACAATGAATGTGCCAAAAATCCACATGGAAAAATATCCACTTATGAAGAGTAATGGGATGTTATTCCAGTTCTCGTGCTGGACTGCAGCCCTGCCTCAGTACCTGCGGTTTGGGAGCTGCTCCATCACCACGTATTTCCTTCCTCGCAGCCCACTTCCCGGCTTTAATGAGAGGAAAGGTGAACATCACCCCTTGGGAAATATTCATTTTATTGGTCTGGGGTTGAGATGAAAGAGCCACCAGAGAAGTGTAGATGCTGTGCTTACACCCCATTCCCCATAGCAGGAACAATTTCAGTTTTCTTGGAGCCCCAGGGAGCCCAGAGGAGCCAATGACTCCTTCACCCATCTTGATCTCTCCTGACTACCACCTTCGTGGTGATGGGGATACTTTGTGCTGCTCTTGACTTTCCACAGTGTGGGGCTCAGCCTACCTGAGCACGGCTCCTACACGTGGGGCAGCCAGTTTGGCAGGAGGGCTGCAAAGTTTCCACAGTCACTGCTGCACTGGCAGTGATTTCTCTGAAAAGCAGATGTATGATTAGGTAGGCTTATACCTTCAAAAGCCTTCAATCTTGCTTTTAGTAGTAGTTTCCTGTACATGGCTGTAAATCCTAGAGTGGTTGATGAGTTCATATGGTGCATCCTTACTCTAATAGTATATTTCCCCATACCCTCATAAATTGTTGTATATTTGTATTTTCCTTAAATGGCTTCATAAATCCATATATATTGATCTAGCCCTAAATATTATTATGAACGTTTTATTCATTGGCATACTTCTGGAATGATCATAAATCCCAGTCCTCCAGGCTACTATCACCTTTCCACACGTGTGCACGCGTGGACACCCACGCGCCCGCCCATATGCACTCCTCAGGCTTCTATAAATCATTGGATTTTGGCCTGAGACAAGAGCAGAGACTTGCTGCTCCTTTTTCTACAGTCTTCCCAGGCCTGCTCCAGAGGAATAGTTATGAACACATGAAAGCAGCTAAGAAAAACATGTTAGAGCTGATCCCATAGGGCTTATTTAGATGACACCAAATTCCCACCTATAGTCAGAGGGATATCTGAGTACAACTAAATAACCAGGGGTGTGATGCAGGACCCCCCCCAGAATCAGTGGAGCTCTTCATACTATCCTGCAGTGTCCACAGCCTTTCCCTAATTTTACAGCAATGTTGGGACATGCGTTATTCCAGGAGGGTTGAGGTTTTGTTCCTTTTGTCAGACAGTAAATCTGTCTTAGTGGGAAGTATTGCTACCCCTGCTGTCACCTGTCCTCCTCAGCAGCCCTGGGGCAGGGCAGGTGGTAGCTAATGGAGTGGCCGGGACATGAGGTGTCACCCAGCACCTCGGATGGGATGTTAAACTGAGTTCTGCCTCTTGGAAAAAGTTGGATCTTGTTTTTTTTATAGCCTTCTCAGCATTATACAAGAGAAACTAATGCTGGTACTGGGGACAAACTCTGTTGGTGCTGGTACATAACCCAGTACTGAGAGTTTGTTAAATAACTATATCCACATTTAACAAAGAACTACAAAAATGGAACAAAGATACAGAAACAATGGATGGTCTGAAGATGGAGTCCCATTTTGAGGAAGAATGAATAATGTATTAGTAGTGGAACACTTTTCCTAGAAATTGACTCCAGACAGAGAAGAGACCTGTTTGCCAGCTCTTAGTAAAGAACAAGAAAATTCACTTTCTGAATGAAGGCGTTGGGGTATTTTTTTTCCTCCCTTCTGGAATTCCCAGCCAGGCCCCAGAGAAGCAGAGGGGAGGGAGTCCCTCAAGGTGCTCCATGAATGCAATATTTCATGCAAAGGAATCTTTATCTTTATTATACTCTCCTTTTGCACTGCTGCAGCAGCATCAAGTGGCACATAAACTCTCGCCATATTTTTTATTGGTTTTAATAGCTAAGGTGCGTGACTGCAGTATGTGGTTTATGACTGTAAAGTACTAGAAACATTCACTCCTGGGACAGAGTGGTCAGATGTTAAGGATTCCTAACTGGAGCCATAAGCAAAAAATTATTTCAAGATATTTGGATTTCCTACATTTCCAAGTTTGTATGCAGCTCTTCTGAAGGCAATGGGTTTTGAGGGTGGGAGGAACCCAGATGTGATATTAAAGCAGTGGCTTAAAGACACTACTGTTTTTCACAAAAAATTGTTTTCTTGCTTGTTTTGCTTGTTTGGGATTTTATTACAGCATCTCTCTTCTTTCTTTTCCTTTGTTTTACTTCCCCCCCCCCCCCCCCCGTTTTTTTCTCTTCTCTCTTCCTTCCTTCTCTTCTCCTCCTCCTTCTTTCTCTTCTTCTTCTTTCCCTTTTTTCTTTTCCCTTTTTCCTTTTCCATTTTCCCTTTTTCCTTTTCTGATATTTGTTGTAGTTATTCATAGTGATTAATAAGGCATGGTCCCAGTATGCTAACACCCATCCCCAGGCTACTTGCTACAATAAGGCTTACCTCTGCTACACAGCTACTGTACTTGTGGCTTCCAGCTCAAATTTATTTATCAACCTGTCACAATTACTATACTTCCAGGGCTGGCATTGAAATAGATTCTTTACCCTTTGTATGAAAGAGTGTATCTAGGTAAAACAAATGAACCTAACAGGAAAATAGTTACCCTTACTATGTGTCATGTATGTCCCAAAGGGAGACAGATTCCTCGACTCCCTTAAAAAACCAATCTTCTAAGGAGGGTTCCTAAAAAGACTACTGAGAAATAGCTTTGTTCACCTCCTCTCTTCTGAGGTATCCTACTTCCACCAGGGAGGAAACGTCCTCTGAAGCTCACTATATTTCTAATCTCTCTGTTATTAAATTTTCCCTCCTCCCTGCCGAAAGTAAAACATCTACTCACTTGTGTAGGGCCTATCCAAGAGCACCCATCAGTCCCTCCGCTGGCTGTGCTGACACCACGGTGCTAACTCAGCAGTGGCATTTAGGAGCTGTTTAATGTATGCACATGTACAGCAATGTGTATGTCCACTGGGGATCAAGGGAAAAACTAAACTAGGTGGAGACAGGGGCTTCCAGGCACTGGGCAGGGGAAGAGGAGGAGTGTGGTTTGAGCAAGGCCTGGTCCCTGTTAGTCACTTGGAAGGAACATCTGCAGACTTAGATAGCCGGAGGAGCAGCGCTCATGTTTTGCTGACTGAACTTGCTGTACCTATCTCTCGCTCTCCCTCTGTTGCTGTAAATCCCTCTCTGCTGCAGCCATTTTACCCAGAATTAAACACAGCTTGCCTCTGTGCCTGACGGGCCCAGAGCTGACATGCTAAGGAGCCGAGGCGTATGTTAAAAATAACTCACTTTGAATGCATGTGTCTGTGGCCACAGTTCTGTGTTTTAGGTGGCTTATTCTTTTGCTACTGTGTAAATAAGACTTTGGCAAGCTTTAACAAACACTGCACTCTGCTTTTTGCCCCTGTAAAGTGTGTGTGGGTGTGGTGGGGGGCATCCCATACATGCCCACATCCACACATGCTTCAGTCATGATGCATGTCACCATGTAGACTTTCGCTCATGTTTACTTACTTTCAAAGCCTTGTGATGCAGCACTGAGGGAGACCTGAGCTCCTTTAATAGCAACAACAGCTATTTTGCTCCTCTTTTCCTGGGTGCCTAGAAAGCCCAGGAGGTGTAGAGCAGAGCTGAGCTGCAACTGAATTGGACAGGAGCTTTAGGAGCCCAGCTTGGATAGCTACAGAAACCAAGGTGGGATGAGAAAGAAGTACCAAAGGGTTGCAGACCTGTGCACTGTGAAGCAGGCGAAATAGATATGTTTGGGCCATTAAATCTTCTGTAAAAGGGAGGTTTCTGTAAAAATAACATCTTCTGGCAGTATCATAGCTCAGCACCTAGCAAAGAAATGCAAAGAGTTGGAGGCCCGTGAAAGAGGGCCACCATGAATTCTCTCCTGTCTTCTCCTGCCTCGAAGGCAAGACAGTCAGCAGCCCCCATTCAGTGCCTCATATCTTCTAAGCTGCAAAAGAAGCTTATAAAAAATTCACCCTTTGCCTTGTGGTAACAGTGCAGCAACCTCCAGGCTTTCTGAATTCTCAGGCTGGATTTTCCCATGTCCATGTGCTGTTAGAGAGAGCGGACAGGGACATCCCAACAGTGTGATGTCACACAATGACTTTGTCTTTCACAGAGCAATTGGCTGTGAAATGTCCTCGTGTGAGGGCCAGGGCCTCCTACGCCCAAAGCACACGTGAGCATCGGGGAGTGAGGCAACCACAAAGAACTGGCTGCAGAGCGTGGTTCAGGCTGCCAGCTCCTGGAGCAAATCAGAGTGAGAGGGATCCTGAGCCAGCTGATGCTGCTGGCAGAAGCACCCTTCTGTCAGCATAAAAAGAGTTTCTCTTCTCTACATGGCTCCTGGTCCTGACATGCACCCAAACACCCTCCTGCCTCTCCGTGGGTTGGGTTAGCACCAACGATCCTGTAGAGAGTGCTCTGCCAGGCATTCACAGGCTTTTGGTAATGAGTCTTTGGATAACATTGAATCTTCTTCCTTAGAGACTCTAACCCAGAGAATGAAATCACCATTCCACATTATCCCTTCTGAGAAAGGGCTGACATTACAGATTAACAACAACAAGAAAAAACACTGTATTTACATGTGGGCCTGCAGTAAATCACAGAATCTTAGAATCATAGAATCCTTATCCCAACCTGGAGCCAAAGTTAGCCCTACTTTTCCACTGCAGTCAGAAACGTGTGCTCAAGATGTAGATAAAAGTCAAATGGCCAAGTCATCCTGAGAGGACTTCCCTATGAGATTGATAAACATAGTACTGAACCTACATAAGGATTCTTTTGCTAGCAACCTTAGCATGTAATGCCAAAGTTGCTCAGCTTTACAGTGCTCTAGTATCAAGACAACAGATGTGTGTAAATGAGACTAGTGTGACTGGTGCTGTCAGGTGTCTAGATGTGTGATTACAATTCAGCTCCACAAGCTCCTGTCAGAAGTAACAATTCCCTTGCTCTTCCATTTGCATTTAGGTTTTTTTTTTCAGAAGTTTAGGGAACCTGTCCTCTCTTCAAAGAAAACATCAGAAATTGCTCACTGTGCTCTTGAGGGCTCTGCCCATCTTCCCAGGCTTCCTTGTGGGTTCAGGATTTGTGCAACCATTAGTGAGCACCAAACCCTGCTCGTCTGTCAGAAGCAAACGATGTTCTCTTGTATTTACTGTTTATAACATCTGCAAATTATCCTGACTTCTAGGACGCCCCTTCCCTGGTATCCCTGCTACGTCTGCAGGGATGCAGACAATACCCTAGAGCACCTTCTGCTTATGGGTGAGGAAGATAGTGCTTACTGTGTGCGAGCAGCTGCATGGGTCATGCATAGGCTCTGGGCTGAAAGGACCTTGCATACTCCTCAGCAGCAACTACAGGTGCTCCCTTGGCAAGTAATAGGTAGATTAGGGTGTCTTGTGGCTTTATATGCAAGAGGGACCTTTGGAAGGGCAAATGGAGTTGTGTGTTTTGAGGTTTCAGAAAAGTAAGAATACCAGAGGCTTGGTACTTTGCCAAAACTGCTATGAGGTGCCAGTGAGGGGGTTTCCATAAGGATGTCTTGTAAAGGTCCCATGGCCTCTTGGGAATCCTATCTAGTTCCTATAGGCAGATTTACTGGGGAGTGATTCTGCAGCCTCCTCACATGCACATGGCGCACAGTGACATGGTGGTGCAAAGTCTCCGCCACAGCACAGCTCCCACTGTCCCCAATGGGCTCCTACACTGATGTGCAGCTTCCAGGGAAGATGACAGCGTCAGTTCCTAACCACGTTAAAATAGTAATCTCTCTCTGCTCCCACCTTCTGAAGGAGGTAAAGGAGGTATTTTAAAAAGTAGCACTTGTTAACAGTTTTCAAGGATGTCAGTTCAATTACTTGGTTTGCTCTGCTGCTTTGTTTGCGTGGACTGCGTTTTTAAAAAAACAATTATGTCAAAACTAGAAGCAAAATATCAACTGTAGAGGCAAGCTAGGTCATACCCAGTTGCACTACAAAGAACAAGAATATGTTCAGCTCTCAGATCGCAGTTGTTAGCAGGCACAAGACTCTCATCTCTGTTACCTCTATAGGCTCTTCTCTCTAGACTGGCTTTCCTTTGATGGCTTGTATTTGAAGTGTCCAGTGGTTTATCTTCTAGTGTTTTCTATTGATTTTGCTCTCTTATTCTAGTCCTTTTTTCTTCTGTAGATCTTTCCCTTCTGGTGTGTCCCTCGCTGATCTGAATGGGTTTCATGGGTTACAGCATCCCTAGCCAACAGGGAAAAATGGGCTATTTATGTGCACTGAACATCTGCAAAATGGAAATTGATGTGCACCAAATAATCTCTTGTAGCCCAGATTTCTTAGAAACGCGGATGTCGTGGCAGCTCACAAGCTTCAGATTCAAAGCTGGAGTTGTCCTTTCCCAGAATGTAGCAGTGTTCAGATCTGGGATTATTTCTACATCAGCTGTATAAAAATAAGCAAGCAGGAAAATCAACGCCCTTGTGAGTTTAATTTTGAAGTTCTTAAATAGTAGAAAAGAAAAATATAGAAGTCTGTCTCTCTGTCTGCCATTGTTGCTTTTCGTTACCCTGTTTTTGAATGAGAGAGTCTGAATTTCTGCCTAAAATATAAAATGAAGAATAGATTTGAGAATGAGACAAGGAACTCAGCCTTCTCACAAGTGTCTTTTCTGTCTACGCTGCTGGTTGGCTTCCAGATATAGTTTGGCTCTACCTCAGGCTCAAAGGGTGGATCCTCACACAACTTTGAATCCTGGCAGTGTACATGTTTACATGTAGCCTATCTGTCTAGATGCTTTTTATAGTTGGCAGACTAAAACAGGCTTCTCTGGGGTGTGATTTGTCTTACTATGAGGTAGACTATCACGTGCGGGACTTTGGAGGCATGTCATTCTTTGGAGGCATGTCATACTTTGGGACCCATTGCTTGCAGAGAAGGTTTGGCTATCCAGCCCAGATTTGCTCATCTATATTCTGGGTGTCCAGAGTTGATTCCTACTCTGTGCGTGAGGAGTGGACGCTCAGGAGGAACTGAGCATTGGGTATCTGCTGGTGGACTGACTTGTATTTCCTCCATCTGCGCGGACTTGCATGAAAGAGCGTTTGGTCTCTGCTTATCAGCGCAGTAGTGCAGTGAGAAGAACGAGGTTCTGCCCTGCTAAAAAGCCCCAAAGCCAATGTCCATGCTCCAGTTGGCACTTGTGTGCTAGCGACGAGGGTGGTGGGTGCATCTGAACTGGGGAAGGGGCTCATCTAAACTTACCAACAGTGTAGCTGACACCAAGGCAAGGAGCAAGCTGGAGTGCAGCTTGCTGCATTAGGATAAGCAGCAGTGAGCAGGAAAGCCTGGGTCAGCCCCTGCTCATGCTGCCAGTCCTACACTCCTGTCAGTGCTTGAGCCAGAAAGGCTGAAGCTTGCTGGAGCGAGATGGGTGGGGGTGTCTGCACAGGCTGCCTACTGGGAGGTGTTGCATGTATTCGTGCTGCTGTACTGCCAAGTGACCAGTCACTCTGTGAAGCTCTAAGGGAGGTAGGTGGTTTCCACCCACTAAAATTTGACGCCTCCATTGAAAAGGGATAGAGAACCGCCAGGAAATGAAGAGACTGTCAAAACAAGGTGAACCTCTTCATGGAGTTATCCCCTCCTCTCTTTCCAGGTCGCTACCCACAGCAAAACAAAGGCACCTACATCCCAATCCTAGTAACTGATGTGCTGCAACCTGGCAAATGGGGAGCCAAGATTACCCACAAGGAGAACAACTCCATTCGCCTGTCCATCATGTCCTCTGCCACCTGCATCGTTGGGAAGTTTCGCCTGTACGTTGCTGTCTGGACTCCCTTTGGCATCCTCCGGACACACAGGAACTCGACAACTGACACTTACATCCTGTTTAACCCCTGGTGCCAGCGTAAGTACCTTATCAGAGTCAAAGGTTCACCCTTTCTGCTGCTGGGCTCATCGGTTTTTGGGAGGGCGTGGTCCAGGAAGGGGAGCTTGGTACCAAGGTGGTTGGAGACAAGCCAGTTTGGGTTTGGAAATGACATAGTAACTCTGCTAAGAGGCAAGTCTTTCAGGCTGGGGAATAGCCCTGTGTGAGCGGGGCTGCGTGCTGGAGACTTGTGCCTGCGGTGTAGCTGCACTCTGCAGTTTTAGGAGGCCAAGCCTGTGTTTACCAGCTCGGGCAACACGATGATGCTCTGTTTCTCGTGGTAAATACACCCCAAGACTTTGTTATGACTTTAGTAGGCATCAGCGTGAGCCTCCTGCCTGCCTGTGTGTGCCTTAAACTGAAGAGTCAATACGGGCACGTTTTTTCCAGGATTTGGTGTGGGGCAGGATCCCATACTCTGTTGAGTTACATCGCTGATTATCACATTTAGGATCAAATATCTGCAGCTGAAAGCCTGCAGGAATTCAATGGGAGCTGCTGCTCCTGCACAGGTTGGATGCAGCCAACCTGCTGTGGTATCGCTGGTGGTGCCTTCCAGCTGCTACACGACATTTGCCCTTATAACTTCCCCTTTAGTGGTGACTAATTACCAGCAACCCTGTCCTCTGTGAGGAACAGAGCATTTTGCAAATGAGCCTTTTTTGTAATCCAGTGGGCTGAAGAACAATTTTTTTTTTTTAATCTCCATGGATCCCATTTAAAATCAGCCCTTATGCTGACAGGATTGTATTTTACCTAATGAACTCCAAGTGTGGCTTTAAGGAGAGGGCAAGGAGGACTAGAGACATTTGGCTCAGCCTTCTGACAGGCTATAGCACTGTGTCTCAGCTTCCGACACTTGTAAGGCTCCAAGTCTGGCATACATATCGCTATGTATTTAGGTCACCGGTGAACTTTAATATTCTCCCGTCACCCTTCCTTCATCTTTCAATGTTTTTACCAGAGTATTTACATCAAATAATCCCGTACCAAACAAGGGCCATCCTACTGAGTGACGAGTAAGTTTAGTGTTATTAATAGAGTCCATTATTCAGCTGTACTACTGTCAGTACATCAAATGATTTGTGCTGAATTCATTACTTGCCCCTGGTCCAAGGGAATATAAGCAATGATTAGCTTATGCATTATTTAGGAAGATATATGTTAATGCTGAGTAAAGCGGAGTTAGCTAAGCGGGAACAGGAGGGAAGGGCAGGGCCCAAGGTCCCATGACACCATGAGATGCTTCTGAAAGCAGCGTAGAGGTAGATACCTCTTAGCAGCAAGCTACAAGTTTGTTCTGGGAGAGGAGGGAGAGTGTTGAACAGAAAGAGAGGAACGATTGCTAAAATTATGACCCACTGCGAGCAGACAAAACTGCTCAAGGTTTGCGAAGGCATCATCAGCCTGTCACAACTCCAGGTAGGGAGGTACAATTCTCCACCCCAAGGTAGAGCATCCCTTGGCTTTAGTCATGAGTGTCATAACAGCCAGTTTGTTAGCCAACACGGTGACTATGCAGTGGCTCAGCACCTCCTTGGAAGGGATAAACCCCAAAGAACAAACTTCTTAAATTACATCAGGTTGCCTCATGACTAGCATACAACCAGCTAGGGCTGCATACAGCCATAATGTGGAGAAAAAATATGATGTGGGGGGTTTGGCTGGCCCACTGTGGTGTGACTGGGACCACACAGGCTGATTCAAGGTACTAGTCAGGGGGTGGCAGGGGAAAATCAATCCCTTCTTCTCACCTCTTTCCCCAACCAGCTCTCTGTGCTGACTGGTCCACATCTGTTCGTAGCACATGGGCACTTTGCTTTCCTATGCCCTCCCTCCCTCACACCTGAGCTGAATGGGGCCAAAAGCCAGCAAGATTAAAACCACAGAGTGGGAGCAAACCCGTAGGGAGCAAGACACGCAGCAGTTGCCTCCAGCATCAGTCATTGGCAAAGCTGACAGAAAAGCTCTGCTTCAGGAAAGCAGAAAGAGTCTCCGGGCAGCAAGGGTGTGCTGTGTGCCCTCAGACCCAGGGGAGGCAACTCGGGGTCACCCCTGGATGACCACATTTTCATCTCCCACTTACATGTTCAAGTGTGTCTCAATGACTTCAGGTCCTGTCCCTTGCTGACTATTGTAGTTTTCGTTTTCTGAATGTTTCATTTGGATTTGGATTAATTCTCATTTCTTGCCCCTACTTTTACTCCTAGGTAGTTTGGACTAATTGGCTCCTATATCTGCCTTTTCCCCCTTGCCTTGTGTTAGAAAACCAGGGACTGTTTCTCCACACTTTATCCCCTGGCTGGAAAAGATTGTTTAGTGGAATGACAAAAGGGTATAAAAACTCAGGCAGTTAAAGTCCAGAGGAAACAATAGTTTGAAAATCTCCTAGACTTGTTTGCTGGGTTAATAGCAAAGCAGAAAAGTCTGAGTGAAAAGCCTCATTAAAAAGAGAGAAGACTGATGCCAGGAATGAATGGAGATTGTTATAATAGGGAGCAGAGTATGGGCTCTGTCAGTGTCTAGCACAGCTTTCCAACTCATCATTTTGGAGAAACATCAATGTGTTGGTATGAGCTTTTCTTTAAGACAGAGCCATTTGTGCCCTTTCTTATTACTCTTTTTCTCACTGTAGTTCAGTTTTGACATATCTTCCCAGCCAGGGATGCGATTTTTTTCCTGCTGTTTCAGAACAAGTTTGAATACTTTACCAGCCAAGCTAGAGAGTACTTTGCTTCCAAAATCATCAGATGCTTTTATATGTTTTAATCTCCTTATCTACATTTAAAGCCGATCACCAAGAATAGTTTACAGATGCAGATGCAGGGCCTGATCCTGCAAAATTATATACATCAACCCCAAACATCTGGGAATTCAGCAAGCTAGTGGATTGAGATTTCAGATACTCAGGTGAAATTTGCATTACTTAATAAGCAAGGTAAAGCCTTCGAGGAGAGGCAGCATCCTTTCTTCAGCCAGCTGACACAGCTGGCAAAAACAGATGTGCTTTTGGGCATACCGAGCCCTCTTCAGATCTGAAACAGGAGATACAAATGGCAAGTAGTTAAGGATAACTTCTAGGAGTTTAACTTAATTCTTAGCAGTATCAGACTATGTGAAATCAGAGAAGGGCTCCTTTGATCTGAATACTGTGAGCTCTTTCCAAGGAGGTGCTGAGCCCCAGCAACTTACTGCTGAGGAACATTCAGTGTTTATCAGGAAAAGACCTTGCGTTGATTTGTGTGGCTGTCTCACAGGTGGAGATGCATACTGTATGTGAAAAAGTTGCAGACTCTGTGGGCTGAGGGTGTGCATTTCATTCACCCAAGCCTTCTGCAAAGTACATTATATGTAAGCAATTAATTATATTGCAACTTTATTGAGTCGACTGCATATTTCTTCTGCTTATGTGTTTCAAGTGTCCTAATACAGTTTGAGGATTAGTAGCATGTGGTTGACTTTGGACTCCTCTTATATGTTATCAGTTAGCCAAATTTGACCCAATAACATTTTCTGGCGTTTGTAGCTAGATCTTAAATTTGATCTCCTGTATCATAGATTCCACATGGGCAAAACTGACACAGAGCTTCATCTCTCTGATACATTAATGTAGGCAAGCACTAGCAGTTGCAGGGCAGCATACTGAGCTTGGTCCTTGGTGGAGCGGGTTTTGCAGATAACTGTATTTAGCTCTTGCAACTCCATTTTTGCCACAGCACTGTCCTCTTCCCAGCAAGAGCCCTGGGAGCTTTCTGGTTCCAGCAAAGCCCAGCCTTGCACTCCTGAGTTCCCATGGGAGTGCGCTGAAGGGAGGCTGGGTACTCAGGGCAAGCCTGCCGCCTCCACCTCCACCTGTCTGCTGGTGCTGCTGTGCTCAGCGGTGACTGTCTGCACGAAGAAATACCATTTCCAACTCCAACCAGTTGCTGTGCTGGCGGAGGAGGTCCCCTCTTACTGGGTAGTGTCCTCCCATGACCAGTCACCCTCCCAAAGGGAAAGAGCTGCTCTGCACTCCTCATTTCTTTTACAGAGAACCTGTGTTCAGTGGGATTCCTCACCTGCAGTACTGTCTTCACATGAAGTGTATTTTCACCTTATCCATCTTCAAACAGAGAAGCATAGAGGCTAATTTGCTTCTTTGTAGCATTGCTAGTGTCTTAGTAATTTCCCAGGATAAAAGAAGTGAGTAAAAAAAACCCTAAACTGCTAGAGGAAAAGACCAAACAAACCCAGCACATTTCTGTGGAATTCTTCTGTTTGTCAGATGTGAGCCTCCACTTGCACAAAATAATTAGGAGTTGTACTATGTAGAGCACGCTTAGCATCAAAGTAGTCACAAATGCCTCGTATTTTCTTCTAAACAGTCTCAAGGGTAGTGAAAGCTGTCAAAAATCAAAGCAGCTAGCTTCTGTGTGAAACACAGAAGCCCTTTTACCTTATCAAAAAACACAAATATTTTAAAATAATTGACAGAGAAGTTAATCAATTTTCATCTGATTTAGCAAAGATCACGCAGTCTCGAAATAACACAAGCATCTCAATTGATACCAATGAGATCAATATTGATATTTTTAATCCCTGAAAGAAAGCAACAGCTGTCAGGAAGGCATATGCACACACTCCACTGAATGTGTAACTGTACAGAAGAAGGTGTGAGTTCTTCTTCTTTAAACATGTTCTCTGTATGGAATTGTTTTAATAAAATCCAAAGCTCGGTGAGTGAATACATATAATTGTTCAATCAGCAAATCAGGCAGATCCAGCCTAATGAAACAGCCTAGATGATCTGTAACATCTGCAATATTTTGGTGGGATGTTATGCAGAACTTGTTTAGAGCTGGGAGTTGGACCTCAAAAAAGTCACGTAATATACAGTTTCATAAGTACGAGAGTCCTTGCTGGCATAAATGACTACAGCTTTTTGATTCACTGTCAAGTTTTAAAACTCTCTTTCACCTGGTAGCCTCTGGATATAATAAACCCATGATCTTCCGCTTTGTGCCTGGGTGCAGGTCGACTAGGTCATGGGTAGTGACAGCCCTATAAAGAAACTTCTTGACGACCCAGCCCTTAGAAGCTGGGTGAATACCACCACCCCACCAAATGCAAGAGCAGGTCTCAGACCTGCCCACCTTAGGGAAACCCCGATAAAACCTGCCACTTCCCCGTTTGCTCGGATTCGGATGTGGTCTGCAGAGCCCCTACAGCAATCCTGTCAAAAGCATAATGGCAAGCGTTGATCTCCTCAAATGCAACAAAGGCTTCTTATATCTAACACCTGCTTCCCTATCATTCCTCGCACACCAATGTGGAGGTCATTATGTTACATATCTCTGCATAATCCCTTCTGTACGTATAGGCATAGAAATATAAATATATCTTCAGAGAAAACAAAACTTCCAGCAGGGTCAGGTGTGTAGACTAGCAAAACCCTTCACCTAGCTGAAGCCAGTGTGAGTTTTGCCATTGATTTTTTCAGTGGGCTCAGGTTTTAGCTTATTTTCAGCCAAATGGCAGTTTTATGGGCAAATGAAGAAGCTTTTGAGGATGAGGTTTACAAAGAAGTACAACTCTGATTTGCATTTCAACAAAATACAACAAATCAATAGGCTTTTAAAAGCAAAATGATCTTCTAGTAATTTGTAGTGGGATGCTGAAGAAATCCACGATGGCAGTAGTGAGTGGGAGTTTTGTACTCACCCATATCAAACTATCAGAGGTTATTGCTTCCCTTTAATTTGCTATCTGGTACCACATTACTGATTTTCTCTAATTAATTAATTCCCATACTATTAGTTAAGCTGTATCTCTTAGTCTCAAAATACAAGCATTGGCACAGGAAAGAAATCCTTAACTATTCTAGCATCGCAGAATCACAACCTGCCTCCTACTTACCTGTGAACATCTGAATGGTTTCATGTCATTCAGGGTTATTTATGAATGTTAATAATGGGTTATTTACCTATGTGAATTTACCTATGTTTGCAGGGTGAGGGTCCACACATATGCTCTTGACTCTTAATATAAGATTAATCTAGGATATACCCTTCGTATATGTTTTGATAAAGATCTCTTCCAATTACTTCCAGTTTTCACTTGGACACTTGAATTTCTCCTCATATTAGCTGGCCAGTCAAGCTACACAGGGGAGGGACACTCCAGTCAATAACTTACATACAGAAAAAGCAATCAAACCCTTCTGTTAATACACTATAAAAACTGTATTCCAATTTTTTTAATGCACTACAGATTTTTCTTTAGATCTCTTGACTTGAGCTGTTTTCCATTAACATTAATATGTTTGAAATTGTTCTTTGATCTGTTTGTACAGATGCAGAATTGCGTCATTGTGCTCCAACTTTTAAATTAGTGGTACACAGTAATCATAAAATTCTCGATAAGATGTGACATTTTAATTGTACTTTACAGATCCTGAGAAAACAGGAAGGAGTTGTCAGCATTTTTGCATCTTGCGTGCTTTTGTGTATCATATTCCTAACTGGGGTCACTACCTCCTTATTCTTGTACTCTGTTGAAGCAGGTAATGCTTTGTTTGATGGAAGAGGGGTACTTTTCATCAGAGATGACTGTATTATATGCTAAGATTTTTTATCTGTCCTATATAAAAACTTATGTGATTGTGTTAACATTTATTTTCGGTAAACTGATGCAGAGGATGCCGTGTATCTGGATGACGAGAAGGAAAGGGAAGAATACGTCCTGAATGATGTTGGTATTGTTTTCCATGGAAACATCAACGAGATAAAATTAAGAAGCTGGAGTTACGGTCAGGTGAGCTGTTTAGACCTTCTCTGGCTGCACCCAGCAGAACAGCAAGTGAATTTAATTGACGCCAGACTGTGGTTGAGACTGTGGGCTCTGGAATGCATTATTGGTCTCTCCTTCAGAAAGACAAGGGGCATAATTTTAAAATTGTATGAAGTGGGTATATGCCTAATCCAGAAAAGCAATGTTATAATAGCTAATATTTAAAGACCTTGTTTTAGGGGTATATTTCAGATACTAAGAGGCTGCCTGTTGAAAGTTATAGTCATTAGCTGAGGTTTCCATAGTGCAGGTGTATTTTTGCTGCTACGTTATTGCTTCAGGATCAAACTGATTTGGTGAAAGAGTAGAGAGATTTTTTTTTTTTTTCAGCAACAGGTTTTATTGCTTTTTGACTCCTCCTTTTAGTTCTAGTGACTTGATGGAAATTATTCTCATTTGTTCAGAGGGGGGTCAGCTTGTCACAGGGGTCCTATGGTAAACTGGGATGTAATCCCAGAGTTTTAAATTTCCTTGCCACAGTGACAAAGGCGGGGAACCTCTTCCTTTGCTGCCTGGACTTGACAACATCAGTCTCCAGTAGCCTCTTGCAACCTGTGGGCAATACCCCCCGCCAGGCTGGTGTGCAGTATTGGTGTGCCTTCCATAACATCAGACTCCCATTGCTTGCTTGCTTGCCTATTTTACCTCAATCTGTTTTTAAGCACTAGCCAGCCTGAAAGTCCCTATGGGATGAAAGAGTTAAGCTGTTGTTTGAGAACAGGGAAAAGGCATTAATGACCAAAATGAAAACGAGCAAAACTAACCCTAGCTGTCACTCAGAAGGCCTCCAAAGGACAGTTATTGGACATGGTGAACTCTGCTTATCTCACCTCCTGGATTTTCACAACAGCATGACTAAGAAAGTATTGAAGTATTTCCTTAATGCTATGGTGACGGACCCATTCAGTTTTTGTGGCACCTCCCCAGTGCAGCCTTGCAGAAGGGGCCTTCTTGCTTTGCTTTCTTTCCCTCAGCCAAAGACAATCTCAAAGCTTGAGCTGGATGGATTGCCAGTGAACTCACCCCGGAGAGCTCTTTGAACTCACATCTCTCTTTTTTCCTTACTTAAGGGTACAGTTTCATCCTTTTTTCCTGTGGCAGCACTGCCTTAGGGAGTTCCTGCCTCTGCACTGTTCCTTTGGTTGTGTCAGGGCCGTTGTTTGCGGGGTCTATCTGTCATCCTGACTGAGATAAAAATAACCCTTAAATAAGGTGGGGGGGGCAGCAATTCCATAAGCTGATGGTGCCTCTGATATAAGAGATGTGGAACCAGATCCTGTAGGCCAAAGCTGGGTGTGCATTTAAGTTGACCAAAAATGCCCCCTCCTGGCCCTTCCTTCCCCCTGCAAGTGCTTGCGCAGCGGTGCAGTGAATCAGAGTGGAGAGATGATCTAGCTGAATAAGCATCTCCTTGATTTTTTACTTTTTTTCCCCTGGGTTATTTTTGGGGCTTGCTCTGTTCCTAGATTTGGGATTCACTCTGTGACAGATGTAAGGGGGAGGGAGAGAGGGAATGAGGGGCTGGAGGTGGACAGTGCTGCTTAAACCAGCTGCTGGGTTTATGTGCTAAGATGCTAAATTTATGGCCTACGGTGGCTTGGCCTGAGGTGCTTATATTCTGCAAATCTGGCACCTTCCTGACACAAACAGCAGCCTCCCTAGAGAAACTGCATTATTTATTTGGTTTTGCTAGGAGGTAGCTCTGTCTGGGAGGTTAGGGCTGTTCCATATCCCTTTGTCATGTACTTTCATTCCTGTGTTGTCTGAAATCGGAGGACCTGATTTCCACACTGTGCTGTGGTCCACCTTTTGCTATCACTTGCCCATGTAAAAACTAAGTGTGGCAGATGCATCTAAGGGGGCCCAAGACGAGTTTTAATGGGATCAATCATTTTGTATGGCTGGAACAGACATCTCAAAGTGCAAAGCAATGGAGAAACATTCTTCTGGTTCCCTCACTTTCAGTGAGATGGAGGAGGTAATGTTCCTGATCTTACCCTGACAATTTCCAGCCATTAAAAACATGCATCTTCCTCATTTTCAGCAATCCTGGGTGTTAAGAATAAGAGCATTGCTCTGAGTGAGTAAAAGTACTAGCAGCAAGGCCTATATTATGGGTATATCATACATGTATGCCTCTTGTATTTATGACATATAGCCCTGTAGAACAATGTAAGTAAAAAGCATAAAGCCACATACAGTGATAGAAGTGAAAAGTATTTGTTCATATACAAAAATACAGATAGACTTGTGCACAGTAATATTCTTAGGCTAAAAAATTGCTTTGAACAATGACAGCTGGAAGCTTTAACTCAGGTTGTAAATTAAAAAGGAACATACAGTTCAAAACTGGGTTACTGGTGGGAGATGATTCTCACAGCTGCTGTCTTTAATGAGCAGCACCAACATGAGAGGAGGACAGGCAAGAAAAATGGACCGAGGAAGAAAAAACAACAGACCAGTTGAAATATGGTTGCAAAGCATGAGGATGGAGGTATTCCTTGTAACGTGACTGTGATTCCTTTCTTCTAAGAAAGCATAAATAGCCAGTCATTCAGAAAAGCCGGCAGGGGATTCAGGTGAAATTTGGCTTTGGAAGAAATCTAGGAACATAGGAATTCTCTGGCTGAACAATGACAGAAATTGGATGCTATATTGATCATTTAACGTTGTTTTTTTGTGAGAAAAATAAAATAAACCAAGTGGGCATAGAGTTCTTGTTGCCATCCTGAGTTGTCTCCTGTCCACACGTTAAGCTGCATTAGCTTTGCGGCCCACTGTGCATGTGTAATTTTACAGCACGTGCATTTGGTCAGATCAGACCACAGGCAATGTGAGATCACATCTGCCTGCAACTGACTGTGAGAAATACAGCCCTAATTCAACCAGTGCAAAAGGTGATACAGCCCTTCTTACTTTGATTTAAATGGAAGGTCATCTCTTAGAAACAGGTTAGCATGAGAGAGGATGCCCACTGAAGGCCAGCCTGACTAAGTGCATTGCTCTGTAACACAACGCATGTCTGTGTGCAGACAGAACCCCTTCACCTGTGTGTTTTCTCACGCCTTGTTTTCCATCTGCAGTCTTTCCCAGGTAGCTCTGCCAAAGTTCCTTGGTCCTGAATTTGGTTTGTCTCCATTTCAGCTTGTGTTGAGCAGGCAGTGCCTGTGCCTGGCCCAAGTTCACTCACCTCTCCTGGCTACCTGCCGCTGCTCTGGTTCCTCTGACATTTCAGGGTTGTTCAGCCTTACAACTGCTATGTTTCTGTGCCATTTCCCTCTAGATAGCATCTTCATGCCAAGACTGAGAGCAGGGAACTGATTTAGTTTGATTTAATGATTTTAAATCCCTGGATAGAGAAGAAGGGAAGAACTGGGTTTAGAGTTAAGGCTACACTGTATCCTGCACTACTGCAACAGTGTAAGGCAGCTAGACTTTACAGCTTGTCCTATCTCTTCTCCTGTTAATCCAGTTATTTCACAAGCATTCATGTCATTTTGTAAATGCTAAGGTGGAAGGCAACAACCCTGACAGCAATTTCTTTCCTCTTTATTCTTCCTGTATATGCTGGCAAGATTGACAGTGTCTCATAAACTGTAGATGAGGAAGATTTAATTTGCAGGGTAAACTTCTTATTGATTTAACTCAGGTCTTAGGCACTGCTGATGACTTGAAGTGCAGAAAGCAGATTTTGATCCTGGTGAGAGTGATAAATCATTGGGCCAGACCAGAAGAAAATTGAACTTGAAGCAGGAAGGATGGCTATGAGTTTACATTATCTGTTGTGAGGATTCTTCTTGGGAAGGAGGGTCTCTACAGCGTGGTGACTCTCCCGAGATTATTTACATCACATACCAGTGGAGTGGACTGGAGACTCTACTGTGCAATTATTCAGCTTCCCAGGGATGATACAATATTAGGAATAGGTCCCTGGGAAACACTGATGTCTCTTTTCCTATTTGCCCAAACACCATGAATTCAGTTTTGCTCAGATTATAAGGTGTTACTCACTCGTGAATGTCTGCTCCAGAGAAAGTAATTCAATGCAAATGTGGGTGGTGATGAGAGAAGTGTGCTGCCTTGGAGGATGTTTGCTGAGAAGGATCCATACGGCAGTGGTACCCTGAGCAATGAGAACCAGGAGGCCCAAGGCAGAGGCAAAGAAAAGGACTTTCCTTGGCCAGGAAATGGCTGAGGGTAGTGAAACATGGTGGTGCTTCCACTTTCTTGGCTTATGCCAGAGCTTGGCTGCTGCCTGGGATGTCCCCTCCATCCTTCCCATCTTCCCTGCAGCATCAGCAGCCCTCTTGACTCTTTGAGGCTTCCTTTTCAGCTGTCTGGCCTCACCCTTCCTTCTCCTCTGCCTCTCCCGGGGCTGCCGAAGCAACAGGTTGGCCTGGGTTCTTGCTCACTTTCTTCAGGAGGCAAAACTCAGATTGTCCTTATCTGCCAAGGAGCCCTAAGCCAGGCTGGAGACAGTTGCAAAATCAATCCAGCTCTAGCAGCAGCATGAGAGCAAAAACCCTGTTAGCGTGAATAATATCTTTAAGGATGCAAGCATTGAACATAAAGCCTAACACGGCAAGGGGAACAAGGTCTGTGGACTTCCTGTAACAGCCTTGAATGTTAATACAAGATTGTGTATCTAGAAGATATTTGTTTCATTAATGTGCATTTCCCTGTCTCCTACCGTTTTCCAGGGGACAGAGGTATTTTCCTTTGCTATGCAGTTTCTTCTAAGGAAAATGAAATACATCACAGGGCAAGTTCTGTGACAAATGGTTTCTGGTCTATTTAGGCACCTCTGCCCTCAATTCATTCTTGTGCTTGTTCATGCTGGATTGAAGAAACTGTACCTTTTCACTCTATTTTTGAAGAAGACTACTTTAGGTCGCTTGGTATTTTTGATGTCTAAGTTTCATAGACCAGGATTAATCTATATAATCAGCTTTTGGCTTGTCAATTTTGAACATATTTAAAAATTAATTTTAAAATGTAAGCATCTTCAAATTAATTTTGGCAAACCATTTATTGTTCAGCTTCCCAGCATTGCATTGGCTGGGTCAGAGAGGTCCTAAAATTAACAGGTCTGGAATCTGTGAAGGACGTGAAGTCCTTCGCAAGCAGACTACCTTCTTGTAGTTATTATTATAATATCTTCCTATTATATACTTGTTAGCACTTAAAATTTTATGTCCTGTCAGAAAGGCTGTGTTGTCATTTTAACCTTCTGGAAACTGGACTGCAATTGAATTGAAAATGACAGTCTTGTTTCCCTCACAGCATCTCACATTTTTTTGCTATACATGGGTGATTATTCTAGAAGAAAACTTGTATTTTTAAACACAGAACTTTGTCTTGACCAGCTAATTTTGAAGCTGATCAGCTATTATAACAACAATGAAAGATAACTTTTCCTTTGCTTTCCGGAATAAAAAGTGAGTCGATTTTCCCTCTGTTTCCTTTTTTATTTTCTTTTATCTAGTTTGAAGAGAACATTCTGGATGCTTGCCTGTTTCTGATGGACAAGGCAGAACTGGAGCTCTCTGGGCGCGGAAACCCGATCAAAATCTGCCGTGTTGCTTCTGCAGTGGTATGTAATGGATGCCTAAGATCTGTCAGAATCAACTCATAAATCAAAGCCAGGCTGGTTTAACGGGCCTTCATGCCCTTGATGTATTCACTCCAACAGGTGCCAGATCAATTGTCCATTCTGACCTCTGGGATCTGGCATTTTATTTCGCTCCACTAAAGGTGAAATATTTATGTCAGCTCATCACCTTTTCCTGAGAATGGTACCTCACTAGTAGGAAAGCCACTTTTAGACATTGCACTCCAGGCATGATAGCATTTCTTGTGACACTGTGCTCTCTTTCTGGTAGCTGAGATAACCGAGAAAGCTATTTCTGCCATGGATGGTAAGGTGGCCTGATGGGTGGAATTTGGGATGGAGAATTGAGAGACTTTATGTGGACTCCAGCACCAACCTCAAAGGGGTCTTAAGATACTGCCATGGTGGATGTCACTGTGTCCGATTTTTAAGCCTCAGATGGCCTAGTCAAGCTGATGACATTTTTGTAAGATACCTTGGCCCCAGAAGTAAGCATTGTGAGAGCTGTGCTCTTAAACATGGGGTGCACAAAACTTACTGTATTCAGAATGCAGGTTCCTAAAATAATCAGAAGCAAAGAGTAAGCAGAAGACTTCCCACATCTCCGTTCTTTCCAGCTGCTAGGCACCAGGAGTCATGCTGTGCGTAAAACAGCAGTCCCACCGCTGGTATGCAAGGTAAAAGACTCATCCAGGATGTGGAAGTCAGAGGCTGCATCCTCTCCTCTGCCTTATAGAGGTCTGAATGGATGCTTTCTGCTTCCCAGAAGAATACTCTAGTCATCGAGCTAGCGTCATTAGATGTTCTCCAAAGTCAACTACTAAAATAGACTGTCTGCAAAACGTGGCTGCTGGAGATGGATAATCCTCTAATCCACTTGTTGGAGCATTTGCCCAAGCTTTAAGAGAATGAGCTCTTTGTCTTAGACAACATTGAAATGGGATCTCCAGCCTCTCAGTGCCACACGCTGACTTTTGCATCCCGCTTCTCTTTCTCTTTTAACCTTTTGGTTAGTTCTTTCACCACAGACATTAGAAATACAGCTTCAGACCTTCAGACAGAAGTAAGAACTGAATGTGGTTCCCTCATCACTGGGCTAGTAGACGTTCAGGGTCCCTCATGCAGGAACCCTGGAAGCCCTGTGGGCAGAATAGTACAAAGTTTATGAACCCAAAGGGAGCTTGGATATTACTTAGGTTTTGAGCCACTCAATCATTTTAGGGAGGTGGAGAAGTTCACCATTGGAAATCCAGGAGTCAATGGACTTTAGGTCTAATCTGCAGGATTAGGCCTTAGCTGGGTGGGAGTTTTGGCTGTCTGAAATCTGGACCTCAGTAAGAAGTGGCCAAGAGGTGTTGAAGTCCTGCCCATGTTCCTTACCCTCATTCTTGCTTAAGGGGTGATGTAGCAGAGCTGAGTTCACCTGAGGAGGTGCCCCATGCTGGGGTCCTTCTGAGGCTTCCTGGCATTGCAGAGCAGGTAGAGTCACCCCCTTCTTTGTCTCCTTACAGCCAGAGGAGAGCCTGAAGATCAACACGCTGCCCTGTCCTTGAAGTGCCTCTTTTCTTGGCGTGTTTCCCACAACAGTGAGATGGGCACAACCCCTTAACCCTTTGGTTATGACTCTGAATACTTATCTTTATTCAGTCCTAGGGTTCACAGGAAGTCGATTTCCTAATTATAAAACAGTAGTTAATCCAGCCAAAAGCTTTTAAATGAGAATTGTGATTTATTTGGCTGGCGTGTAGCTGTTCCACATTAGCATAATTAAAAGGTACAGAGCGAATGAGCTTTTTGCACAGCCTCAACTGGTTTGGTTCAAATTGCAGCTAGGAGATGTATTGCTCGTTAATGCCTATCAGTATAGCCATTAGTCAGCAAAACTCCTTGCTTTGTATAATCTTACCAGGGGAAAACTTATACAGCAAATTCCTTCTTGTTTTCATGTGTGCTGGACCGAAGAAATTAGTTTCTACTCTAAAAATAACAGTGGACTGGTTCTCTTCTCAAGCTGCCGTAAATCAGGAGTGATTTTATTAAAATCTCTGGGCTGATATGGACAGAAAAAACAGACGATGTTAAGAAAGAATCCAGCTTATTATTTCTGAGGCTTGATTATCAGCTTATAACTGATCACATTTATTATAAATACATAGCAGTAAACATGTTTAATGTTAATAAAACTTACTAACCAGGCAACATGGATACTCAGTGTGGTGATTTAATTTCGCCATGATTTTTAAGTGTCTGACCTTCATTCAAAATTGTTCAGTGATGGAGAATCCATGGCCTCTAGCAAGATCGTTCTATTCATCTCCTACCTTCATAATTAAACATTTCTGTCTTACTTCTAGCCTAAACTTGGGTATATTCAGTCTCTCCCATCCTATCTTTGTCTGCTGGGTTAAAGAGCTCTTTATTATTCAGTCTCTGACATCCCTAATGCTCATTTCCTTTGTCTTTAGATCAACTCCAGGGATGATAATGGTGTGATCGCTGGATCCTGGGACAATACGTACACTTACGGGGTTGCACCTTCAGCCTGGACGGGAAGCGTGGACATTCTCTTGGAGTATTACAGTTCTAAGCAACCAGTGCGATACGGCCAGTGCTGGGTCTTTGCCGGTGTCTTCAACACATGTAGGTATCAGTGAGAAAAGCTCCACCCTGCTATATGATTCATGCGTAACAGAGAGAGCTTTTAGGTTAAACTAGCTAAAATACTTCCTGGCTCTGTGGTGTTCAGGAGTAAATAGTAGAGATACTTAAAAATACACGGCTAAAATAGATGCTCTTTAAAGAAACTTTTGGCATCTCCTTCAGTTCTGCTGCTCTTGCACACAAATCTGTTAACTATTTATTTGTTCAGTAAAATGTATTCAGTGACTCACAGAGGGCAAGTTTGGGGCAGAGGAAGTTAGTCTTTTGGCATACTTCACATTTCTGTTAGGAAATCTGAGACGAACAGGGGGCTTCTAATCTAGACCTGCAACGTGAAACCATTACCCAATATGGGGTATGTGACAGTGTCTCTGCTCCAGAAAGGCTAAATCTCACCTACCGAGGATTGTTCCTAGCAAGACTCATGTGCACTATCCCAGCACCTGTCTACTGAGCACTGTTAACATTTTCTATGGAGTTTGTGAGTGAGAACAATGAGGAAAATGCTGGCCTGGTTTATGAATTGTCTAGCATTACAAGGTTAAGCCTAAACACACTTGCTCAAACTAGAGTTCCAATGTTGCAGCAAATGGGGTGTGGAAGTTTGTAAACCCAGTAGGGAAAGCAGTATTGGATAGGTCCCATTTTTTACTCTCTAGCACTTGCTAACAGCAGCATCCTAGATGAACACTGCTAATACACTGGAACACACTGCAGTGTATTAGGAGTCAAGAAAGACTCTGGGAGTGTAAAAAATGTGCATTATACAGATAATGGGGACCAGACATTGGAAGCAACGCTTATGTCAAGTGCCAACGTAGAGCCAATCAAGCAGTTCCTATGCTTATGGCACTGGCCAATAGAAGAAGCTGAACAGAAACTAAAAGTAAGTGTCTTAAGCCCAGATGATCTTCCTTAGAGGCACTTACAACATATACATTTAAGTATCAAACTGGGAGGGACCAGATCAGTTTAGGACTAGGGGGACACAATGGGTATTTCTGCAGGCTTGGAGCCTGCTTTGCATCAAGTACTTTTCAGCCATGGCTGAAGGTCTGAGCTTTGGTCCTTGTATTTAAGATGTGAAAAGGAAATTACAGAAAAACTCTCCGTGAAACCTTTCCCTGTTTCATCTCTCTCAATACAGTCACATGTTGCTGTCTCAAGGAATAGCATTACACTTCCCTTTACATTATACTTTTATCAAAAATGAAGGATATTAATCACCCATCTTCTGCAGCAAATATGGAAATTGAATAATTAATGACAAGTTACAAGACTGGTTCTTCGCCCTCAGGCAGCCCTGGACATCTCTGCATTTTTCACTTTGTTTTTGCCTGTTCTGTATGTGTATGTTTCACTTTGTACATAATTTTCCCCCAATCTGGATAATTGAATTTCATAACTCATTTTGGTTACCTGACGTAGTTCAAAAGCTATTCAAAACAGTAAGGACCTCAGAAATAAAGCTGTCTTCTGACCACCTAGCCTTCTGCTGGCACATGCTTCTCACAGCTGCGGTGGGAGAAGCAGTTTCAGGTTTCTCTGCTTCTCTGTCATATATCCAGAGAGGTTCCTGTTTTGATTTGGGGAGGCGCTGGCAGGTGCTCTGTCCTTCGACACATGAAATGGCTCATTTTATTCCTGGTGCAATGGGATAATCAACAATCACCCACATCCAAAGAACCTGAGAGATGTCTACTTCCTTCACTGCCTGAGGTTGCATGGTCTGTACTTCATGCTCCTCAGCCTTTGCACAATGCAATGGTTTTGAAAAGGCACTCGCAAATGTTTCTTATGGATGAGGTTGCTCACAGTGGCTTCCACCTGTTGCCACATCTGGATTTCTCTAGATCACAGACGCACACACCAGTTGTCCCACCTTAACCCCCCGCCCCACACTGGCCCTGAATCATCACTACACAGTATTTTGCCTGCAGGCCACTGTGAAACTGGGGCAACGCAGTGTAGGCCTGGAGCCTGCCGGGTTAAATGGAGAGGTGTATTTATCTGGAGCAAAACTAGACTCAGTTTGCTGACTAAGTTAGGCAAGTCAGAGACCTGGTACTTCGTACTGCTGCAAGGATTGCTGAAGCATAAAGTTTGTTGAGCATTATGAAATGAAAATGTTGTCCAGTGGCTGATCTGATACATAGTCACTGACACGTCCAGCTGCCGACCACTGCACAGAGAAGACAGCAAAGGACTGAATAGCCATGTGCAACTAAAAGGGTTGTTTTGAGCTGATTTTGTGTCTTTCTGAGCTGCCAATGTTTTATCATTGTGACCAGTCCAGCTTTCCAAGGTTACTATATTGTACACTCTGGAGACTCATCCGTTAAAAATGCTAAAACATTCTGAAAAATGGTCATTAATCTTGAAATTGTCAGACAAATTATTTTCAATGAGCCCTGATGGCTCATGTGCTGGAAGCCTGGGAGGGTGCTTGAATTAAGTTTAATCAATAGGTACATATGGTATTGGATGCATCCAGGTAATTTGTCATCCAGGAACTTGAAATGAATGTGCAGTGTTACACTTTATTGGGAGTCACAGTAGTGACACTAATGAATATACAAAACCCAGCAGTAGCAGCAAGGGTCATTCAACATTGCAGTATCAGAACTATTTTTAAATAAGATTTTCAATAAAAATGTTTTCCCTTTCCAGAAAAAAACCCTCTGTTTTCTGCAGAATCATGTTGGCTCCTAAATCAGAAAACAGGAACTTTTTTTGGCCAAGAGACAAAATATTTCATCTGGAGAAACTGAGATGATGTGTCACCCTGCAGCCCCACTCCCCCCTCGGGACTATGCTGCATGCCTATTTGTCAGCCAGGGTGCACCACACACAGAAGCCTAATGATGCACATGGCCATAGCATTTCCACATATCCCAAATTTACCACTTGTCAAATGGGAAGAAGAGCCGAAGAAGAGCCATCAGTGCTACATTGTGATGGTCTGAGATTCTGAGATTTAGGGGTAGGGGCTTTTTTTTTTTTTTTTTTGGATGCTCCTTTTAAGATCCTGTAAGGGAAGGGACTATTGACTCCAAAATACTATTACTTAGCAATCAATACAAATTATGTAATGCATTTTGTTCAGACTCTCTAACTCTGACATTTCACTTGCAAATAACGCAGCTTTTCCCTCTTGTTAGCAATAATTTTCTGCTTTATTCTTTGTGTTCCCCAGATCCCTTCTGATGGCAAATGTCAAACAGGAAAACTCCAAATCAACCAAAAGGAGACACTTTCTATTAATTTTCTTTTTAGCACAGTCTCATGATTCTCCTGGGTACTAGGACACTAGGATACTAGGAGACCTAATATATTTTGCATTTCTTGCAGGCTTAAACTTATTTTTCTTTATACCACCTTTGGTCATGCAGTGGACCCACTGCACCCAGATTTGCCCTGAAAAGCTACAGTGTGGTCACTATGCAAGACTATTCTAAAACTAACGGTAATCAGCTACTTAGGTTATAACCATTGTACCATTACATATCTTGAATGTTCATTGTTTTGGGACCGAATAAAATATTTAACACATTCCATATAAAGGCAGATAGGAGGAATTATTTGGGTTGATTTAGCTGAGCTTTCCCATTTTATTCTAGTTATTAATAGTTTCTCCCTATTCATCCTGTCATCCATGAGCACAGTCTTCATATTTGTCCTTCTCATCACACTTATCTCTTTGCCACAGTTCTGAGGTGCTTGGGGATACCTGCAAGACTCGTTACCAACTATTCTTCTGCCCATGATAACAACGGCAATTTACGGTTGGACTTCTTTCTGGATGACGAAGGGAAAGTGGACACCAAACTTACAAAAGACTCTGTCTGGTGAGTTCTCCTGGCAAATGTCTTTAATGTGTCGGCTATGTAAGTAGTAAAAAACATGACAGCAAAGCCTGTGGTTTATTTATTTCTCTGTCCATTAAAGAATACTGTTAGCTTATGTAAAACAGAATGAATGGGTTGTTAGTAGGCTGACTAATATGAAGTGCTTGTAAAAGAGACATACCCTAGGGGATCCAACTACTAATGTTACCATTCTGTATAGTACACATTTAAGCACACTGGAGGAGAGCTGGAATGGGTTTGTGCTCCTTAGGGCCAGGCCATTTCTAAAAATGGAAAGGGGTAGGATGGGCACTTACATCAGTCTGGAGCCAGGCTCAAAGGAATACTTCAATATCTATGGAAAAATGCCCTTCTTGTCCTGCTTCTGCCCAGTCCCTATGTTTGTAGGCTAGTTTTATGTTTTGTACATGAAGCCACTGTCACAAATAGGTACTTTCCAAAATAAATCCAGTTCAGCTGAAAAAGAAACAGGCCAAGGTATCATACAAGTTACTGAAGTGCTATCACCAGATTTATAAAAAGAAAACTCCCTAGGAAGAAGAAATGCAGTCTAGGTATTCTTTTGGTGAAGACAGTGCTCTAACTTCCTCCTCGAGCTCTTACTGTCTCCTGTCTGACAGGAGAAGTGTAGCATATATTGATTATATGCTCTGTTCAGTAGAAATTATGTGTGGGTTATTGGGCCTCAAGCTTCTCCTCCTCAGAGTGAAGCAGTGAATGTGACCTCTGTATATATTCCTATATTCAGGAGGTACTTGTCCTATTCAGTGTTAATATACCTGATTTGTGTCAATGATATCTTCAACTCATCAGCGTAGCTGCTCATCAGCATGTTTCATTAACAACTTAGTCTCTGGAAGTCTTTATATTAAAACTGTAATAAACCCATTCTGTGGTGGAGGAAATGACTGAACCTGTTGCTGTAACCTTTTTTACGCGATTTCCATAATCTGCTACCAAGAGGGAATCTAAGGAAAATAATTAGATTCATTTATATCTGAAGCTTGTATCACAGCATCACAAAATAGCTGAGACTGGAAGGGACCCCTGGAAGTCATCCAACCCCCCTGCTCAAAGCAGGGTCAGCTAGAGAAGGTTGCTCAGGGCTGTGTTCAGTTGGGTTTTGAACATCTCCAAGGATGGACAGTCCACAGCCTCTCTGGGAAACTTGTGCCAGTGCTCAACCACTCTCAGAGTAAAAAAGTGTTTCCTGATGTTCAGACAGTATTTCCTGTGTTTTAGTTTGTGCTCATTGCTTCTTGTGCTGACACTGGGGGCCACTGAGAAGAGTCTGGCTCTGTCTTCTTCCCCCCCAACTCCCTAACCAGGCATTTATACACATGGATGAGATCCTATTGAGCCTTCCCATCTCCAGGCTGAACAGTCCCAGCCTCTCCTCATGTACAACCTCTAGTGTATCAGCCATTCCTTCCAGTTTTCTATATCAGCAAACTTGCTGAGGGTGTAGTAGGTCTTGTCATCCAGGTCATTCATGAAGATGTTAAACACTGTTGGACCCAGTATTGACCCCAGGGTACACAACTAGTGACTAGGCTCCAGCTGGACTTCACACCAGTGATCACAATCCTCTGATCCCAGCAGTTCAGCCAGTTTTCAATAAACCTTACTGTCCACTTATCTAGTCTATACTTCAATGGTTTGTCTATGAGGATGTTCGGGGAGATGGCGCTAAAGTCAAAAGAGAAAACAAACCCCATGTTCTGGTCTCCCCTTGCCCACTTAGTCATTCATTTCATCACAGAAGGCTATCAGGTTGGTCAGGCATGGCTGGCCTCTTGTAAATCCATGCTGACTACTGCCAATCACCTTGTCCTTAATATGTTTGGAAATGTTTTTGAGAAGAATTTGCTCTATAACCTTCCCAGGGATCATAGAATCATAGAATCATTAAGGTTGGAAAAGACCTCTGGGATCATCGAGTCCAACCGTTAACCTAACTGCCAGGTCCACCTCTAAACCATGTCCCTAAGCACCACACCCACACGTGGTCAAGGTGAGGCTGACAATTCTGTAGTTCTCTGGGTACTCCTTCTTCTCTTGCTTGAAGAAAGGAGTGACACTTGCTTTCTTCCAGTCCTCAGGAACCTCCCCCAATCAGCATGACTTTTCGAAGATAGATATGAGTAGTCTTACAATGACATCAGCCAGCTCCCCCAGCACTTTTGGGTCCATCCCATCAGATCCATTGGAATTCTGTGTGTCCAGTTTGTTTAAATGTTCTCTAACTTGTTCCTCCTCTACAGATAGTAAATTTTCATTACTCCAAACTTCCACACTGGTCTCAAGGGTCATGATTCCGGAGGGCAAATATTAGCAGTAAAAACCAAGGCAAAGAAGACATTGAATACTTTGGCCTTTTCTTAGTCCTTTGCCATCAGGTCCCCTGCCCCATTCAGCAGCAGGCCCACATTTTCCATAGTCTTCCTTTTGATACTGATGTACTTGCCTTTCTTACTGCTCTTCGAGTCCCTTGATATACTCTGTTTGATCTGGGTTTTGGTTTTCCTAAACCTGTCCCTGTCTGCTCAGACAATGTCTCTATATTCCTCCTGGTCACCTGTCCCTGCTTCCACCTCTTGTGCATTTTTTTTTTTTTTATGTTTGAGTTTAGTCGGGACCACCTTGTTCACCATGCGGGCCTTGTGCCGCTTTCGGTTGATTTCCTGCGCATAGGGATGAAGCATTCTTAAGCTTGGAGGAGGTGACCTTTGAAAAACAACTAGCTCTCTTGGGCCCATCTTCTATTCAGAAATGCCTCCCATGGGATTCTTCCAAGCAGGACTTTAAATAGTCCAAAGCCGACTCTCCTGAAGTCCAGGGTTGTGGTCCTGCTATTTGCCTTGCTCCCTCCTGTTAGAATCCTTGGGGGTTCCCAGTTTGCTAAGCTGCATCTGGTCTATGTGACAGCAGGACCTCAGTACATCTCATGGGGCTGGTGGCTGGTCCTTCTATGGCTCACAGAGCAGTAAAGGAAGAGTCACTCTTCTGAAACCTCCTCTGCCTATAAAAGATGTGAAACAAGACCCAATGACTGGCCATCTCACTACTCAGTCCATATACACCCAGTAATGGATCATTGCCATGCTTCAGACTTTCCACCATCTCATCTCTTCTCTCCTTCTCCTAACCTGATCTGT
This sequence comes from Nipponia nippon, assembly GCF_047370975.1. Taxonomy (NCBI): domain Eukaryota; kingdom Metazoa; phylum Chordata; class Aves; order Pelecaniformes; family Threskiornithidae; genus Nipponia; species Nipponia nippon. The sequence goes on along the minus strand of NW_028262290.1, from coordinate 94,228,755 downwards.
GACATAACTTTCACCCACTTTTGTCATTTCCTTTTACTTTCCTACCTCTCCTTTTCCCAGCTGTTTCCCAAGACTTCTTAATTCAGTCCTGGGTTTTTTTCTGTTCTTTTGGGACAGGACCAGATCATCCAAAATCATCCTTACTCCACTGAAATCTATATGCAACTTCACACTAGCATTTCATCCTCCCATCCTACGTTTGCTTTTCTTCAGCTTGATTACTTTTTGAGCTGCCTTGTTCATCCTTCTGTCCTCCCGGTGCATTTATTAGTACATGGCGCACATAACCCTTTGGGCATGACTTAATATATTACACACTTCTTTTCATTTCTCCTCTGTGTCCTTTCTCTTCATTACTCTGTAACACTTCATGGTAGCCCACATGCCGACTTTAAATGGCTTGTGTCTTAACCTTGATTTTATTTTTAATGTCTTTTTTATTTCTTTTTTTTTTTTTTTTAAGAGGACAAGCTCAAGGTATTTATAATGATTTTTTAAAATGTATTTCTCACTTTTATTTATAATCTCCTGAAAACTGGAAGCAAAGCTCTTTTTCTTTATTAATATATCATTTCTATTGCCCTGTACTGCTGGAGCTGATCTGTCTTCAGGTTTTAAATACTCTCAGACTTCAGGGATACTTGGAGCCAGGATTTTTAGTCCAATCAATCTCTGAGTGTGGGGCTCCCTCTGAATGTTATCTGACATTTATTTATTTTTATTAAAGATCATCTTCTCCCTCAGGATAGGAAAAAACGACAACAACAGAACACATATACAAAATTACACAGACTTTGCAAAAAGTTATTTTTATAAACCTGGCCGGATTTGGGCCCATCAGTACTGTCTCTGTCCCCTTACTTTGTTCTCCTTGTCTTTCTTAATGATGATATAAAGACACTTAAAGAATATTTGTCTTGGATGGGAATCAAGACTCACTCCTACTGTGAGGTCCAAGCAGAACAATGTCAGTACATCAGCAGAAACTTGCTCAAAGTCACCTGGCCCCACAGGGGTTCATCCATGTCTAGGCCCATGGAGAAAGCTCTTCTGAGGCCTCTGCTGTCCCATTCACTTCCAGCTCACTTTTCTCTGATTTCTCAATAACGTTATCAGTGTCTCTCTCAACCTCGATGCCTGAGCTTATTAGCTAATGAAAGGGCAGAAGCTGTTTCCAGCATGTGCTTGTCTCATAAGCAATACGAAGTACCCGTCTTAAATTGTCTTCCAGGCATATAACCCACCTGATCATCTTTTATTAATTTCCCCATCGCTTTGTTTAGTCTATTTGTAATTATCTCTGTAAATATTTAATGGTCACTGCATTGATCTGTATAGCCATTCTTGCTTTCTTTAATGTCTCAGGCTTGCTGTAGAATACAAGAACTACAGAATCAGTTTAACAAATTATGGCTGGGAAGGCAGTGCCTCAGCTGTGCTCATTTCTACCACAGAGAAGTTGCTGCTACATTTTGGAGAAGGAAATGTTCCCCTCATCCTCCTTTCCTCAATGCTCATGTGCTTTACAAACAATGTATTTCTGTCCATTCACATTCAATATCCTTAAGTGTATTTGTTATTTGCATGGCAGCAGACCTAAAAAAATTGCCATCCTGTTGCGCCCAACACTACACCAATAGAAACCAGTAAGAAAGGTCCTGTCCCCTAGGATGAATATAGAAAAAAAAAAAAATTAGAAAAAAACCTGCATTACCTAATTACAGAATTGAAGCAGAGCTGCCATTTTCTGCAGTGTTATCCCCCCCTTGGTTTTATCATCCTTTCCTCCTGCCTGCTCTTCAGGTTCTTCTTTCGCAGAACACAAAGCCAGTGACACATCTGAGTTTGATTCAAAGTGAATCAGTGAAGGTTTCAGGGCAGGGATTGTCTCTCTCACATATTGGCATAACAGTTTCCAAAAACCCACCTACCGCAAGTGCGTCCCCATTCTCTGGTAGCCTTCAGCAAAGCTCTGCAAGCATGATTCAGCATTGACTACTCTCAGCAGCATCAAAAATTCTTTGAGTGTGTGTCATTTTCCTTCAATAATTCCTTTTTCTGTAGTGCTGCTTCATTAACTCTCCTAACTGACAAGTTTTACCCTGATCCAAGCTTTCATTTCCACTTTGAAATGTCTTGTTAGACAAGCCTCAGATCCTTCCGACTCTGCTCCATGGCTGGTTTTCACCTATTATTAATGAAATGGAAGAGTTTAACAATCCCCATTTTGGTTGCTAATATCATTGCATGTACTAGGGGCTGCATCAGCAGCTACATAGATGTAATTTTATTGATATCTGCTGTAGGATATGTATAATTTGCAAGCAAAATTACCCCTTTCTCCTCTCCTTCCTTCCTTTATTTTTTACAGTAATGAAATTCAAACACTTTGCTGGCTTTATTGCAAGACCCTCTTCCTAGATTGTCTTCTTTTCTTGCTTGTGCTCTCCCTTGAGCGCCAGTAGCATTGCAGGAAGTTACAAGATCTGCCTTTCTTTTCTGCCCATCTCCGAAACATTCTGGGCAGACAGTGATGGTGCTGTAGTGTTTTTTTCTTTTCCTGAGCATCCAGCCAAGTGAGGGCATTTCAACCCTGAGCGCCTAGATAAACCACTCTCAGAAATTCACCTTTCAGCATATTGTCCGGGGCCCTAAAGGCAAGACTTGGCCCACAGTGGTTGTACGTGGGTTTTATGGAAAGCTGTCTGTTCTAGGAGATCTGACCTCCCTCACTGGTATGACACATTGGGAAGACTTCATAAGGAATCCACAATGAGGATAGTCTTATATCGTATAGTCTTTTTCTCAACCAACATTGAAACCAGCTAAGCATGTTTGTTTTGAACCATGAAAACAAAGCTACACACTGTACATTATAGAGCTGATCCTGAAATCTCTTCAGAAGAGGCACCAAAGCTTCAGTCTTAATAGTTATAAACCAGACCATGCTTCAATGGCTTGAAGAAGATTCAAAGCTTGCTTTAGCAGGCACACTGAAGTGGAAGTGTCTGGCAGGAAAGGGATTGTAGTTTGTGTAGCTCTTCATATACCCCAACAATCTCCAAGCACTGGAAATTTTTCTGAGACATTTGCATTCAGAACACATTAGAAGAATCAAAAAGCTTCTTCAACTTGCAGTCAAGAAACTACAATGAAGGATTGTGGCCTTCAGGTTTTAACAGATAGGTAGCAAACTTTTAGACCTAAAAATCTGTTCTCTAGAAATACCCAACTTTTTCACCCCTAAATTGGCAAATGTTGTTATTGAAGCAATAGCAGGACATAAATATACAGGTTTGTTTTGGTCTTCTTTCCAAGAATTTAATATTCTGGTCTCATCTCTTGTCTAAGGAACTATCATTGCTGGAATGAAGCATGGATGACCAGACCTGATCTTCCTGTTGGTTTTGGAGGATGGCAGGTTGTTGATGGGACACCTCAAGAAACCAGTGATGGTAGTATCACCTGAAGTCCTCCTTAGCTCCCTTTCCAGCACTTGGGTTCTGAGCTGATGATAGCTGAGCCAGTGGCACCATATAGCTGGTGACAAATTCCTGCACCAGATAACCACACTCACCTGTGCTCAGGGCCTTCTCCTGATTTGTTTTGAGCTCTAAAATAAATCTGTCCTTATTATAACACTGCTCATGATGCACGTGCACAAAATCGTGCATGAGAAGGGCCCTGCTTGGTACAGAAGAGGTGTAGTCCTGTTGCCAAAAGATGGCTTCTAAAATTTTGGAGAACCTATACAGGTGCCTGATCCAACTCTTTCTCCTTCATTTTATGTCTGCAGTCCTTACTAAACTTCCTGAGCAAGTGGTAGGCAGGAGAGAAAAAGTGAAAAGTCACTGTTATTTCTTCCCAGTCCTTAATTTTCCAGTTCTTAAAAGACAGTCTTAGCAAATTTGCAGTGAGATCTCTCTCAGTCTGTGGTATAACTGAGCCCTCCCAAAATTATCTGCTTTAACCAAACCACCTGTAACTGTGTTTCAAGCACTTGAGACTTACAGTGGACTTTACAGTGCCATTAAGGTACCAAACCATTAGGTTGTTTCAGACTTCAGTCTGTGTTGTTTAGAGGGCTGGTAACAGAAATAAAGCTTTTCACTTCTTGGTTAGGAGTTCCTGGAAACTATTAAAAGAGTTCACCAAACCCCAAGAATTCTTTTTCTTTGAGAAAATATAACACTTTGACATGTTTTTCAATTAATTTAATTTCTCACTTTATCTCTCTTCTCCCTGTAGGTATGTACAGGTGTGGCCCAGCCTCAGTACAAGCCATTAAACATGGTCACGTTTGCTTCCAATTTGATGCTCCTTTTGTCTATGCTGAGGTACATATCTGAAAATTTTTAGTGCATTGAGTGATATCAGTGGGACCATCGGTGAGACAGAAGATAGGGCTCCACTACAATTTATGGATTGAGAAGTTGCTTCACGTATACTCCACATCAAAGAAAAATCTCATAATTATATTTTGACATGCTGGCCAGTAGGTGTGATATGGCTCTAATGAATGACAGAGATTTCTCTAATGTCTGCTCACCAATATAATAAGCAGAAAAATCTACTCTGGCTCTGATGAAACTTCAGGCTGTGGTCATTTATCCTTCCCAGATTCCAGCTATGCTGGCAAATGAGTCACTAGCTCTAGCTGCTCATCTTCATCCCTTGTTAGCTGTTACCTCCTTCTCAAGCTTGCCAGCAAAGCTGCTTATGTTAAGGCTCCCTTACTTATTTCCGTCAAAATGGATGCAGTGATTTTAAAGAGGCCTTTGCTCACCATGTTCATTTTGGCTGCAGTCAGTCAAGGAGAGCTCACATGGGTGGTTTGACTGGCAGATCTGAGAGGGAAATATCTCCATGAGGGGGGAGAGGGCCTCGTCTGGAGTTTTAACCTCTTGCACCACCAGAGGTGTGCCCAGAATTGCAGCAGCTGTAGAGCCAAGTGTCTCTCTGATTGAATTGTGTATAGCTTAGGACAGAAGAGAATAAAGATATTCTATCTATGAAGCATTCCCCTCTCTGTAGTCTAAAGCTTTTTGTTGCAAGGAGTGTGTAATCACGCTCCCCAAGTCCAAACATTATCTCTGTAGCCTGCTCAAGTTTACACTGTCCGTTGTTCTGGAGCTGCAAATAGTAAAATTAACCTAGTCATTATTGTAGCATATGACTAATTTTAAACATGGGACTTCAAGTCAACATGTCATTGTTTTGAGGGGAGATAGGCTGGCTACCCTTCCTCTCTCTACTTCCATATGCCTCAATCCTTTTTCATTTAATTTTATAGGTGAATAGTGATATTGTTTACTCAAGAAGGGAGAAAAATGGAACCCAAGTGATAGAAAAAATTGACACAACGCATATTGGGCAGTTGATTGTGACCAAGGAAGTTGGGGGTGATGGAATGATGGAGATTACTGAGGAGTACAAGTTCCAAGAAGGTAACCTGAAATGGGGTGGGACCATACTGATATACATTTACCTCAGTCAGATCTTGGATGGTGGATTTTCAGACCTCTGGCACTGAAGGAGCTGCATGACAAGCTGCCAAGGTGCCCCCTGGAATCCTTTATTTATAACTCCATCTTAGAAACACTGCAGATGCCTTGATAACAGCACAGACTTTGCTACTCAGAAATGCTTTGGACTGAGTAAGCTGTAGTGAAAACAAAGGGTAGTCATGGAGTAACTCAAAGCATTCAAAACAATTCAAGGCTTTCTGTGCAGCTGTTTAGACATTTCTCACTCAGGACAGATGTTTGCACAGAGTAAATCAGCGTAGCTCCATTAATATCAGTTAAGCTAGGTCAATTTATCTGATATGGCTTGAATCTTTAAGACCAGCTCATTTGGAAGTTGTGAAGTTCTCATAATATTAACTTCACCAGAGGAAGGTTTACTGTCCTCATCCATTCATTTCAGCTACCACAAACTATGGAAGATGCACCCTTGTGATAGGTGAGTGGGGATGTGCTAATGCAGTACCCCTGTTTCTCTTCTAAATTTGATTTTCATTCATTTCTAGGCTCACAGGAGGAGAGACTGGCTCTTGAGACTGCTGTGATGTACGGTGTTGAAAAGCAAACTACCCAAAATATTGCGTATCAGCCACAGACGGATGTTGACATGGACTTCCAAGTGCAAAAAGCAGTCCTTGGCAGTGACTTTAAAGTCACTATAACTTTCAGGAACAAAAGTCGCAACTACTACACTGCCACTACATACCTTTCAGGCAACATTGTGTTTTATACAGGAGTCACAAAAAATGAATTCAAGAAACACTCTTTCAGTGCAAAACTGGAACCCTCTTCACGTAAGACTTGCATAGTTGTTTTCAAACCTGCTAGCTTTTTTTCTCTGTGTCATTAACTGTCACCAATGTCTCTACCCATGGGTAGAGCCAATTCTAGTAGCTAGGGATAGGATACTCTGTTGGGTATCAGGAGGCTCCACTCCCAACTCTTGCCCTGCCACCGGTGACATTTAGAGCTGAGGCTGTTTTCTTCAGGCTGTTGCTCCCTGCATAATGCTCTCTTACACCAAGCTGCATGTTTGGGAACTGTTAATTTTTCTTATTTAGTACAAAAGAAAGCAAAGGAGTGCAGATATTAAGCTGCAAGGTATCATTTTTCATACCTTTAGTCTCCTAGCAGTGTCTCAGCAAGTGAAGGAAAGTTCTGGTTCCCCAGGGTGTCATTTACAGGGACGAAAAGGTGCATATCTTGCCTTACCTGAAAGAAGCTGACAAGCTCTGAGTGGGTCCAAGTGCATATCTGGCTTTGGGGGACTGGGTGGTTCAGGATTTTATATTCTCAGCGATCTAAAAAGTTGATCTGTGACTAGAATGTGCCACTATAGAGCAGGGGCATTTATCAGCTTGGCCGGCACCCAAAGGTGAGTTATCTTTACAGATACAGTGTTTGCTTTTCCTAGTGCCCTCTGGACTGCAGTGGGGAGATTCTGTCTCCCTCTTCTCAGGAGAAAAGCAGTTCCTGGCAGCCTAGCTCACACGGCTGAGGGCAGGATTTTGCACTGCTCGAAGTAGGGAAGAGGAATGTTCTCCTTTTTTATTTTGGACATAATGAATTTATTTCCTGTCAGCCATGGCAGCCCCATTTGGAAAACAGTCAGCAAGTGTTGAGGACCTACTTTACTCCAGAGCACTATGGAGCAGGCTGATTGCAGATCCCAGCAAGAACTGACTGCCAATCGCTTGTTCTTCTGACAGGCTTGTGCTCTTGGGTCAGTGCCTCCAGCTCAGCGAAAGTGATGAGAACGTGCTGTTACGGAGGCTAAGTCAGAGGATCCTCTACTTGACTTCCCTATTGAGAAAGTCAGAAGCAATGATTTTGCCTTCTTGATGCTGCTACTGGGCAAAGGCAATCTCTGCTGAGTGCAGCAGGAGTGGCAGGACTTTGGGAGGCCAAAGGATGGGCTTCCTGATCTAGGTCTGGTGCTGAATCACAGCAACCCTGGCTGACCTCAGAGCTTTCTCATCTGCCTTGTCTGTCTCATCCCAGCTCAGGAGACACTGTGAGCCCTCTCTCCTCAAAGAGGATAGGTTTTGTCTCAGTGAGAAGCCTCCATGGAATCACGGTTCCTGCCGTGCTGTGAAAAAAAGTCCTCCAATTTGAGCATCATCTAAAACTGCACATTTTGATTTGAAGCTGATTAATCTCCATAAAGTAGGAGTCCAGTTACAGGGATCTACAGGTGAAGGTTAATAAAAATTCTATCTCCGGTCTATAACAAAGCCCTGACAGCTGCTTTCTGGCTCTTTCTAACTCCCTGACTCATTTGCAAGGGGTCTGGAAATGGGTTGACTCTGGGTTGCATTGGGTTGTTCCGACACAGCCTATCAAAACACAGTGTGGGTTTTTATACTGGCTTGCATCAGTTACTAAATAATTGATCTGAAATACTGCAAAACTTTTTGGAGACTTGGCTAGGTACAGTAAAAAAATCAATTTCATCTGCTCAGTCTAAATTCTGTGCCACTTCTTTGACAGGGGAAAATTCAGTCTTACATCTGCTCTTGCATCAAAGGTCTGTGTAAGGTATTATTACCTGAAACACAGCTTCTGCAATGCTTTGAGGCTCATCTATCTCTTCTGTGCAAGAAATGAAATGAATAGATGATGTTTAAGCATCACTGAGCCTCATAATTCATTTTTTCTAAGTTAAGTAAATGGTTTGTAAAAAGCTTCTTGAAACAGTGCTGGAAACTCTGAATTGACTGATGCCGAGTGAACACAGACTAGAAAGAGAAGCACCAGAGAGAACAGAACATGAATTTTTTGCATGTGTACCAAAAGTATGTCCCCATCACTGCCTCTGGTCAAGGAGACATGTTTTAAGGTATTACCACCTTTCAAGGTGGAAATTAGCTTATAGCTGAGCTACAGTCATCGACTTGTGGAGCACTTTGTCCCACAACAGGAAAAAAATGCCCTCACCACTTATGCCATCTCTGAAGGTGAATTCTTTCAGCTTTACCTTGGAAAGGAGTATGCATGCAATCAGGAATGGTGTCTGAGCAGATGGGCAGTGTGAAAGGAGGCAGCGTGATCATTTGCAACAGTGTGAGAATACTCTGTCAGGGGTGTGATGGTAGTGTACCTTCCAAGGCACTCAGGCAGAATTTGTAGGCTTTGTTCATGGCAAGAAGTGTATATATACATATATATGGAGGTAACAAAAAATTACAATATAATACAGACGTATCAAAGGCATTCTTCCAGCTCATGCCCCTGAAAGAATGAAACGAACTAAGTTTCCAAACAGGAAGTGAATGCACGATTTTCAGAATAATGATTAAAGGAATTGTGTGGGTTGAAAACATCTTTGAGGATTTGAATAGCTTAAACTTTCCAGTGCCTTCAAAGGTGCTCTTGCATCTACTAGGTTATATTTAGGGTTTTTTGGTTTTGTTTTTTTTTGAAAGGCTGTAAGGCAGCTTGGTGTTGTGTCTCCCTTGGCTTTCCCAGGTGCAGTAAGTGGTACTGGCAACTTAACAGCACAGCCAGTGCTAAGGAAATGGAAGTCTATTATTCTTTTTTTTTTCCTGTTGTTATTAAATTTAAATAGAAAAGTTCGTCTTTCTTTCCACTGTAAAGTAAATTTCTCTTTGATTGTAACTAATTTGTTTATTTATTTACTTACTTTACACAGATGAGAAATACCTTGCCTGATGTGTAATTTGCAGTTTGGGGCATTATGGGAAATTCTTTTACAAGAGATACAGAGTGAGAGGGAGGGAGGGAGGGAGGGGGAGCACATCAAGTAAATTTAAGGCTGGCCTGGTAAATCCAGGTCAGGTGGTCACCAAGGGAATAGCTTGGAAACCAAATCAAGGAACTGGTTTTGATGTGAGCGGATCAAAAGAGTGAGAAGGGGTGAATGTCATTTACCCAACTGAATTCAGTTATCTCAGTGTGTACAGTGTATATCACAAATACAATACAAACAATGGATTACATTAATAATCATAATTAACAGATGGGAGATCTTGATATGTTTACTAGGGTTATAATGAATGTTTATAGAGGCAAGAGCTCCAGATCTATATATTCTGCCTGGTCATTTAGTTAACAGGTCTGCTTCTCTGCATCACATTCTCACACCATTGTTGGCCTGGGAATTGCAGTTCAATATGGTTAAAATTAATGATTCCCTGCATCTCAACCATCTAGCTTACAGGGACTTGTTCCTTCCAATAATTATTGTCAGGGAGCACGTGAAATCTGTCTGGAGGGCATGCTGGTGACAGGAGGACCTTCTTGCTAAATTTTGCAGGCAAGTCCAGTGTAGGACAAAGGAAGATATCCAGATATACCCTGGAGAGCAGGTGGTCTCCCAGGTGGCCTGCATGGGCTCACAACCCCCAGTGGCTGCTCTGGTGGCATCCTTCTGCCAGAAAGAGAGGCAAAGAAAGCACAGGAATAAAGTGAAAGAGCAAACATTTACAAGGGTGACACTCAAAAGCTGGTTTGGACCTTTGTGCCCAATAGCTATTTATTGCCAGTCTTCCTTCTCACTTATTTTGTGGTAGTGCCTAGAAACCTTCAACAGTGACTTGGGCCCGTGCTGACGGGCGCTGGGCAGAGGCTGTGCACAAACCCAGCCCTTGCCCCAGGGAGCTCACAGCCTAAATGGAAAGAGGAAAGATACGAGGGGGAATGGTGAGGTAAAGAAATGAAGATAGTTTGGACAAAGAAATCATTCTTTGGTGGTGGGCCACCTTTTTTCCAAGGTGCTTGTGTAACTGCTGCTAGCCATGATGGGAGGAGCAATTAGCCATTAGATTGCTTCAGATGCCTTTTTCCTTTCCTGTTTCTCCCCTCAGCTACATCTTTTGATGTTGTGATCAAATCAAGCGAGTACCTGAGTGACCTGCTGGACCAAGCCTCCTTTCATTTCTTTGTGACGGCACGGATCAATGAAACGGGGAAGATTCTGGCCACACAGAAAGCGACAGTCCTGGAAATTCCCACCCTGAGGATCAAGGTAGCTCAGGGCTAGGGTGGAGGGGAGTGACCACCATGCTGCATACAGGCTGTTCTCTACAAGGCTATCACATTGACTTCTGGGATGGTGGGGTGTATCTGTGTGTGTGCATGTTAGACCTTCAGTCTAACATAGACCTCATAAAGCAGCAGCTGGCTGGAGTGTATGAGGGTGTATAGGTATGTTAGGTATAGGTATGTTATATATTGTACTGAGTATCCCTACATTGAAGTCTGAGGCTGACAACATCACTGGTAATAGAGTAAAGTAGAGGGGAAAAGATCTGAGAAAGCTGGAGAAACTCAAAGAGTAAGAGAGATTACTCACTCAAGTCAATCAAGCCTTTAACTACTTCAGAAGTCTATTATATTTAAAGCAACACAGCACAGAGGCTTCTTGCTGAAGAATGAAGGACCCTGCTGTTGAGGTGAATTTGCTTGGAAAGTTCCTGCAGGTGTTGTGGGAAGTTTCTCCCAACTCGGATGGGCAGCATCCATTTGGGATGATGCTTTCAGGATTTCAGTGCTTTGCTGCCACTCTGTGAATGTACTGTTGGCGGAGTTTCCTGAAAGTTCAAGCATTTCTGCAGACGGTGGCATGATACCTATGAAAATGTAGAAGTGTAATGGTTTTGATAGGACAAGGACCCTATGTCATATGGCAAAGGCAGGGCTGAGATTGAGAGTTCTCAATTCATACCTGGGCATTGAAATAAATTGCCTCCTTTTCAAAAGCGCTGAGCCTTCATCTGCTTTGAATGATGTCATTTGGATCTGCTTTTTTCCTAATGCTAAAAAAAAAATCAGAACACCTGTTCAGGAGGCTTTACATGAACATGAATGCAGCTCCCTAAAATTCAGGACCTTCAAAAAAATCTAAGTTTATAGACCTTTTCCTCCCTGTGTATTTATTTGAACCAATGTTCGTGTTCCCATATAATAATATATGTAGTAACCTGAAACAGCAGCCTTCTGCAGAAAAAGCTTTTTAAAAAATGTAGATCAAAACTACAGTGAAGTTTGCAAAATATTTTGTGGTCTGCAGAAATGTCACTATGATCTGATCAGTTTATTGGTATTTTCAAATAAAAGTTTTTTTGTTTTACTGAGCATTCTAGAGAGGAGGTAAACAAGACAGATAAAATCTACTTCAAACACCTGTCTTCAATAACCAAGTTTTGAAAGTAGAGAGTTCTTTCAATTCAATACTTAAACAGAACATCTTATACAGGATCCCAAATTTCAGCTTCAAAATAGTTTATCCTCCCTGCTGTTATGAAGAAAGGATGTTTAGTATATGAGATAGGTTGCTGTCCAATAACCATGTCTTCTAGTAAAACTGAGTTTGTCTCTTCTCTGCTTCTTTGTGATGTGTAAAAATAAGCCGAAATTTTAATAGCTGGATTTTTTTAAGAGCATGTGTTTGTGTGCGTGTGTATATACCTATGTATTTATATAGGAAACTTTCCTTTATTGTTTTTTTAAGAAATCTAAAGAAGCTTATCTCCCTAGATTTCTTGTCAGATTTCTTCATTGAATTTGACTGGTAGATTGGAGTTCTTAATGTGAGAGCAAGGGAGAAGAATGAAAAAATATATTTCCCCTCTTGTCTTCAGATACACCTTTGATCTTTCTCTGTTGGTCTAAGGACATTGCCAGAGTTAACAGTGTAGGAAATTACACCTTATTCGAATTTAGCTTGAGACAGGTTAGAAAAATAAGCTCGGCAAATACAGGTCATGGTCTCAGCTGCATGTGTGGAAATTCAGGATGATTTTGAATCCCCCCATGTAACAGTGATCTTAAATGGGCAATTGAAATAAGAAGGAGATAAGACCTCTAATTGGGCTGGGAATTCTGAAAATGTCACCGATGTCTTTTTGCAAAGTCAGGTGGCCAAATACTGTTGAGACCTTAGCTGTGAGTATCTCATACTTTATTCCAGTCAATATATTGGTATTTGGTGCAGAGTGATCCTTTAGACCAGAGTCTTTCCAGTTTTTTGGAACTGTCATACTCCTTAAAAATTAGCAGTAGAGCTGCAGACCCCAGCATAGCACTTTAAATTTATTGACAAGAGACTTGTTTTTCTTAGTTACCTTCCTCAAGGCCCTTTAAGTAGTCCATGGACCAGCTGGGATCTGCCAGCCATAAGTTGAAAACCCTTTTGCCTGAGCCTTTTATATTCTGTGAGAAATGTTGTGTTTCTAGGGGAAAAAAACCAAAATCCCCATGCATGTAGTCTTTTTTTAAAAACACATTCATTTGGAGGTGTTTTCCCGGCAGCTGTACTACCGGCACTGATCTGAAGGGACAGACAGATCCCTTCAGCTGTGTACCATAACACACATGGAACTCAATGTGATCACTGTTCATTAGTCTCGCAGTTTAATATTTTCCAGTGCAAAATGTATTGCCTTTTTGCTATGTAAGGGTTTTGGAGGGCAACTGGCTCTCGGGTCTATGTAGAGCACGTGCACAGGATTAGAAACCCTTCAGAGCACAAGAGGTGGTTGCAAGGCAGGGGGAAGACGGGCACAACACTTTTGGGGGGTGCGAGCAATGTGACCTGGTGTTTCTAATTTAGGGTAATAAGACCTGCCCTTCTCTTCCAGAGCTTATATCTTGAGCAGGCCATGTACTTCAGTGCTGGCAGGGAGCCTGGGGAAGGGGGGAGAATCTGGGCAAGAGGCCCCCTCAGCTGGACTCGCCCTCAGTTGGACACTCAGCTTCAGGACTGTGCATGCAGATTTCTGGTTTTTCTGTGGAAATGAGGGCCTGCCTCTTGACCTGCCATGTGGCTTGAGGGAAAATTACAATGGGTAGAAAAATCTGCAGTGGTACCTATGGATCCATCCAACAGTTTTCTTCTGACTAGGTTTTCTCTGCCTCATGCTGTTTTGCTGTGTGCTCCATTCCCCCTCCTCTCCTTCCTTGCAACTACTGTGTGTTTAACCCTACGTCTTTCACCATGGGGCATTTTATTATTATCAGTTTGTGCAGCGTTATCCTTTCCTTGTCTTGCAGACCCAAGGTGAGACGGTAGCTGGTAAAGAAATGTCTGTGACTGTGGAATTCACCAATCCTCTGAAACAAACCCTGGAGAATGTCACGCTCCGCCTTGAGGGACCCGGTGTGCTGAGAACAATGAAAAAGGAGTTCAGGTAGGGAAGAAAGCACAACTGGCTGGGAGCTCATCTCTTGCTTGCTCACAGGAGGAAGCTCACAAGGGACACTTAACTAATGCTGCACTGAGTAATTCAATTCAGACACTCTGTCCTTACTTTAAAATTCAATACACAGGGGAGCTATAGGTCTCAATAGTCAGAAGTCAGGCTGTCCAGAGAGACTGTGCAGAGAGACTGTGAGAGCATTTCATCTGTTCAGTACCAGTGTTGGAGGAAGGAGTAGTCGTTGTGGGTAGCTGCTAATGCAGCCTGAGTTTACTTTTTCACTATATTACATTACTTTTAGTGCTTGACAATAGCACCTACGAGCCGCTATCACAGAAAGAAAGACAGATTTATCCTACACATGAAGTGTTTACTGCCACTCGCTCAGTATGTGCAAATCAAGTCCTGTGCTGTTTTTCAAAAAGGGCTTTTCTCCGCTCATGTTAATCATGATTACACAAGACATTCAGGTACCTCAGATGATCTTTGCAAGCTTATATCAAGACACAAAATGTGTGTCGGATGCAGCAGAGCCCGCTGGGATGGCTGCAGCCGGTGTGCAAGCACACAGCTCCCCCCCAGTAGCACCACTGCATGGGGCTGCCCTGGTACAGAGGCGTGTTCCCAACACAGGGTGCTCCCAAGCCTGAGGAAAAGGAAAGCCACCTTCATTATACTCAGACTTGCACCTCATGCTGACACAGTGGTACCTGTACGCTAAGCAAGTTGTTTCCTAAACCCTCTTTTCATTTCAGTTCAGTGTTATAAGCTCAGCACTAACCAGTTCCAGGATACATAACTGAGATCCTTGGAACATTTTGCAGCCATTGCTTAGTCTTGGGCAGCCAAAGCAGCGTTATCTATCATTACCTGAGCTGATGGTCCCCAGGTGTGTGCAAAAGGAGTTTGAAAAATTGCCTGTGCTTCAGCAGCTGCATAAATTGTCAGCATTATCTGCAGCTAGTAGGGGAGGTCTGAGCCTGATTGCACCTGGGCCAGGGATAAAAAGATCTAAAACCAGTCTCCAGAGTGGAGCTGGATAGAAAAATGACTGTGAAAGGGCATCATATTGTGCTTGCTTTGTGCACGTGGTATGTCACAGATGCTGCTGAACATGACTCAGCACGGTCCACACGACTTACACAAATTGTGGCAATAGCCCTCGTTGCTGCCCGGCCGTGCCAGCCTCCCCTGTTGTTCTGCATTCTTCTCAATCCACAAGCTGCTGTGGGCTGCTCTCACCTTCAAGGATGCAGTTGTTGTCAGGTGCATCAAAGGCACAGGAGTTAGGGAGAAAAATGACTCACGGAACAGACGTCATTTTCCTTCAAGTCATCATGTTTTCCCCTTTTCCGTAGTGCTCTTGGCATCATTTAAAATGGAAATGGATCAGCTTAGTCATTTTAAGATTTACCTTCTCTGAGGTGAATGAAGACTGCAGGTTATACACACAGAGGACAGAGCAAGGGGCAGTTGTAGTTTATTTAAATAATAATCCAATTAGCCTCCATACATTCAGAGTGATAAATGGCTCCAGTGTGGTGATGGCTCAGCATATTACGCAGAGCCATTCATCACTGAATTCTCTCCTAAGAAAATCAGATTAGGGTGGCTTTACTCCATTTGCAAAGGGAATTAAACCTATTCTAGGCTTTCCCCACCCTTCCGCTGCTTCCCTGTCCACCAGGGACTGTCACATATGGGATGTGGCTTTTGCAGTTCTTTGTGGGGATGAGACTTTTGACCTCTCTATTTTTAAGGTAACTTTTCTGTATCACTTGGGTGACTCCACAAAACAGGTATGTGTGTTCCAGCTGATAAAACATTATTCTGGGAATGAAGTGGCTTAGGGGCTTCAGTCTTGACCATTCATAAAGACTAGATAGATAGATAGATATTTAGCTATTAGCCTCAGACAGATGAGGAGCATGACTTACGGAAAAGCCTTTGGCAGCAGCAATTCCTACATGGCGCATAGCCTTTGCATGACAAATGAGAATTAGCCAGGCAGTGATGGATAGTGTTAAAAGGATTTTAGCCAAGCATGCATTCACACTACCAGGTAAGTTGCTTTGGATGTTTCTACATGTCAAAGCTCAGCTAGTATTAGCATCTGTGGAGAGAAGCAAGTTGTTTCAGAAGTAGGACAGTAGAGAAACATTAAAAGGTGAGTTTGGTTTCCCAGCACAGCTGTTGTCTTCCTGCATAAACACACACATATATATAAATATATATATACATGCAGAGATGATAGTACTATAAATCAGAGATGGTAGTGCTGCCCTCTCTTACTGGGGCACTGTGAAGAAGTGGTCTGAAAACCTTTATCCTTGGAGAATCTGGCCCCCAAGTGACCAAGAAAGTAGACTGAACCTTGCTGCACAGCAGACTTGTATAATATCTTCTTCACTTCCCATACAGATAATCCATTGCAGATCATTCCCATAAACTCTAAATTTAAAAAGGTATTTAACCTTGTGCAGCAATTGAAGTCATTGTTTTATCATGTTACCATTTTAGTGGACATTTGATGGAGCAGGCAGGCCACCTGAGGGGAACACAATATCTCTTATTAAGAACAAAGATAAAAAGAGGGAAAACACTTGCTGGAAGTGGTCTGCACATGCTCACACTAGAAATACGATCTTCCTCTGTTTTTTCTTTTCTAAAACTGGGTACATGCCCCAGGGTACCTATGACTGTATATGCAAAATGCAATGCAGTGCCACGTAGAGATACCTAAGCTAACCTCTAAGGAGCTAGAATACCTCTCATTTTAGCAGGGGCAGACTTGCACTGAAAGAAATATTCAGGTGGGAGGATTCCAGGCTAGCTCATTTACAGCTAATTAAGGTTTTTTGGCTTGTGGCAACTTGTGCTAAGCCTGGGCAGTCATTTCTATCCTGACCCTAGCACAGGACATGGCCTCTGAGAGCCAAATCCTACCAGATGAGAATCTGAAACAGTGACTAAAGTTTAGGCTTACTTTACTCTCATTTTATTTGGTTGTTTGCAGAATATCATAGCCATGTGAGATGAGAACAGTGGCTAAATTCATAATCATCTTGCTTAATGCTGAGGAAAAGAACATTCATTTTTATAAATAGCTCCCCACTATGCTACCTTCTCCATTGGTAGTTCCTTTGGAGCAGCTGTATACTGACATCCCCCAAACATAATCAGTCAATCAATTTCAGCCTTCAAAATCTGCACACATAACATAGTGAAAGCACTGAGAAAACACAGAAACCCAATATTTGTGGCTCTCCGTGCATCTTAATTGTAACAAAAATTGAAAATCGAGAGTAGCACAGACTACAGTTGCTTTATAGTGTGAGTTATCAAGAGTCATACGTAATGTAAAAGAGTAACTGCTAACAGCAGGACTCCCAAGAACACTTTGACTTATTTGTATGGACATGAAGAATTCATCTGATGTGGCCAATGAGGAGATCTGCTGATGTTACAACCATGGCAGGGTGGTTCAGGGTAGGAGCTGGCGGAGGGGCTCAGCATCTCAGCAGCGCTGCATTGGGTTTGCATGGGAATGCCCTGGGCACTTCAAAACAAGGACTTCTCATTTAACCATTTCAGGAATCACCAACAGGCTATAGGCTATAATAAACAGGTAAAATGGAATTATAAAGTAGAAAATGTATATGTTAGCTACAAAGAAGATAATTCTGAAAGTGATCGTGAGAGGAAGTGACAGGAGGCAGAAGAAAATTGATTCATTTTGGAAATTTAAAATTAGCCTGGAGGAAAGGCTAGAAAAGGCTTTGACAGAGTCAGTTCTGAGAGGCATAGAAGATGGAGGGAATAATTTATAGGACACTTACGAGAATGAGTGAAACATAAAAAATTTTAAACGTGTTATACTGTCCACCTTCAGTTTCTCCAGTTGTGGGTCAGGTTGAGAGCACTGGCTGACTGATCACAGTATTGTTGCTTTCCTTTTTCCCTGCAGGCAAATCCCAACAAACTCTACCTTGATCTGGGAAGTAAAATGCATCCCAAAACGACCAGGGTTACGAAAGCTGATTGCAAGCCTGAATTGTGATGCTTTGAGGCATGTGTATGGTGAGCTGAATGTCCAGATTCAGAAACCATGAACCAAGATGCTTCCTTCATCTCTCATTTAGCTATATTTGAAAATATCATGTTGTGGGGGTCAGGGGGGAAGAGGTAGAAATCTGCTTATCATTATTTTGGTCATCCTTGTGCTGAAAAAAATTTGATGAAGAAAACTAATTGGTAAGACTGGGGAGAGCATGAAAAAGCACCTGGATAGTGAATGATTTAAAATTAGATACATGTAATTAAAGGCAATTCTAGGCCATATTATTCCTATAGTTCACTTGTATTTATGGTCTTTTGCATTAGTGCTGCAAGGGAATCTGAAAAGCTCCATTCACCAAAGCAGTCTGAACTTTACTTTTAATTAAGACCTGATATTTCACTGAAAAGAGAGAAGAAAAAAAAAAAAAAAAAAAAAAAAAACAAAAAACCTCAGTGTTATAAATTCTAAGACTGAATTACACAACCCTATGGTAAATCATTCAGGCTGCAATAATAACAGATATTTCTAGCTAAAGGGTCTGCTTTACCTTACAATGTTATAATTGTCCAGTTCAGGGAGAGTTTGCTTTGCTGCAATCATCTCTCAGGATGTGTTATCTCCAGAATATTCCCAGCTCCTTGTTTCCTCTTGCTGCTTCCCTATGCTTTTTCTCCTACTCTTTCATGTGTGCAGGCACCCACATGTACTCGGTCTTGTATTTTATGCCTTCATCCCACCCCATATGCTGCTGATACACTGTTCCTCTCCTTTGCATGATGAAAATCCAGAGTTTTTCATGCCCCTGCTCAGAGTTCACCACAACAAACTTGCATTTCCTGGTCACATCTCTGGCGTAGGATGTGTTCTCTCTTCATCCTTTTCTGCCTTTTCTTCTCTCCTGAACCCACCCTGCACCCCCATTTCCCACGTGTGTGTGTGTCAGCGGGGTTCGCTGCCCCAGAGCAGTCCAGGCTCTGCCAGCTGGTAAATGGGGTGAAGGAGAGAGAATTGGAGGGGGCAGCCTGAGAGTCGTCATCTGCCAGCCTCACAAGCCTAGCAAACATCCTGCACTGGAGCTGGGGGTGAGTTTAGATTAAACACCTGGGGATGAGTTTAGATTAAACCATGCCTGAAAGTTCCCAGGAATCACGGCTACTGCAGAATGAAGTCCTGTTACATGAGCAACCCCAGAATACACAGGGACAGAAGCTCAGCTGGAAAAGGAATAAAGATGTATCCTGAGAGTCAGAAACTCCACAAGCTGGATCTGCTTCCTGCCTTTCTCACAGCATATTCCTCTGTGAGGTGCAGTCCTCCTGCCTTGAGGGCAACGCTCCTCCCCTGAGGACCTTCTGGCCCAGAAGCTGCATTGAATCTGTAGTTTCGATTAGTCTTCCATGCAGGGTACCACTCCACCCTAAGCCATGTACCCCGTTGTGCTAGGGCAGCGGGGGCTATGTGTGTTCATTTCTCATCTCCACTGAAATCCTTCTTAGGATCTTTTTCCAAGAGGCAAAGATGCACATGCCACAAGCTGCAGGAACTGGTCTCCACTGGTGACAGTGTGTAAGAGCATGTCCCATACTAACAGCACAGGTGAGCTAATTGAGCTTCCAAAGAAGTTAAAAAGAGCCTCATGCTCATTAAAGACTGGGGCTTTATTGTGTTGTGTATGGCCATGTCATTTTGTGGTCTCATTAGTGAGAAAGCAAAGGAGATGACTTGCCTTCTGCTCCTCTTCTTGTCACACATTGCCTCCTGCAAAACCTGTGACCAGCTGTTAAATATAAGCAAGTCCTGGGAGGGGAGAAATGCAGGCTGCTCTTTTGCTAAAGGATGAGGAACAAAGCAAAGGCATCCAGGATCCCGGATCCAGGAACACCAGACTTTTGGGGGCTTTCACTTCGGGCATGGGCACACACTCATTTTGTACAGCTTATGTGACCACATTAGAAACTCTGCAATGTCAAAGTCTCCCAGATAAGCCCTCTGGGGTACAAGGGACTGAACAGTGTGTTGTAAATGCAAGGTGGCAATCTCTGTTAAGTAATAAAGCAGTCTTACCAGAGTCTACATCAGCTAACAAAATTATCCATTTTTTGCTCTTGCATATAAACCTGCTTTCCATTCCAGACTTTTTATAACCACAGTGTAATAAGAATTTGAAATAAAGCATGTCTGATTGCACTTGTGTCTTGTGTTCTGTATTTTGATAAATCCCTTGTATGTAGTAGCACTATAGACACCACCTGCTGCAACTGAATTGTAAAAGTTAAAAAATTTGCTTCTAAGCCATGCTAATAAAGGTGCCTTTTTTGGTGCTAAGGCAAAAACCCTACCTTTATTACAAAAAAAAAACCCAACCAACCATTTACAGGCTCAGTTTAAATGTTTGCCTTTGTTTTTCTTTCTGTTTTAACAACTGACTACCTGATGCATTGGAAAAGGGGGCAACTTCCAGAGCACATCACAGTGCCAGCAAAGAGAATTCCCAGATTCCCCTGGAAATTGCTTTAACATGTCAAATCCATTAAGTGGCTGGTATGCTCCTAATGAAACTTTACCTACATCCCACTTCTAAAGTGTGTTTCTCTCGATTAAATATTTCAAGGCATTTTACCAACAGTCATTAAGATGAACAATGTTCACCAGGAGATAGGAAGTATTTTTATTGATCGTTTACAGAGGGGTATATTGAAGTAAAGACAAGTTCAGTGATGACTAGGAATAGAGGCCAGGGATGTCAACAATCCTTGGCATCACCAGCCCGCTCGCTCTGTACGGAATTGCTCACAAAAAACTAAGGACAAAATGAGGATGACCTTCAGGATTTCAGCCACTCATCACCCTGTGGGTGGGCTCTCACATGAATCATGGGTAAAATCTGACTGAAGAAGCAGTGAGTGCTGTGATAGCACTATATGTATGCATAGGAAATAATCAATCAATAATAAGGTCAGATTGGCAACCCTAGATCTGGAGGATCTTTGAACTTGAAAAGAGTTGGAGTTCAAACTCATCGGCTGAGCGTCTCTTTTGAGTGGGGTGAACTTGTGTCCTCAACCCAACCGTCACATCTCTGAGATGGACTGGGGTGGAAAAAGTCCAAAACCAAACCCCTGCCTCCACAGATCCCACACTGTGACAGCTCAGAGAAGCCAAGCACAAACAAGTACCTGTGCACTCCTGAAAGCACACCTTATTTGTTACCAGCTTGTTACCTTCAAGCTAAGGAGCAGGTTGCTTCAATTCCCAGCAATTTGTCAGTTTCAAAATATTGTTATGTGCAAAAGGAAACACACCTTACATGCAAACCTAGGAAGAATATATTGTTAGTCTTATTAAAAATAGTCTGATCAAAGAATTATTATTAGCTGAGATAATTAGGTGATGAGATCATATTCTTGTCGTTTCTTACAATGATACTAGCACTTATAGTCCAAATTAGATCAGGTAAAACTGATACATATAAACTTTGTAGCATAATCCCCTTTCTCTGCTGGTGTGCACCACTACACTTGCCCTCTGATGTCTTCAGTCTGGGGTGGGAGCACGTGTAACAGCAAGTCATCAATGTCCCAGGTCCTCTACCAAGCGGAGTCTGACATCAGTGGGGAGAGCTTCTCTTCCTCTTTGCTGGGATAAACACAACTGAAAATGTCTTCCTTTTCACCGTATGATCCACCAGAGGTCATTTCTACATGCTTACTAAGACATTCTACATCTTGTTCTTTCTTCATTGGTTCACAGCTGCACAGTAGATCCAAATTTGCTCTATGTGGTGCATTTTAAATGTGTTGGGTACTTATTGTTTGTTCTCCTTTGTTACATCTAACATTTGTCTTACCCACCTGCTAAGGTTGCACCCTTTAATGACCAGTAATTAACCACTGGTGAGCTATTTGTAGCCTGGGGCCTCCAACATCATTCTACACCTGTACTGCCAGGGCCCCTGTTATCATCCCATGCTTCTGATCCTTTATGCTGCATTTTATTTTGGGGTCATAAATAGTTCATTCTACAGAGAATAACTAGCTGCTATTACTGTCTATTAGTTACAAAAAGTACATATAGCAGTAAACATTTCACCATGCAATTGGATAAAGCAAAGCAAAAGCTAAAACAAAGTCAGTAGTAGACATTGGGTCATTAGATAATTGCTCTTGTAGCTAAACAAAGCATAGAAAAAGCTTGACAAGTCCTGATGCTTGTGCTGCTAGCTTATCAGCAAGCTGTGACCTTTCACAAGCAATGGCAGCATCTTATTTGTGGAACAGAATCAGAGAATGTGACTGAGCATTGGCTTTTCTAATGACTAGTGCTGCCAGTGATAATTTGTTTGAACTGAAACTAATCAATAAATGCTCTGCCAAATGGGTGACACCCCCAGCCCCCCACCCTTTTCTTCTGCTGGGGGTTTATATACTGCCCTTTCCTCATCATATTGCTTTCATGCTTGTTTCCCCTGAGGAGGAAGTGGAGGCTACTGGTGCTAGCCCCTGAACTTGAGTGATGGTGCAATGAGGGAAGATGACCAGGTCAGAGGGGGTTGTTCAAACTAAAATTAATAGTCCCATTATGAAAGAGGAATGTCAAAGTATACTGTGAGTGTTGATGGGAGGAGAGGGATTGCTCTCTATATCGGAGCTGGCATGATAACTGGTACTGAGTAGGGGTGTGATATGTACATTGGAGTAGCACCTGTAATGGAAGACAGTGCCTGAGAGAAGCTAGAAGGTTTTGACATGCAGGTGAGAGGGATTTACTCAGTGCTTTAAGGCAAAGTTGAAAAGGCTGAGTTGAAGATTAAAGAAAGAAAACAAGGACTGAATGCTAAAGAGGGGAAAACACAGCCAAAATGATGCAAAGGAAAGATTCCTGGTGGGGAGATGATGGGGGGGAAGAGAAAGCTGTAAGAAAGAAAGGCACCAAGGCTGTGTTGCCTAATGTAGGGAATCAACAGGAGAGACTGGCAGTGGTGGCAGAAGGCAGACCTCCTGGCAGTCACTGGAGCTGGATGTGGGCTGGCAGCACGTGGATTCACCCCCTCTGCAGGTGGGTGTGTAAGCCTATGCTGAGGGCTGGGGCTAAGCTCAGGAGCAAGCTTTGTCTGCAAGGCTGGCAAATCTTGGGGAAGGGAAAGTCAGAATGTGGGTTGGGTGCTGGAAACATGGGCACTGTGAGGCAGTCAGCAGTTGCAAACCAACTGCATGGCTGAGTGTGCACTATGAGGAGATCCAGGCTGGGCTCGGCATTTTCCTTAAGTCACCCGCAGCCCAGCCCAAATGTGGTTGTGTTTATCTGGCCTCTGCAGTATTAGTCTGGGAATAAAAGGGACCCCTTGCAACTGCTCACTCAATTCCTGCTCAGGTTTTGGCTAATACGCAGCTCATGCTAGGGTCTGACGTATGCTGGGAGCAGTGCCATTAGGTCAAAGCAAGAGCAACACATAGGGAGGATACTACAGACAGGGAGGGCTAGAGGTCATTATGCAGCTGTTATCACCTGCAGCTTGCTGCCTCCTGCAGCCATAATCTTTGTGTATTCATTGTATGACAGTTTCTTCTGAATCCAGTAACTTATGGAAGTGGTGTAGATCAAACTTCCAAGCTGGAAGGTATAAATATGTCAGCTTACCCAAAAATCTTTTGAAGCAGATACAACAGTAGCCAGACTGCTGAAGCTTTCATGCTTCCAGGTGTGATACAGGGGACACCCACAAGGTGATGGAGGAGGAAGAATGAGCACTCTCACTGTCAACTAGGTAACTACTTTGCTCATAGGCGCTTGAGTTGTGAGTTATGAATCAGAAAACTTGTAAGTTAGAAACATCGTGAATTAAGTGATGAAACAGTGAATTCACATGTTACACTAGTCTGTATAAAGGGAATTTAGCCCTTCTTTGAAGTGTTTGTTTTCTTTCCTAGTGTGTTCACAAAATAAAGTTTAATTTACAGAGTACATTGTCCTGTAAATTCGAGCGATCCAAATGGATCATAACACCCCGATCATAAGAAATCGGAAATGTTTGGTCTAGTGAAAACTGTAGTAGCAATGAGTGGCCTTGCAGATGCGGGTATTTTGCTTATGCTACAATAGCATCCTTATTGGGCCCAAATGCAATGTGGTCTCTCTGTTTGGTAGCTTTGGTGACTTTTTCTTTTGAGCTTTTGCAGCTTTGTTAGCTTTTGGCATCTACCACATGTTTGAGAAAGGAGTTCCCCAGGTGTGCTACCAACAGATATGAAGAACCATCTCATATTTAATTTGAATGTCATTCTCCTACTGACCGTCTTTGACACCATATATCTCTGGTACTGGAAGAGTCAGGGAAAACTTCTTCCCTCTCCAACATGCAGTCTATAATTTCATAGGCTTCTATACTGTATTTCCCCCAAATAATTTCTTTTTCAGACTTAGGAGTCCTACCTTAGCTACTTTCAGCATGGATACTGTTCCACACCTGTGATCATTTTTGTTTCTCTCCTCTGGACTTCTCCTAATAGTATGTCATTTTAAGTGCCGTTTAAAAACAAAACAGCTGTTTTCAGCATCTGTATTTTGAAAGCACACTGTTAATGAGTGAATGGCCTACCTATGCAGGGAGAATGTGGGTCTGTTGGGATCCAGGTTCATTATGTTAAACCTGGACCCAACTTCAGTTGAAACAAATAGATTCAAAACCTGCCCTGGTTGCAAGCTCTGTACAGTCAAGGCTGAACACATTCTGTTGCATGGAGTATTTCATGAAATGCTCCACTGACTCATGCAACCACTGGTGTGACTGCCCTTGAAAAGACCATGGATCAGCTTTCTACAACAATTTAGTGATGAGTAGGGCATTAAAATTTGAAAACCAACTGATTTTTCATCACTGTGTAGATCCATAGGGTCCTGAGATGCTCTTAAATGTTATCTGCATTCTGCTCTTCAAAGTAAATGTCTCGCTATCACGGTGGTTATGTGGTGCCCTTCAGGTAGTTTTATCAGATTACAGAATTCCTCTGTTTGGAAGTAGCCTGCAGAATAATAGTGAAATGCTGCTGTGAACTTCAGACAACTGAACAGCCAAAACCTTGTGGAGTAAGGGGTAAATCTAGTGAGCTGTAACTCAGTTTTAGTATTCTTCAGCTATATTTGCATAAGTAAGTTTAACAGGAGCAGATCTGTAGAGTGAAGCAGCTGGTGCCAAGTACCCAATAGCTGCACTGTATTTTGGAGGGTTCATATTGGACTTGCCCCTCTCTGGTCTGAATGGTTATGAGCACTTGAAGAGCCTTTGGTGCACCCTTCAATCCCCTCTCAGACAAAACTGAGCTGAAAAAATGTGTGCTCCAAGACCACTCTGATGCAAACCAGAGCACTGTAAGCTGTTGTTTCAAATACATGTTCCTGGTCAGAAGTTGTGAAGGACAGCCAAGAGCTCAGCATCTGTGACAGCTGCATGGCAAATATCTGCTTGGGCAGTGTGATCTGAGAGCATCGAAGCAGTCAATATTTCCCTGTGTAGGTGTACTGGTACAAAAGTACTCACACCACTACTGCTTACTCCTATAGGAGGCACAAACAGCGTGTACGCTGTAAGCAACATTCAAAATGCACCTTCAAAAGTAATGGTATGAACTCTTAATAGCCCAACTTCACAGAAAAATTCTCTAGTCTCTCACAGGTCTGGTTTCTTATCAACAGGAATTCCTGGTGCCCTCTACAGAGTGGCACACTGATCCAGTTTGACCATTGAAAGTATCTTTACACTAATCTAGCTGTATCTGTGCTTGTGATTGATTGTACCAAGATGCATGTTTTGGGAGCTTGTCTCCTTTTAACCAAATGCAATGTACATCTTTAGTGATGTACACTCACTCCAAATCCCCTTTGCAGCTGTAAAAGTTTACCCTGATGTTTGCTTAAAAGTTTGTTAGGTTTGTTGTCCTTTATAAAACAAACAACTTCAGCTAATTTAGGGACTCTTATAAAGATGGTGTTCCAAAGCCTCTGCTGCCTAAACAGTTTAGTTTATCTTAGTAGAGGAAAATGTCTTATTGTAAGCTTTGCACAGTCATTATAAACCCCACTGCAACATGCTAGTGAATTATTTTCTGCCTTTCAACTGGTTAAGTAAGGTAGCCACAGTTTTTGCATTATACAACAATACTTTGTGCTCCAATCAGCTGGCTCTGGTAGAGCTTTTAACTAATAAAACCTATTCCCAAAGCTCTGTTGGCCTCATCAGCATTACTGGTGCCCAAGAAAAAAATGCTTTTGTGTTCAGAGACACTTAGCATTCGGGAAATGTCATCATCAAACTGCAAATTAACTTGCATCCAACTGTAGTTACAGTTGAAGGTGTAAGGTTAGGCAAATGGGAAAAGCCACCCTTTTGAGGAAAAGGAGAGAGAAGAAAAAAAAAAAAAAAAAAAAAACACAAAACACAGACCAGACTGTGGGGGGTCAGCAATATAGGAAAGTAAAATAAATATTAAGTGTCTTATTGCTGTCTTTCTAGTGAAACTCTGTAACATCAGGATGTTCTTATAAGCCATCAGTTTTTCTGGGAAACAGCGTTTAGTTTGTTCAGCCTTTTGCTAGCTGGACTTATAAAAACCCACTGAGCTAATGGACCAGGTGAAGACACTGCATTCATCTGCAGTACTTTGACTCCTTACTAGTGCAGACAAAGATACCAGCTGCTTCTCTCTCCCTCATCATGTTTTCCACAGCTCCCTTCATCCTTAGTTTGCCTCTTCAGAGTGACCCTGAGGCCACTCCAGTATTATGCGCCCTGTGCCGTGTTTGCCCTGGAGCACAGCAGGCTGTGCGTGCTGGGGGTGTCCTGGGTGCTAGTACCCCTACCTACGCTTCCTCACACATTTTACAGCTATTCTTAGAGATACATGACCTCAATGCCTCATAGAAGGAAATCCTTCTCGCGGCCTTTTTGTCAGCAATCAATTTCTGACTGTCACCACATGCTAACCTATAGTCCCAGCCAGATCCCTCCATGACCAGCCAATTATTAAAGTCCCAAGAAAATAGTTTGTGTTGTAGGCTAGTTGTTGACATGTATGTTTCTTGCATTTGGCAGTTTGGCTGTTTCATCCTATAGGGCGCAATGCTGAAAATCCCTGCATGTGATTTTTAAGCATTAGACACTGATTGCCAGAGAATACTTAGAACAACTAGGGACAATAATGAGGGAGAGGGGCGGAAGAGGCTGTATCTAGAACAACATAGATATGCCAGCAGGCAAACTCGTTATGCATTTTTATTTCTGACATCTGTAATTCCTCTCACCGAGTGGGTCTTGGTTCCTTTATGTCACTGCTCAAGCAAACAGTGGTCAAATACCTCTCTCCCTGGAGCAGGAAAGGGACTTTATGGCTCACACTCCTTCTTGTGTGGCAAGAATATCTCTGTTGCCTTCTGCCCCATTCAGTCCATCCTTTCTTCAAAATGCTTTATACAGATGACATTGTGGGTTTGGACTGGGAATGATGAGGAGCTCTGTCTTTCCCTCCGGTCTTCTGGAAATGCCTAGGAAGTTATCCACCCTGGCACTATCATTCTTCTTCTTGGTCAGAGCTGGAGCTCCCCTCTAAGGAGAGGTACTAGGCAGCTGCCAGGACAAAAGCTCTGATATTGGGAATTTATTGGATTCGTATTTCTGGAGATCAGTGTGGGAATTAGCTTCGATGGCTCTACAGTCACTGGAGCTGCCCAGACTCCTCTACAGAGATATTTTCCTCTCCTGGGAAGGGCTGGTATAAGTTCATTGCAGCCAGAAGTGAGTTGTGCTTTGGGAAGTCCCAAATCAGGCATCCAAGTTGCCAGCCGTGCAATATTTGGGACAGATGCAGAAATCCTATTTCACCCATTTCAGAAGATGCAACTTCTGGCCATCCTAAATTAAATGCAAATCTTTTAAGAACAATTTTCTCTAAGTAACTTGTATGGGGATGACTTGTATTAAGGTGAATGGTGTTTCATTTTATTTCAGGTTTTTTGTACTTTGTGTGGAACCAGTGCCATAACAGTGACAACATTACAGCAGAGTAGCAAAACCCATGCAATGGGCTTGCTTTGCTCTCAAGCAAATCAGCTGCAAGCTCTTGGCCAGATACCGTTACCAATAGCTTAAGTATTTTAGTGTGTTAGAGCAGCATGAATTTGTTCTATCACATCTTCCGTACTGAACACGGGATGGATATTACCCAGCCTCTAAGCAAAAACTGCCAAGAGAGGCCACTCTGGCTTTTAGAGCAAGTGCAGCACTACACAATTAATGAGAAGCACACACAGCAGTACCTGCAGTATCGCATCTCAATAGGTCAGTCTGGATTGAAAAGAAAGTGGAGTTTATTGTTCTTCTTTTGTCTATATGAATGCCTTTCCTTGACAACAATAATCTTACATAGCTTGTCTTTAGCTACTTTTCATGATTCTAAGCAGGCCTGTGTTTGGGAACTTCTGTAACAAATTGTATAATTTCTGCTTCTGATTTTTTTCTGGGTTTTCTGCTTCTGATCTGGTTTTGCCACTGTCTCAAAGAAACTGATGAGAGCCCAACTTGTACCTGCCGATCAGGATGCCATTGTGCAATTTACTCAGTGGGCTGATTTGTCAAATAAGGTGCTGCTTGATCAGATCTTGAACAATTATGCAATTATGAAAAGCAACATTTAATGGTATTTGAAGAAAGAATGAACTAAGACCTGATAGAAAAAAATGAGTGTGTGGAGGAAAAGTATTGCATTTGACTTATTTGCTTTGATGACACTGCTGTCTGAAACATTGTTCACATCTGTGTATCTCCTACTGTCCCAAAGGGCCTGATGCTGTGAACACTACTCAACAGAACCACAGTTAACAGTATTTTTCCAAGCTGGACTGCAAGCCCTGGGAAAAGTGTTCTCCCTGAACGTGCTCATGGCAACTTAGAGCAGTGGTGGCCAAGATGGGAAGGTGACACGTGTCCTTGCAGTGCCAGAGGAGGGCTGGGTAGGAGGTGACCCCCCTCCTTCCCACACCACTCAAAAGCCTTCTGTCCTCTCCGCTGCCTCAGATGTGCTTCACATGAGCTTAGTGCCAGAACTGAAAAGCCTTGGGAAAGGTGGTATTTGAAGAGGTTTTCAGCCACTACAATTTATTCAGCCTGTATGTCTCTTCTGCACAAAACTTGTCCCTAGAAAAGAGGCACTTAGAAACAAACCATGGACTAAAATGATAGTGCTGGTGGGCCACATGCGTGCTGCCCATTCAGCTGCAGGCTAAAGCTGCAATCTTTCCAAGATTTTAGCAGCTGTGTTCCCCCTGATTCTGTCTGGTTTGTGCACAGTTGGCAGCTCTGACCTGGCAGGTCCAAGCATATAAAGACAGTCTGCGGAATTTGCTCTTCCTAGGTACTTGCTTTAACCTACTCTTGCTGGGTCTACATAGAAGACATTAACAGGTCACAAAGTCAAGTGCTCAGAAACAGGAGTGCATGACTGATACCAAGTCAGCCCCTTTGCAGGGCAGTCATCACCATTATATACCAATTACACACTTTTTTCCACAAGAATAGTCCCTCCCTTGGCCAGGATGGATGGTGAGGTGGGGCAGGGAGGAGGCCTGTGAAGCGAGTGCAACCCCTGCCTGCTGGATCCCAGTCTCACCTCCTGCTGGATCCCAGTCTCATCTCCTGCAGGAGCAGGGGAAAATGTAGTGGATAAAGGAAGGGATTAGCAGAAGAACAAGGTGAGGGTCATGACTGTTTAGGCTGCCTTCACTGGCACCGCACTCCTCTGGTGGTGGGCTGGTGGGTCTGTCTGGGATGAGTGATTGGTGTTTGCAGCTCTGGATGATTAATTGCAGGCACAGGGCTCCTGTGTGCAGAGGTAGCGTACTCATTGCTGCGGGAGAAGTTAATGAGGGTCACACGCCGAATCCATAAAATGCGGCAGGAAGTCTAACTCCTCTCAAAAATCAGCTGTTAATTGAGCATCCTGATTTTCCAGGTAACTTTTGGCTTCTCACCGCTCTGTGCATTACAGGGCTTATCAGGAAAATGCAGTCATGGTGTACAACAGAAAGCCCATAAAGAAAGAGTAACTCTTCTCCCTGAGCAGGGCTTGAATAGCTGCTGGGGAGGAAAAGCAGGGCAAGCTCGGGCTTGTGGTGCTCCTTGACCCCTTCCCCCAGGCCTCGTTGAGGCTCCCTCTCTCCTTCCTTGGCCTTACTGAATTAAAGGGCAGAAACTTCAGACATGTTGCAGTGCCCTCAAAGAACAAAAGGCAGGGGTGTCATAGAGCTGAAAGGCAGAAGGCAAAATTCTTGGCCAAGGTGCAGGGTATCTGGACATCGTACCGGTGGTGAGATCCCCCCATTCAGCCCTGAAAATCTGCAGCAGCACATGCTTGGGGTAGGCTGGCTGTACTAGCAGCTTGCGAGTGGGAGTATCCCATGCTGCTTTCAGTGTGACAACAGTGGCTGAAATGGTGGGCCACTGCAATAACTAACTTTACAAGGACTTCATTGTCCAGTTCTTATATTTTTTTTTTATTTTAATGAGTTATTATATTAATTGATGTTACATATCTGGATAGTTGAACATTTTTATCTTCCAGTAGGATCAGGGCTTTCAGGCAAATCCCAGCCTGGTGACCTTCCCTAGGGAAAGTCACCACCAACAAGGCTGCTGGACTTGCACGGTCTGGATGAGCATGTGTGACACAGTCCAGAGGCTGTCAGTTCTTCAGCCACACAGTGAGCCTACTAGCTTGGGGCTTTGGTGCAACACAAACCCAGGGTGATGGAGTTGAAGCCTGAACTTAAAGGTTGATGTGACTGGGAGGTAACAGATTAGTTTGGCAAGTGCCTGTAGCAGTAGAGATCAGAAATCCGTTCCTCTCCCCTTTGCTTGGCCATGAAGACCCATCGTAGTGATTGGTGAGGGGAGAGAGAGATATTTGATTTTCTGCTTCCCTCTCTGTCCCTTGAAAATAAAATAAGAAACATGTGAAAACACCAAATAGTTAAAAGACAACAGTATTTTTCCTCTGCCATTTTTTATTTCTTGTGCTTCATGAATTTTGAGGCAAACTGTTGATAACTGGCTGTGCTACAGTAGATCCATTCACTACTGCAATCCACCCTGATACGCTCCTAGTAAAGGACATGGGGCGATGAAGTCAGCTCCAGGAGCAGCACTAGTCTTCCTAGTCCACACCACAAAAGATAAGCAATAGCACAAAGAATCATAGAATGCTTTGGGATGGAAGGGACCTTTAAAGGCCATCTAATCCATCCCCCGTGCAATTGGCAGGGACACCTACAACTAGATTGGGTTGCTCAGAGCCCCATCCAGCCTGGCCTTGAATGTTTCCAAGGATGAGGCATCTACCACTTCTCTGGGCAACCCATTCCAATATATCACTACCCTCATTGCAAAAAATTTCTTCCTTATATCCAGTCTGAATCTACCCTCTTTTAGTTTAAAACCATTACCCCTTGTCCTATCGCTACTGGCCCTGCTAAAAAGTCCATCCCCTTCTTTCTTATAAGCCCCCTTTAAGTACTGAAAGGGTGCAATAAGGTCACCCTGCAGCCTTCTCTTCTCCAGGCTGAACAACCCCAGCTCTTTCAGCCGTTCCTCATAAGAAAGGTGTTCCATCCCTCTGATCATTTTTGTGGCCCTTCTCTGGACCCTCTCCAGCAGGTTTATGTCCTTCTTGTACTGAGAACTCCAGAGCTAGATGCAGTACTCCAGGTGGGGTTGGTGACCCCGACATGAAGAGCTGGTAAATCTTCTTCTTCAGAAGTCTGGCTGTTCCTTCTCTTGTTGTCGCATATATTGACTTTAGGGGATTTCCAAAAATTAACAGGAAAATCAAGGGGAATAATGGGAATAAAATCAGAGAACCTGAACAGGGACCATAGCTCTGGACTATAGGAAAGAACTGAACCCCCTGCTGAAGCCAGAGAAAGGAGGAAACATTTCTGCTGGTAAGTCATTTGCCAAGGGAGGCAATGAGGCCAACCAGACAGAGCTGGAAGGTGATTCAGGATCAATTAGCTCTGCAGCTGATTTTTGGGCATCCTTGTGCAAGTTGGTTCTCTGTTTCATGTCCTGGTTTCACAGCCGGGAAGGGGTCATACTACTTTCAAGCATTGCCTAGAGCCAAGGACCAATGCTGAGCCACAGGCTCCAGAAAGTGATCCTCAGAGCAACGACTGCTGGTTTTCTTTTATAAAAACTTCACATTTGCAGGGAAACAAAAAATGGGGAGAAATAATAAGAATAAACAAACTTTTAAAGCATGGGCTAACTCTTACTTGGCTTCAAATGAAAAACTGTGTGATGGTCAGAAAGTTGCTTTTGTTTTTTCCCAAAGACTTACATGGGCTGTGGATTTTAAAAAGTCTTAGAAACATGGTATTATTACACTAGATTATTATAAATCCTGTATATAATTTAGAAGTAGGTAGAGGAGTTAAAGTTATCCTATATGTAACATCTCCAGCAACAAATGCCCCAGGTGGTTGCTTTTGGTGAGGGTTGATTTGCAGAGAGGTACAGGGCTGTTTTTTAAAGGTACTGAGTAAAAAGTGCTTGGCTCCCGCTGACTTCAATGAAAGCACATAGCCCCTCTCAGGAAGAGATGTCTTACCAGAACACATACAAAAGCATTGATAATGTGCCAGCTTTTAAAAGAATCAATATTAACTATGTTTTGGTGTGTTGTAAAGACAGGTAAAAGTAATAACAAAAACAGCTGTTGTGTCAGAGATGGACTAGCTTACATCAGGTCTTGGTTTGGCTTTGTGCTCTTTATTGACTAAGAGGTAGTATTTGATTGCAACAGAGAGATCTACTTTTAATTAGCCCAGGTTGGATGCTTGTATCCTGAGTCTTTGATAAATTTAATTTGATACTAGTGCAAACTCTGAACTTGACGTAGCTGTGTCACCTTTGACTCAGAAATTTCTCTTGAGAAGTACATCAATTGAGTATTGCTGTGTGACAAGCACAGCGAAACAACATCTCCATACTTCAGCCAGGTTTTGTTTTTTCTTCAGACACCAAAATTTTTACTACTGTGTCAGCCTTAGAAACACTTTTTCACCTGTTTCCTCTCTCAGCGCATTTGTAAGTCGTCTTAAGTGTCTCAATACACTGAAGGCTGGTCCAGAGTGGCTCAGAGCGATATGGAGCAACACAGTAATACAATTTTTTTGGCACCCTAGAAGAACATCCAGTGATGTTTTGATGTCTTTCATTCAAAGTTAGCCACAGCTATATCTCCGTAAAAGCTTGTTTCATTCTATTGCTACAGCCTTGATGGTTTTCTACTGCCTTTGAGTCAGTTGCTTCAGCTGATACTGATTTTAAAGCATTACCAATTGTTTTCCCTTTAAACTGACCTACTGGTTTTTGAAATATTAACACACATACAGACTGTTGACGTGAAAATGAATCAACTTTGTGGTAAAGTACGTTATATATCCTATAGCTTCAACGTTAGCCTGGTCCACTGGAGGTTTGACAGGAAGATTCGTAATACCTTTGAACTCTGAGCCTGGCTCTGTTTGACTCAGTAGCCTTGAGTATGTTCTTGGGCTCCCAAACAGCTCAGAAATCAGGCACGGAGATGGGAGGGCAAGAGCACCAGAAGCCCAAGGGTCAGTGCTTCTCGCTTGCCGTCTGTCCATTGCCAAAACTGTTTCCCTGCATTCATTTTATCTTAGGCAGTCTTTCAAGTCATTCTGGCTAAATGTTTGGACGCCATCTACCAAAATGCCCTCAAGGTCTCCACACACATACAGTATGCATGCATACATGCCTGCTCATCTTCAGGCCTCCCCGAAGCACTCAGATGTCCAGCAGTGTTAAGCCCTGGCCCTTTAGGATGTCTCAAGTTGGTAAGAAAGCAGCTTACATTTTTTTTTTGGTGTCTCTTCATGAACATGTAAAGGGCTATTAAAGAGCTACTGCTAAGAAATAATCTAATTTAACACATGGCAATAATCAGGCCAAGTGCTATTAGAAGCAATAACAGGATCTGACCACTTACTGCAAGGTTAAATTTATTCTGTTAACTCCAGTCTATACCACGAGCTTTGCTGATCGTTCCTCCTCTTCCTCTGCAGTGCAATTGTCACAGAGGCCCCTGTCCAATCTTTCCATGTGGCCCCAGGGGTACCCTTAAATACCCCTTGCATGATAATTATCATCTGGGATGGAGCCTTTTGGGTTTGGTGCTCATTTGCTGGATTCCCTGTGCTAGTGAATGTAAAATGCAGAATGCATGCCTGTGTTTTAAAGTCCTGCTTACATCTTAAAAATAACTTTTTAGAAAACAATTCTCCTTTACCTTCTCCCCTAAACCAGACAATTCACTCATGTCCTGAGTTATATGTATCACTTTTCCTCATGCTTTCCTAATAATGGCAATGACATTTTTCTGGGAAAAGCTCCTTGCTTATTAACCATTCCTCTTCTCCTGCAGCTTATTTCCTCATTGGGATCATACTTCTCTGCAATATCTTCATTGATTTCTTCTGGAAATGTTAATAAAACTTAGTTCTTTATACATAGTGATCTGTAAATGTAAACTGTCAGGATTTTCAAAAGTGACTAGCGATTTTTGCAAGTTCAAACTGAGATGCTGCAAGAAAGCTTGTTTTTCCAGAGAATGTTCCTCCGCCTTCTGAAAATAAGTTTTGCCCCTCTAAAGTGGTTCAGGTTGGATGCCCATAATGAAATGACCAAGAAAATGGATGCCTGATACCAAGTAACTACCACTCACTGGCCTATGGGCCTGAGTGTGGAGCCTCATGTCCAACTCAGCACACTGGAAATATCCACAGTGGTCTCTACCAAGGCTGTGCCCCCAGTCCCTTCCACTGCTGGTGTGATTGTTGCATGAGTCCTTGCAAGGCTACCACCCCAACCTGCTTTCTCCCACACACATCCACCTTCTCATCATCCCATACAAAGCCTTTAACACTTAACTTTCAGCCGGTGAACCTGCCAGCAAGGTTCCCAAACAGATGGCAAGTCTCGCGCATGAGAAAAATTTCTATTTCTAGCCCCATTTTGCAGAACACAAGAGCTCTGGAAGAGGCTTGCTCACAGCCTTACGATGAAATCACAGAGCTGTGATGAGCAGCTTGGACCTCCTGAGCACCTTTCTCCAGCCTCGAGGCCAGGCTGAGACCTGCCTTCTTGCCAAGAGCACTGCTGCTCTTTCAACCACTGCTAGCCAGCCACCCCAGGAGCACAGGGCTTCGGGCAAGCCAATGGTCATGCCTTAAAAAATTGAGTGGCCATTGGCCATGAGAGATGAATTTTCAGGCTGTGTTTGACCTTCAAGCCCTGGGTTTCCTATCCCTGCATTAGACTACAAACATGCAGCATAAAGGTATAAAGAGTGACTGGAGAGTACAACCAAGTATGTGTTGTCTGAAGTGGAGAGCTGGGCTCTCAGATTTTCAGGTTTTTCTTTTGTTTTATTCTGGCTCTCTGAGACATTGAGAGGGTCTTCTTGTTGTCAGAAGCGGTGGTCTCCTTCCCTCTTGGAAAGGGAAAGGTTGTGGGTACTGCACAGCAGGGTGACAGCTTCATGCTCTCTCCATTCCCTGGAAAGTTGTTTTGTGGGTGGAGCTGGGCAGGTGATGGTCAACTTTGACAGTCAGGCTGGAAACCAGTGAGAGGAGGTCCTTGGTCCAAGGTACCACTGAGACTCTCAAGAGAAAAGCTGATGTCCTTAGCCTCTCTTTACAGCCCGAGTGGGGTGAGAGAAAGGGAAATGCCACACCAGAGCTAGCAGAGACTGTCCTACAGACCAACTGAGATATCTTCCATTTCTTCGGGCACAGAGCACAGCCATGTAGATCTGGAAAGGAGGGTGGATTTAGAGTTGCAGGTGCAAGAAGCTGCTGGGAGAGCATAGGACTGAGCTGTTAAAGATCTGGGTAAGTAAGTAAGACACGCACACTGTTGATTGCTTTGGCCACCACAGGTGAATGGGTCTAATGGCTGGACAGTCCGAGCGTGGGAACTGTTCCCATGTGTGCAAAGCAACACACCTGTACCATGGTGGTTTTGAAGCAGGTGTCTCGTGGGAGTGGATCCTTCACAAATGAGTTTTTCCTAGGCTGTTTTAATAAATCAAGAAAGAAAGCATATTCTGACCAGCAATTCCTTGTTATTATTTCAGCTAACTGCGAACTCTGCTACTATTTTGGCTCAGCCACCTGCTCACAAAGCTTAGTTTGTTGCTAAGTGTCAAAATACCCTAAATCAGAACTGGTGTCTCAGCTAGCAACCAAGCAGCAGTAACACTAATGAGTCTGCAACATGATTTACATACAGGATCTCAGCACTTACCACTATAAGAAGAGCAACTATAGAGACTAGTAGGTCTGCATGAGCATAGACATAAAAAACTATCATGATTCTGGTCACTCTAAAAAAAAAAAAACAAACAACAAACATATTCAGGGGATTTAGAACATTTTTGCATCATATATCCCCTCCTCAATTACTGAAACTTTATATTCATGCTATGTAGGAAGTCCTAACTCAAGTCAGTATTTTTCAGACATTAAACAGAAGTAGTTTTTGGACTTTGTAGGGTGTTTTATTTTTCTGTTTTTGACTAGAAATTAGTATTTTGACACAGGACAAAGCAAAGGTACAGGTAATTTTGAAGTATTTGACTCTAGAAATGTTACAGTCAGCAGGTCAGAATTTGGCTATCAGGATGTTTGGATTATGGCAGCCTGCTACTTTGCTCCCATTTGGTTTACTCTGCTTGGCTCTGGGTATGCTCTAGTCAACAATGATTGGTTGTGAAGCTCATTAACATTGCTGGAAAACGTTCATGCATGCAAGGGGATGAGGTTCCAAACATCTGAATACTCATCAGCAGTGACTCAGAGACCAGAAGACATTAACTCATAACAACGCAAACCGTGAGGCTGATGCTTCCAAATGCAATTTGAAGCCTGGGGTGGCTGGGGGAATTCATTACATAAACTAGCCACAGTGGGCCAGCACCGCTGAAAGTTGAGCAGTGGGACTGGCAGGGTGCATGGGACATCCACAGACTCTCACCTGGGGTTCCTGTCCCTGGTGAGACTTGATAATGCACACAGGAAACACCGGCATTCAGTTTTGACCTTCGCTATTTGAAAGCACAGAGGGAGAAGTGGGGGGAAAAATGAATAATAATCTCTTTCCCTTTCTTTTCCTTTTTAAACCAACAGGATTGACCCAGCAGGCTGCCAAACAGTACAGGCCTGCTTTTCCTCTTCTCTCTCCGCCCCAGCGGGAACCATCAATACCTCAAACTGTGTCATGGTAGGAGCCCTGTCTGGTAAGTCAGCTGCTCAGCAGTGGTGAAGTTGCAGGCATTTGCAACCAATGGGCCTGATTCAGAGAGGCTGGCAGAGCTGCAGGAGGCTGGCAGGATCAGGCCAGAAGGGGCAGAGGGTCTCAATCTAGGAAGGAGGGATGACAGATCAGAGCAAGGGAGAGTAATTTGCAGCACCCAGAATCAGCATGCTGGTACTCTAGCAGAGGGAAAACTATATTTCATAGGGACACTTGATGCTCCAGTTGCAAAACTACATCTGCTTCTAGTTCAGCATGAGAGCACTCAGTGATGTCTACATATGAAGTAACCACATGCATGCCAACAGGGTGAAGCATGTTCATCACGCCAGGTGTATATTGAAAAACCAAGACCTCCTAGGAGGAAAACTTGACATCTCCAATAATGACTCTGCTATTTGCCTGCTGGATGGGAAAAGAAAGAGAAGAAAGAAAAGGAAGGAAGGGAGGGAGGGAGGGAGGAAAAGAAAGAAGGAAAGGAGGGAGGGAAGGAGGAAGGAAAAGAAAGAGAGAGAGAGAGAGGAAGGAAGAAAGGAAGGAAGGAAGAAAAAGGAATCTTTCCTTCCTTCCTTTGCAGTGGAAAAGCAGTTTCAAGAACTGGAAACAGTGTGACTTTCATCTGAGAATGGCTTTTGTGGAGGTTCTCCCAGTCTGAGATCATTTCCCACAAAGGAATCAAAAGAAGGCCAACACATTGTTTAAATCCATTAAAGGTGGTGGAAGTAAGCCACACATCAGTATTGCACTTACTCTCTGCACAGAGGAAAGGGAGATGCATAGCCGGGCAAAT
Source organism: Nipponia nippon (assembly GCF_047370975.1). Lineage (NCBI taxonomy): Eukaryota > Metazoa > Chordata > Aves > Pelecaniformes > Threskiornithidae > Nipponia > Nipponia nippon. The sequence continues at coordinate 94,190,843 of NW_028262290.1, read as the reverse complement.
TAAAGCCTAGGTGCAGTTTGTCTTCAAGTTTAGGAAAGAAAAAAAAACAAAACAATTAAACAAAAAAAAGACCTAATCATAAAGCTGTGGAGGAGAAAAAGAAGGAAGGGGGAGAGAAACCTAGAGTCACTCTCCTAGGAAAGCTGCGTCCTTGCACAGGGCGCCCAGAAGGTTTAGCTCGTCTAAGCAGTACTGATCAACATAAGGAGATACTCAAGGAAAAATCCTGTTCCCACTGAAGTCAACTTCACTGCTGCTTTGGACTTCAATGATGGCACAATTTCATGTGTTCTGTTGCAAATGAAGTGCATGAAAACTCAGTGTATAAATCTTACCACAAAAGAATGGGCCAAGAGTATGGAGGACCTATTCCTTAACACTTTTTAAAACTGGGCGCGCTCTGCACTGCAGAAACACAGATAAGCACGTTTTTGGCACGGTGCTCCGAAAGATAGCTTCAGATATAGCTATCAGTGAAATAAAGAATATTAATAATGCCAACTCTCTTACCCAGAAAAAGCCTTACTGTAAGAACAGGAAGCTAAATAAAATACATCTACTACCTCGTTTCTCCAGCACCACATGATGTACAGTACAAAGGCATTTAAAACAGCTATAATTGGATAGAGTGTAGCTTGAAAAGTCCTGAAAGGGCATAATTACAATAATCAATGCAATAATGTGGGATGAGACCTTGTATTATAACTAGACCTGCACCTTAATTCAAAGGATTTTCTCTCTAAAGCAGAGCCCTGAAATCCAGGTTGTTTTGCTTTCTGAAGCTATGGCTGATAAGCAAGTGAGGCAGCGGTTTCTCCATCACTGCTCCATTTCAGGTGTTGAAGTCTGGCCCCCTGTCAGACCCACACGCAGCCTCACGTGTTCTGATGAGGAGCTGGAGAAAGTGCATGGACTTCCTCAACAGAGTACTGTTCATTCATAACAAAGTCATCTGTACTACCCACATCCATTAGACAGAGTTTGTAACACTAGGCAGAAAAGCAACTGCCTAAAATTTCCATGAACTGAGGTATTGGTCCTTGAGACATGAATGGAAAGAGAATCAGAAATGTGCTTGTGATAATGAGTCATGGGTTTAAAGGGATGCTGCCAGGTAAATATTTCTTTTCAGCCTTACCCATTCTATTACTGGCACAACAGCTTGTCTTGCTACACCTGTGAAAATATGCAGGGCTAGATCCTTGCCTGGTAAATGCCAGCTGAGTGCCCCAAGACACCATTCCCTGTTTCAGTGTTTTAAACAGGCAGAAGAGCCTCCCTGTTGCTCTCGGTCAGGCCCCGGTCCAGCCACATTGGTCAGCCATAGCGAGTCACCAGTCATCCTCAGAGGACAGTCTTCAAGTTCTGGGGGAGTGAGGAAGGTGAGGCATTCACTGGCACAAAGCCTAAATGGTCACACCAGGATCGAGACCACAGCACTGCTTTTAACGAAAAGGATACTTCACCACCAGTCAAGTGGTGCTCAGCTGTTCTGGCCAGGCACACCATACACCTTGTTCCAGTGGTGGCAGAAGGGCACCCATCCACCAGCTACCCAAAGACTGGATAACATGTAGGCATCATGGCCCATGAAGGGTCCATTTTAAAGAGGGACTTCTACATCAAATCATGGGGTGGGCCTGCAAGCTCTCGTCTCATGGCATGAACTTCTAGCAAAGCAAGGAATGCTTCAACAAAGGTCCAAAAGAGCAAATTACATGTAAAACTGCCTAGGTTTCTGGAAGTATCTGTATTAAAACATATACAGAAATCCATGCAATTGTCTAATCAGCTACCCACCGGTGACGGAGGCTATGTGAAGGAGCCAAACTGCCCGGTTTCCTGCTCATCCTTATGCTGGAGTAGCTACATGAAGAGGACCAAACCTACATTTGGAAGTGTTGACTGGGGAGAGAGATCTTTGGATGTCCCAGTCAGTCAACAGAAAGAGCTTTCTAAAGGTGAGGTGATGTGTGATCCCCTAAGCTTAGTGCAATGAGAGTGCCGACAAGAAAGCTGCAGCTGACATTTCCTTTGTGGCCTGCAACGGCCAGAGGGACCTTCCTCCCACAACAAGTGCAGAGATCTTTAGAAATATCTCACCTCTCCCCTCATCGTGGCATCCATGCAGGTCTTGATAGCAAACAAGTTTCATTATTTTGGAGTTCTGTGGTAATGCAAGGGAAAAGATTTTGTCACACCCTTTGCACGAGTACCACTGTGTTCTCCAAAACATTGTGCATAGCTGTGTGAATGTCCAGCTATGTCCAGTTCAACAAACAATCCATTGAACAACATCATCTATGTGCTGGGCGCCACCAACGTTGTGTAGCATAAAGGCCTGTTCTCTGAGAGTCATTGGACCATGGCACGATCAAGGGACCCTGGGGCACTGCACAGCAGTCAGGCTGTGGCTGACAGGGGGACAAGAGATTTACAAGGCTGCTACTTGAGTTAAACCATGAAGACTCTGCTACAACTCACACCTGTCTCCAGATGATGCGCAGAAGATGGTAGAAAGTAGAAAAGCACATTAACTAGGGCTGCTGAGCAGGCCTTCAAATCTGGGAGGTATGTGAGGCAAGAATTTATATTCTATTATACTGTTGCTGGGCTAGTGCCTCCCCTCACCACATTCAGCCTTGATCAAGCCAAAAAAGCTCAGTTGTGACCTGATTATACCAGCTTGAGGTAGAAGGTCAGATCACATTTGATTATGTTTGGATGAATCAAGCAGATTCTGTCTCTCTTGACATGGACCTTTATGTGGCAGAGAAATACATCCAGATCATGGGAAACTGTAATGCATGTCCTCCAGGATGGGTACCATGGAGACTTTTTTGAGGGAGTGTGAGGGAGGGGAGGACAGCTGGTCCTCACAGAGTGGAGCTACTCTTCCTGCTTCAGACAATTAAGAGTCTGAAAGAGAATTAACATTTTTTTTCTCATAGAAAGATGATTTCAGTGAGGGAAGCTGGTGAATCCAGACAGGTTGGTGGGGCAAGGACAGGAGAGTCTGCCACATGAAAAGAGAGGGGGCAGAGAAGGGAAACCTATTAGAAGGGATGGAGTTGGAAGTGACGGAAAGAGAGAGGAGCATCTCAGGGGTAGGCAGTAGCATAGGTCTTACTAGTCATGGTGCAGAGTGACAGAGAAGGTTGTGGAGACAGAGGATTCTGCCAGTGTATGCACAGACAGCACCGTGTGCTGCTTGTCCCTTGTGGGAATTGCATTCACCAAGAGCAAGGGCCTGCTGGCTCCTGCTGCTTGGGTTGTCAGGTTCCCTACTACCTTGGCACAGATTGGGTGAAGGACCTGGATGGCCTCAGGAATACTACTGGCCTCCTCCAACCTAGCATCAAGCCCACCATCAAGGTAGGCAGCACTGAGATACACCAAGGGTATCATGTGCACGGCCAGTATGGCCAAGGTGTGTGCATAAATTTCCTGCACCCATCAGTGGTGTCCCAGTGGGCGATGGAGGGGTGAACACCACTGCAGAGGACAGTGTGCCCCACTGGTGGTCCCAGCACAATGGGGTATGTCATACCGCCTGCATGCTGTAGTGTCACTCTAGACATCTTTAACAGCCACAACTTGTGGCTTGACCAGCCAGTGCAGGCTTTGCAGATCTCTGCAAAGTTCACCTGCCCTTGGACCCAGAAGACGACGTGAACACACATACTTATTTCCCAAAGTGGAGACCACAAGAACCTCTGAAGGCAACCTTTCACATCCAGATATCAGTGGGCCACTGTTAGGACACATGCTGCTACAGATGCAAGGTACCCGTTACTGAACATTGGGATGGCGTAGCAGGTGATAACCAAGGTCTAGATGTCCCCATGTCGTATCTCCAGCTGTGACCCACAGATGCCTAAGGAATGCATATGGCCAGGGCAAATGTATATGATATTTTCTACTGACACCTCCCCAGGATTCAACTATTTCTTGCTCATGGTCTTTCTGAGCTGGAGGTTTCTATTTGTATTTAGTAACTTCCAACAGTTATTAAATGGTTATCTCAATCTTTCATGAACCCATGTAAACCATAAGGAGCTTCAGTTTCCTTTGGCAGAGAGTCCCCCAGGTCTAGTCACTGCTGCATGAAGAACTGCCTCTGCTGCTTGGTTTGACTCTGATTCCCACCTGCTTCACTGGAGCATCCTCACATGTCTCAGGAGGAGTCTGCATGATGCAGGCACAAAGCTGTCAAGGTACGGAGGGTATCAGCCACCTAACGCCAAGCAGACACCATCCAGATGCCACATGTTATGGGTCCCTTCCAGCTTGAAATATTCTATGTTTCTATGATTCCATATTAACACAGTGGTAGCAGTCGATGTGCTGAGGGGCAGCATCCAGGCACGGTACTATAGGGAGCTTTCCAGAGGTGGTGTAGCATAGGGCAGGGGCCTCCTCAGCAGGTGTATCTTGTGATGTGCAGCGTGGATGCACTTGGGGCAGACAGCTCATGAGGGGTGAGGACACAGGCAGAGTGGTGTCAGTGGGCAGCCCTGTGTAGCGCGGTGCCAAGATGGTTGCATTGACCCCTGTAGTCATTTAGTTCACTGTTCCCTGCCTGCCATCAGTCATGCATTATCTCTCATCTTCTATTGAGACAGCAGGTTCCTGGGGTTGGGACTCCCTTCATGAATGGTAATTTGTTCAGTATCCAGCACTGCCATGTTGTGGTCCTTGACTTCTTGCTGGGAAACAAGTGGAGTTGCAAGACTCCATCACTGAATGGTAACTCAGCATAGACTAAGGGCCAGGACAGAGGAGAAGCATTTGAAAATATTGATGTCACAGCCCTCCCCTCTTCCTCAGGCTCCGTTTTCACTCTAGCTCCCTAATAAAAGCATTAGTCTAAAAATAATATAATAAAGAAGCCTTCCACATTGACATGTGAAACAATCTTTGCTCAAAAGCTGCAAGATATCACCAGCTTGTGGAGCCTGTCAGCAGGTCAGCACTGTGACTGAAGTTTATTAGCAGGGCTGACAAGGTTGTGCCAGTCTGTCTGTGCCAGCAGCAAATCACAAGGTTTCTAATTCAGAGCCTCTTATTAACAACAGTCCCTGTTCCTTGTTTTTATTTGCAGGACGATTGAGGGCACTGTAAATCTGTAAGTGAGCAGTCCAAGGACTTGAGTTAGAGTCCGGGGGTCAGTCTCGGAGGAGAACAGCTTTATAAGTGTGTGCACTGCCTGTGATTTGCCTGGTTTACTGAGACAGAAGCTCTGATAAAAGGGGCATGCAAGCTAACACACAAGAGAAGTGGGTTGCCCACAAGTTACTGGTATTCTTATGCTTTCCTGCCTCTAGAGAGTGGCACTCTTGGAAATACACAGCTGTCATGCAGACCTTTTATCAGATAAAAGGCAGTTTGCCTGAAAAAAAAAAAAAAAGAATATTGCTTTATTTATTGAACCCTGGTGCTTTGTACCAGATGACTCATTGTCACACTTCTTTTCCTTCTTCTCACTGAACTAGAATCGTGTAGCACGTTACTTTCATCCATTGTGGCTTGTTGATAAGATGAAAGGACAAATTTTAAACTTTAAGATTTTTCTTATCCTATCAGAGATCTGGAACATTAAACTTTTCCCTCTGGTCAGCTGGTTGGGATTTGGAGCTGAGGAGTGCTGTTTAGTACTACTGGCCTCATACATGAAATTTAAATATTTTATAGAGTTCTTTGCATTGGTTCTGGGACCTTCAAGGTGGGGGAATGAAGGTCGTTTGAAGTCACAAGCTCTGCTTGTTGGATTTTAGCCAAGGATGTTTGCATAAATATCTTCCTTGGGTATGATATTAAAAGAATCACACAAATTACAGTTTTGCCCATTGTTTCCTAGAGCCTGATCTAACTCTCTAGGAAGCTGGCAAGAGTATTCTTTGATTTTAATGAGAATTGGATAAAGACTCAAAGTACACTGGACCAGCTATTCATTTAGCTTGAAGTCAACAGAGCACAACTGGCGTCAATAAAGATGTGCCAATTTACAGCATGTGAGGAACTGGCAACATATTGTTCCTTAACAGCTAAAAAATACACTAACTTTACAATCACACGTTGATGTCAGGATTTTGGTGTCAAAACATTTGGATTTGAGCCATTTGGGATAACAGGTGGGGTGAATAATGAAAACCAAGTGAATATTTTTTCTTAATAAGTAGTTCCACCTCTGTTATTCTTTCAGGTTAAGTGTCAAAATCCCAAATATTTGCATATGAGACATTTTGGTGTGTGCTAATCTGAAAGCAACACAATCTAGCACAGACCTTCTGGTAGAGCACATCCCCCAGCTTTTAGACCAGAAGCAGTAATATAAGTGTATTTGGCAGATTATGAAAGCTAGGCAGACAAATAGACCAAGCCCTTAATTACCTGTCCTGGAGAATTTCTAGATCCTGTTAAATTGCTTTATTCTATTTTTACTAAATGAGAAAAAGGTCCACATGTGGGAGGCTGAATTTGTATAGAAATAAGATGGAAGATTAAGACAAGAGCACTACTTTATTACGTATAGATGTTTTCCTTATGAACAAAATGTAATTAGTTAAATTAATTACTTTCATTATACAGACTCATTATAACAGCTTTTGATCATGTTAAATAATGACACAACGCTTATGAGGTAAAGTTCACCTAAGAAGAGTCAACACAGGTAGCCATTTGGGCTCAAAGGGGTAGCTGCAGTTGGCACACAGCAGGATTTTATGTAGATAGAATTAGGATAAAGAAAATTGATTTTTAACCAACCATGAGGACCACAGAAAGAAATTACAATGCTCCTTGAGGGAACAGAAGTGCAGTCACCCCATAGCAAAAAGAACTAGACTTCATTTCTCAATGAAGCTGAATTTCACCAAGATTCAGTAATTAAACTGCTTTCTTTAACAGTCAGGATATTTGCAGCCAAATGAATGTTTCTTGCTGCTTAATTGATAGGAAGGTACATTTGCATTCAATGCTCGCCGGGGCTAAATTACAGCTGCATCATGCCATTGTCTACTTAGAGGCCGAAGACTGCAGAGATGAATCTGAGCACTCAATAGAAGCCACAGGTCAAACCCCACCACCTCCACTCGTGTTGAACCCTAGTCCCTGTTCCTCAAACAACGCTGTTAATTTACAGAATTTACAGCATTCTCCAGGCTATCCAAAGGCAATCTCTTTGATGCTTCTTTCCTCCAGGTTTTAGGAATTAAAAATAGAGCAGGTCATTTGCACTGGGCTTTGCCCCGCCACTGCCACCACAAAACCTCTGAGCTATCACCAGCTGGCTTCTTCTGGGATACAAAGAAGTTGGTCCCAAAGGGGACACTGGCTGCAATGCCAAACACCACCTGGGGCTGGCTGGCATCCCCAGCTGCCACCTCTGGCACCCCGAGCTCCCAGTGCAGAGCAGAGCCACTGGTTCAAGCCCTGCTTGCACCACACAACAGGGCTGATCATCCCACTGCTGACCACAAAGCAGATGCGACAGGCCTTAAGGAGAGGAGGGAGGAGAGGTGAAACAGCAAAGGATGGGAAAAGGAGTGACTCTGAGGAGAGAGAAAGAGAAGAGGAAGGAAAGGAATAAGGAAGGAAGTGAGTCAGTTATTACGGCATTTCAATGGATCGGTAAGGAGGAGAATTAACTGTGTCTAGCAAGAATTACATTTGCTCACTCCTTTCTAAATTAAGACTTGTAAGCTAAAGTGAAGAAAATAATTGGGGGAAACAAGATGCAGGTGCAAAGCAGGAGGCAAAGAGCAGCTGGTAATGAGGAGGAAGATTCTCCTTCATCACGTGGAGGAAACGCCAGGGAAACGAGGGAAGCAGATGCTGCTTTCTGGCAGCTGGAGTGAAAGGTAATGTCAGGAAAGTCAAGAGGGGACAAAACTTGCCACTTTTTATGTTTTTTCAGTCCCCATAATGGACTTCTTTATCAGAGTACAAGATCATTTGAACTGGAGAAAAGAGTGAAAATGGATGTCTTGCTGCTTGTATGTGGAGGATAGCAGGGCAGCAGCCAAGTGGAGGGACTCTGATGGGTCCCAACTGGAGACAGAAACACACTGGTGTGAGGAGAAATGCCAAATGCTGTCCCACAGCTTGTGTACAAGCAAAATTGCTCCTCACCTTGTCAAGACCCCTTGAAAATTTGAAACACTGGAAAATTATTTTCTGTAAAATAAACAAGGAGGCTAGTTCCCAAACGGGAATCTTCATGGAAACAGAGTTTAGACAGCTGCTTAAGACAATGTTTCCTTCAAAACTTTAATTTATTATGAGATTATATGAAGGAATTGTAAGTTTTGTTATTCCTTCAGAAATGCCCTGAGCTGTGTGATGGGACTTGCAGCTCCCCTAGGTCTTCCTGCCCCAGATTCACACCTAATAAAGCAGTGATTGACAGATGTTATGATGAGAAGGCTGCTTTGTAGGCCCCGAGGGAACAGAGGTTTAGGTATTAGACAAACTGCAGTTGCAAAGCCCCACCATGACACCTACTGGACCCATGGCTGGAATAGCCACCAGTTGGTCTTGTCAATGAGAGGTGAAGCAGCTAACTTGTAGCTGCAAATTCAGACTCTGATGATGTCCTGTTGGTCCAGCTGCATGAGCTTCCACACAGACTCAAGGCAGCAGCATGTACAGAGGTGGCAATTACTTTTGCATGAAAGTTGTCCAAAGCTTTTTTTGTGGCAAAGCTTATATTGGAAAGCTTGCCATGGAGCTGCCTATGTTCTCTCTCTGGGTTACTCATGATATTGCTGTGTAAGGGCAAACTCACTGATCTCCCTATTACTATAAACCACAAGGGAGATAGAGCTCACACCCCAGCTTTGGGAAAGAGCAACGCTGACTTGTTGAACACAAATTGGATGAATCCTCAGGTCACGGAGGACTGACATTACCTGCAGACATCAAGATTATCATCATCATGTCAGAAACTCTGAATGTATAGATTGATTACATTAATGGGATGAAGCTGCAACACTTCTTGGAGGAGCATTATTTATTTCAAGGCCACTGAAAGGTACAGTGTGGCCTTCTCCAAGAAGCAAACATCACCACCCTGGCTGCATCTTCCAGCAGCCATCAAGACACAACTACATCAGGTTGGCAGCACCACCTGCAGCAGCAGCTAGAATATGGCTCAATGATTCTTTCAGCCACTCTCTCCCTCCTGTGTCATTTTCATTTGCTGCCTTATTCCTTCCTTTATATATTGCTTTTTGTGCTTGTTAGCTAACAACCAGCTAAGACAAAGTCATCTTTTGTCATGGGTGATCCAAAAACCATCCTAAAAGTAATACCCAGAGCAGTGAAACATAGTTAGCAGCTTGCCAGATCCTGGAGCAGCTGTTACAAATCTGTGTTTCTCCAGGCAGGTGGTTAGAAAAAAACATCAGTGCTGAAGACAGTATCCTCCATGATGGGATTTACTCCGTTTTTTTCTCACTTTGTATGTGGTTTGCATGTTGTGTCTTTAAAAGAGTAATCAGAATGATGAGCCACTTCCATAGGTCAGGAAGGATTCCCAACTCTTCCTCTCCCCCAAAGCAGAACAGTGCAAGACCACCCCTAAAATCATCAACAATATAACAAAATTTAAAATTTTCCCTCTAATTGGTAAGGGAGCAGGAAAAAAGATGTTGATACAATAACATTTACTGCCTTATATTTCAAGTGCTTTAACCACTTGCCCCTCCCTTTTTGTGTCTTCAGTAAGAAGCTGAAAAGTTCTTTAATGGTGGCTGTTACTACAAAAGCAAGCCAACAGTTACTTGCAATAAAACCCTGAATCAAAGTTGATTTGTTTAATCTTGTAGCAGTAAACCCAAGCCTTCACATGAGATGTAAACCTGATTCCAGCTTTAGCCCAAGACACTCCTTTATCATTAATGCATATGCATCAAAAGGCAAAATTTAGCCTGGAGTAGTTCTTCTTTTATGATCTTCCCTGCACATATTACTTTTCTATCCCCTGAGGCCATCCAGATATCCTGAAGAAATTAGAGACAAAGTTAGAGCAATTCTCAGGTCGAGGGATTAAATCAGCTTGTTGGAAACCCAGGATCAAGGAAGAGCATTTCCTTCCTAACTCTCTGAGCTCCTGGTAGGCTCAGCTCTGGGGCAGGAATGAGCCACTACCCAAGTCCTTAATCACAACTCCTGAGAGGTGGTGTATGTGCTGTCTACTGCGTTCTGTAGTGGTACAGCTCCCAGTTACAAAAGTCCAGACTAGTTTTCTCCTGAGTTTATCAGACTAATTTGGATAGTGCTAATTTAGATCTCACTTTAAAAAAAAAAAAAATGCACCCCTGTGTGTCATGACTTTACACGATTTTCCTCCCTTTAAGAAGAAAATGTATGTTAATGATTCAGCTGGTGCAAATTTCACTTAGTGTCTGAAATACCCAGAATGTATTTCAAAATAAATTGTTTATTTCTGCCTAATTTTCCCCAGACCTGAAGAATAATGAACAGTTTTATGTCCCCCACCAGCTCTGTGGCTCCTCAGTGGAATTCTTCTCTCCAACTTTCCAAGTTCAGTCACTTTCTCAGGATGCAATTTCAAGCTAATAAGACTAATAGTTCTGGGCCTAGCAGTCCTCTACAGTCAAGGACCTGGAAGAGGCTACACAGGAGAGATGTTTGTTGGGGGAGAGTTTGCCTCTTGCAGCAAGTGCCATCATAGCCTCAGAATTTTCCCAAGTTTGTGAAACTGTTTCTGAGTTTTGTTACACTGCTGTCTTCTAAGTCTGTGCATCTACAGCATCTTCACCCTTATACACTTTGCGGAGCTCATTACATTAATTATTTGACCTTTCCTATAATGAAGTGGATGTTCTGCTGCTCACATTACTGTCCTTTCTGTGTGACGCTTCCAGATCTATGGCGGAAAAACAGATCCTGTTGGAAGAGCTGTTAGGGAAGCTTTTAATCAAATGGAGTCCAGGATGGAGATAGATCCTACATGGATTCCTGTGAATGGCAGCAGATGCCCTGTTCTGGTCCAGTCAGCCCACATGTAAAAGGACATGAGGGACCTCTGATGGGTAGCAGCTGCTGCCATAAGGAAGCATAATACAGTGAGTGAAGCTGAACATGGTTCCTTAAAAACCTATAAGTGTCAAAAAACAACGAATAAATCATAAATACAGTCACAATTTTCAACACTACTAATTTAAAAAACATTGCTATGACTGATGTGAGTTTGGAGTCTCTTGGCCTGAAAGTCACACTGGGTTTAGCAGAGCAGAATTTAAGTTCCATCTTGGAGAGAGATGGCTGAAACAACCTGGACCATCACCCAAAATATAGACTGCACACTGTGGCCAGTGAAAAGCCACATGATGTGGCTAGCAATGTTTTATAAAGTGCATTTTGATGAAGTACATGTCTGTGAAGAGAAGCAGTAAGAAAATAGGAAGAGGAAAGGAAGAATATAGCATAAGTGTTGGACAAGAAGCACAGGAAAGAAAGGGGCATAAATAAGCAAACCCCATTATTTTAAAGTAAATTTCTGAGTGGGGAAAAAAAGACCCAACACAGAGCAGAAAAACAAAAACATTATTTCCTGTTGGTTGATTCTTACTGTTCAAGGAAAAACAAGGTGTATTCCCACAGTGGATATCTGTTGGATCACAGGAGACAAAAAACCAGCTCCATCAACCATTCTTCTAACAGGCTGAAATCTGGGATGAAGCAGGTAACAGAAAGAACCAGGATGATATCCAGTGAGATCTGTTTTATAAAGCCCAGGAGCTGCAAGGGCAAGAAATACAAGGTTAAATGTAGGCCAGCTGCAGAGCCAGAGGAGTCCCCAGTGAACAGAGCATGGGCTAGGATTTGAGAAATCTGATAGCACTTCAGATTTATCTTCCACTTCACTGTGCTGTGGTTTAGTCCCACTGATGTGAAAGAAAGCTCTTTCCTACCTACCAGAGTAAGCAATGAGAAATAAAGTAATTTAGCACTCTGGAGATACTGGTGTGGTTTGCTGTATATCAGTTAGGTGATGAGTTATCACGTATGTGACAAATCTAAAGAAACTCTCTTTTTCCAAGATCCGGGGAGGGGGGGGGGGGGGAAGAAAAAAAAAAAAAAAAAAAAGACGACAAAATCCAGCCCCAAAAAACAGTCTGAAATAATTTGCTGGTAGACTTTGGAAGCTGACGGTTAGACAATAGCTGAACACCAAGAACGAAAGGCCAGGTAGGTCTTCATTTTATCTCGGACTTCTCTGTTTGGATAGCACCTGCTTGGATAGCACCTGCAAACCTCCTGCCACTTAACAGCTCTTGAAGCCGAATACACCTGCAACGCCAGACCTGAGTCGCACCAGAGGTGTTAGGATCATGGTCACCTGGGCAGGCACTGAGATGAAACGAGCCATAAGGTGATGCTGGTGCTAATAGTGCCAGGCCCTCTCCAGCCCAGCACTGTGCCTGCATCAAAGGCTTCTAGCAACAGGTATGGCAATCAATAAAATTTATAACTAAATTATTTAGGTAATATAAGTAATAGATAAACGATATAATGTATTACATAGCTTATAATTAAATCTTTGTGAACTAGGAATTCCGGCATGCACATGAATTTGACTGTCCAAAGGAGCAGGGAAGGTCAACTCCCCTTCTCAGCCATGTGCCAGAAGCACCAAAGACACATCTCGTTCCTCACAGGTTTGAGGAGAGGGAGAGTTTCTTTAGTCATCCACGGCGAGGAGACAATGACATTTCTTCTGTGGTCTCTTCATGGGGAGGCCTGGCTGCATCTGACACAGGACCTCACGGCAATCTGATGATAACAACCCCAGCAACCCTTGCTGGCTGGCATCATCCACCATCAGCAACACTGAAAACACCAGCATCTCCCCTGCTCCTCCCATCTGACACAGTCCTGGCACAGGGGACACCCCCTAACCAGGCACACACCACTGAGGCTCCCAGCCATCGGTGACTACCTGTACCACCATATCTAGCAACGGCAGCCATACAAGAACATCTAGCAACCTGTTTAACTAGCAATAAACTACAGAAAGCAATAAGAGAAAGAAACAAATACAGATCTTCTAGGAGTTTTAAGCTGCTTGCCCAGCTTTCCCTAATTTGCTTAAGGTTTTCTTTTCATTCATAAAATTCTAGTATAGACAGAAGAGGGTTTCCCAGCCTGCTTTGCTTGTAAAGGCACAGCACCTTAGCAGGTAGGTAGACTTTTTTTTTAAATAGGTTGTTGCTGACATGCAGCAGATTAAAAGCAGAGGGATGTGTTAAAACGATTACACTGCAGAATACTTTGAATTAAACAATGCCTTTGTTAAAATATTTATAGCAGAATAATTTTTCAGAGAAGAAAGCTAAATAATCACGTTAAAGGCTTCCACACGTATTGAGTTTTGAGATAGGATGCTTTAAAATAAAATTTAAAAAAACCTGAAAATCCTGTACCAACAGGAAACCCTAGTCTCAATTTTCAGGCTCATATCTCTAAGATTCCTTGTCAGATTAACCTCAGACTTTACACACACAAAAATCCTCCTCTGGCTAGAGAAAATAATTGAAAAATTGCAAGGAGAAAGCAGCTTTTTTGCAGAAAGTCAGAAAAATGAGGCTTAGCATGTAAAGCTAGGCATAATCTTCACAGTAGAATCACTGGAGGCTTCTTAATATACGAAATATTTTTGGTGTTAAGCTCTATATCTCATAGCCTCACTGTATTGTATTTATAGCCTATCAGACTGCTAGACTTCCTATTGTTTTTCCTGATACTTTTTTTCTGTTTCGAGGCCTTCTTTTGAACAGCAGAATCCCAAACCAATACAGCTGTAGTAGGTGAACAGCTGTCCACTTTTGAGATGCACGGTGCGGCTCTGTCTTCTAACGTGCTCAGTGCTGACTGATGCGAGACATTCCCCAGGTGCTCACATCCAACCTCCCGTCTCTCAGCAGCTTCGCCATTGGGGGACAAGGGCATTAGCTGCGGGACGGGGCTGGAGGGCCTGCAATAGCCTTCTCCTGCTGGCCTGAAGGTTTTGCTGGCAAAAGATACACCGAGCCACAACCACTGCTATGAGCTGTGGTAAATGGCTCTGCTTTTGTTTACACAGAGAGAAGCTCAGTCCCATTCAGTTCTTCCCAATAGTTTGTGAGTATTGCCCTACTGCTTCTGCTTTTGGCTGGCTTCTTCAACCTACTCAGCTCATTAGAGGCTTCCCTTTATCAGAAGTGCAAAAAAATGTCACCTGTTCCCTTCCAATGTCAAAGCCAGCTTCTTGTTACTCTGGTGCAGGCTTGACGGAGGTGAAATCCATGGCCTTCTCTGCCAAGCTCAGAGGTGAGTTTGCAAAGCGTGGACAGTTAGCAGGAGAGGCGTGTCAAAGGTTTACCCCAGCGGGTCACAGGCATGCTAACCCAAAATATTGCCATTTCCTTGAGTTTCGTTTCTTAGGCTATCCAGCTCAGCCCCTGCTTTCGGTAACAGCAAGTCTTGGATGCATTTTTCCCCATTAGACAAAGTGCTTGGATGCCAGTAACTTCGTTATATGTATCATATTGCAACACGACACACTGCTTTAGTTCTTGCACAACATTCAGCACTTTCATGACTTATATTGTTTCTAGAAGAGTCTGATCCTGCTCTTATTGAAGTCAATGACAGGACTTCCATGAAACCCCATACATGCTCAGTATCCATTTAATCGCTCCTCAGAAAGCAATGAAAATATCAAGTGACAGGAGGCAGGTGAGAGAAACGCGTTGCGCTGACTCTGCAGCGGCCAGGTCTTGAGATCAGACCCAGCATTAAAGCTGATCACAGACCCAAAACGCTGTTTTGGCAGCCAGGATCAAGAGCATGGTGGGGGGTGCGGTGGCTGCCTTCCCCAGGGACCCCTGGCAGCTCCCTGTGAAGGGTCGCCCCTTTCCACACCAGCAGGGATTTCAGGCAGGAGGTCAGCTTTGCTGTCCCCTCGCTCCGAGGCACAGCTCACAATGCAGAGGCAGCCAGCTCAGCACGTAGTAAGAAGTCACCGCCCGCCGGCTGAACTAGCCGGCCTAACTCCATTCACCCTCCCCTTCCATTTCCAACATAAGATCAAATTGTTCTGGTGTCCAGTACCTGCTACTGGGGATACATGTTTATTAAGGGTAGAAGCTGATCTCACCATGATAGATGGCATGCACTGTGCTACCTAGTGCCGTGCACCTAAATTTCCCTCAGCCACCCTTCCTCCCCTGCTCAGCCTGGCAATCTCAGCTAAAGAATTCCCCTCAAGAACAAAACAAGCTGTGCGTTGCAGGGAACCCAATTATGATACCGGAGCTGGGATCTGGGCGCTGCCTAAGACTGCTAGCATGAATTTGCTAGAGAATTTCCCAGATACCTTTGTAACTTATTTTTTTGACATTTTGGGGGAAGTAGGGGGAGAGACACTGGAAAACATGCACACCCCTCATACAGTTCTAAGTCAGAGTAAACACCTGAATATGTTCACTGATATGTTTAACAGGTTATGTAGGAAATCGCTAGCTGTTCAAACATGTAATTATGTGTTAACATGCCTACCTAACAGGGCAAAAAATAGCAATGATTCAATAATTGGAGTATGGAATGCTTTTCTTCCTTGTTTCCCTGCAGATTGGAGGCAGCTTATGCACCTTTATCTGTCTAAGTTTAAAAAAAAAAATAAAATAAAATGACCTTTTAGGAGCCCTTCAGCAGCATGGCAATTGTGTTATTCTACTTCTTTCAACAATCAGATAAACTCAAGAACAATGTTATTTCCTGGCCAGGGGAGTAAAAAGTAAGCTATAGTTTCTCACATAACCTGCTTCCTTGTGCTCCTGAAACTCCTACTGCACAGGCAATGTTTTTCCCTGATGACAATTCAAAGCCTAGAGAGCTTTGTTTTTTACCCTATTTAAAAATAAATACATGCTAATTATAGGACACAAATAAAAAAAATCTCCATTCCACTGCGCTGTGCCATCCTGCTACTTGGCATGGCCAGAGGGTTCAGTGCACTGTTGCTGTGAGCAATGGGGAGGGCTGAAAAGGAAAAATCAATGCCATTTCTTGTTCAATTAAGTTCATTGTGATTCAGAACCACCTCCTCACACTGCAGAGCCTGCAAGAGATCAGTGCTGCAATCACTACCTTTTAGCAGCTTGCTTTCTCCGTCTGGACCTGCACAAGCCACTCACTGGCAGGGCAGCACGCTTTGCTCTGAGAAAAAGAAAGAATGGGAAAAAAACCCAAACTGTCCTTACGGGACCCTCTGAAATACATTGTCATAAATCATGGGTCTTCAGGTGGGCACATCACGGAGGGGGAGAGAGGGAAGTTTCCTCAATGACTCATTTTATTTAGATGTCAGAACTACTGCTGTCTTTTTACCCTTCAGTAAAAAAGTTCGCTCTCCTTGCTGCCTCGCCAAGAAATATCTGCAATACATATCTTGCTGCTTGGTCTCGCTCAGGCTAAGCAGTGTGATGGTCTGACTCAAAGTCTTTTGGAAGTCAATAGAAAGATGCTGGCGGACTCTGCTGGACTACAGATCAGATCAGACACCCATATGCCCAGGAATCAGGGGTTAGTAGTCACGCCTATCAAGAGGTCATGACAAAGGATGTTTCTGACCCCGAGGCTCAGGCTGCTGAGGATACCGAGGTCTACCATGGTGCACGGTGCCCCCTCAGTGCCAGCACCAGCACCAGCACCCCACAGGCCTGGTCAGCACCTCCCAAAAAAGGAGCCCAGGATGCTTGTGAGCATGTCTCACTCTAGTGACAGGACAGACAAACTACAACAGCCTGCCACTTTCCAGTCTGCCTTTAATGGCTACTGCCTGCTCCCCTGGTGGAGGGGGCTTGTCCAAGGCCCTTGGGGTTCCCAAATTACTAGGGTCTAGCAGAGCAAACAGTTCATTGCAAAACCCAAAGGCAAGAATGATCAGGGATGGCACAGACAAAGAACAACATGAGAAAGAGATGTAACTCCTTAATATTACTGGGCAAAGGCCTTTGATGCTCACAAAGGTGGTTTTGGATCCTGGATGTGAGTTTGCTAATGGCAATGGATAAGTGATGCATGAAACATCTTAGTCCACAGCTATCCACATCACTTTCCAGCTTCTTTATTGCACTGCTAGATCATGCCGAGGAACAAGACAAGTCCTCAAGGAGGCTGCCAGCTGTTTAGTTGCTCCATGCACCTATGAACAGCGACCATGGAACTGCTCTTGACTTTTCCAGCTGCAATCACCTGCATGGCAGCTGACACGTGACAATGATATTTGAGTTAATTATGCCAATTGTGGCACACACAAATGTGGCCCAAATGTGGGTTCTGAAGATTGGTTTTTAATGAATGTATACTTCTGATCAAGTCATGCCTTTGTGAAACTAGTTCCCAGTTCACATCAAGAAGAACATTTCTACTCAGATTCAGGGGACTTATCTCTCACCTTTCCCAGTTTCCAGTGTCATAAATATGTTCCTAAAGCTAATAGTGGAGAAGGAGGGGGATGAAGAAGTTGCATGTCCTCAGCACCTCTGCAAATCAGATTGCAGATGCATGTACACATCCATCCTCCTTTTCCTTGTCACAGAGCCCTTTTCACCTTTGCATACATTCTTCCTCCCAGATTTCATCCTTCCCAGGAAAGTGAGATCTCACTTGAAGTTCTTGCAATGCACGTGTGACTGACAGAGCATCTGTCCTGGTAATGTTCTCATCAGCCCACAATTAATTAACTCATCATTTTCCTGCTCCCTAAGTCCCCAAGTTCCCCTGAAACTTTGGTTTTCATGAATAAGGACTGATGAAGAAAAAATTGAAACATAGAAGTGGTATCTTCCCATGATAGCTGGAAAACTGATATGGCTGGTTCTTTAAATATATGTTTTTTTTCTAGAACGAATCATAATGACTGTTATAAAGAAATCTCAGAGTGGTATTTCAGTTATTGAAGTCCTACTGTAACTGAAGTTTAACAGCTGCTGTGGCAGTAGATACTCTATAAATCAATGGGAGACACACATGAATCAGAATATCACGCCACTGAGGAACATCCCATCTCATTGTGGTCAATAGAAGTTGTGGTGCTGATGGCCATGGAAGCAGGAAACGTTCACGTGCCAGCAACTTTTAGGACTAGTTATTGATACACACTGAGGATAAAGGTTTTGTGCAGCCGGTTTGTATTCTGGCAACGGTGGTATTATTCCAGACTCGGGGCTTGGTGCTGAACCAAGATCCAGAACTTGGTTACTGGCATTTGCAACCAGAGAAACTGAAATTATCTTAATACCATGGGAGTGCACTCAAGGTTATTCTCACGCAATCAGGATGACTGGTATCTGGACCAAGGCATCTGTTAAGGATGTCAGAGGGTAATCAACAGCTCTGGCATGATACATATGGCTCATCACAAACCTTCCAATTCCTTACGCAGTGTGGATTTCGCCATAATGAAGCAATCACTGGAACCTGCAGGAGCCTGGTGGAGTCCCCAGCACTGGAGGTTTTCAAGACACAACTGGACAGGGTGCTAAATAATCTCATCTGGGCTCCCTTTTCCACGAAAGGTTGGACCAGAGGATCTCTGGAGGCCCCTTCCAACCTTGGCTGTTCTATGGTTCTGTGTTGTATGACAATAGTAAGTCTAGACGCCAGGAAATCCGGCAATATCAGCCTTTTAACAGCCATTTTCCAGGTCTATATAATTCCATCCAGCCTATGATGAAAAGTGTACAGACTGGCCCTAGGTTCATGTTTCTTGAAGGAAAATTTCAGTGGTAAAGATGCTAAGGATTGATACTGCTTTCTTCTGAGACTGCTTTACTGAAACCATCCTACTCTTTGAAACATCCACAGGCACCTTAAGCAAGTCATGTGTTGCAAACATAATTGTAGTGGGTGTGAACTCCATCTGGCTAGAGCAGTGCAGGCTCACGTACCTCCCCTCAGCTTGCCTGGGCTCAGCAGCAATGCCAGTGCTACAATCCGATATAAAGGGGTCATGCTAATAAGATGCAGAATTTCGAGTGCACACACAGGCACCCTCCTAAAAATATATCGCTGAGGAGTGCAGTTAAATGCAGACACTACTGTTTCTGTAATAGATAGTGCTTTCCTTACTTGATTGGCTGGCACGAGCTGATCGTGGTCAAGTGACACCTTGTTGTTTTGAGACTGCTTTTTAAAAGAGAAAATTACTGAAGAATGAACACAGAGGCTGAGCTTTTCAAACGAACCTAGTGAAGTCTGGCGTTCTGGTTTTCCCCTTTGAAAATCCCAGAAGCTGAGACTGAAGATTGCATTATTCTAATCACTTTCTAAGTTTATATCAGATCATCGCTTTCTGTGTCAAATAGGTTACAAATACCTTACCCAGCATTTTCCATTTTTTAAAGATTTGGTATCAAGCAATCACATCTCTTTTACATCTACTCAGCCATATACTTTTTTCTTTCCCAGTTTTATATTTGGAACCACAGCAACAGTTTATATTTTCAGAAATATGTTTTCACAGACATCAAATGACAATGATTTTCATGGTGAAGGACAAGCACTATTTTAGTACAATTTCTAGGCAGATGTGGGACAAAGTCTGGTCTCAGGTCTCACAACTTCAATTTTTTCTGCTTAGCTAAAGTCAGGCATATCCAGCCAGTAACGAAGCCAGATGTCTAATGAACAAGGCCACCCAAAAAAGCTTTAGGAGTCTGGCCGTATTTTTTTAATCCTACCTGTCACATTTTCAGTGTGTTTTCATTATTTTTCTACTTAAATGAAATCTTGGAGGATCATACCGTGAACAGCTATTCATTTATCAGCTAGGTTTAATATTTGCATGTATTTTTCTGGCTGGCTACCTTCCTCTAGGGAAAGTAGCAGCTGAGGGCTGGAAGCCACAGCACAAGCAAGAACAGCCACCTGTGCAGGACTGTAAAGCTGTCAGTCTGTCCCCCCTTCTCGGAGGACCCGCCAGACAGGAGGGTACGCAGGCAGAAGTCACTGGCCTCTGTTTCCTCTCAGCTTCGCTAGGGCCGGATCTCAGGCTGATCGTCAGGGAGAGTAAAAGCAAATAGTCACCTCCTGGTAGAGGCGATGTTACTGCAGGATGAGCGAATATGTTTCTCACACACCCATAGGAGGGACTTTAAATATCACTGTGATCACTGGACCCTCCCCTCCAACCTAAGCCGATGCTTAGAATAAATCAGCCTCTGACTGACAGCACCAAAGATTCAGGTTTTATCCCTATTACTAGCCCGCAACCGTGAACTGAAGAGCCCATGGTGTGACCTGTTTGAAGAGATATTTTGCATTTAAAAAAAAAAAAAGGATGAAGGGAAAAAGAAATGCAGAGACACAGCCAGCTTTACCAGGGAAAGCAGCTCTCTCTGCTACCACGAGCCGGCTGCCTCTTTTGAGGTTCAGCCATGACAGTCAGCCGAAAGCTAAATGAGAAATACATCCGCTAAACGCGGTGGGTCCCCTTGTGGTAGATGGTTTAGATGGAGCTGAGCTCGCTTTATATCAGCTGCCCAGCACGCTGCTCTCCACCCGGTGGGGAGAGCGCAGGGCTGCCCACCCAAATACTTACCCAGCCACTCCGGCGCACGGTGCAGCCCACGCCGCCACGGTGGCTACGGGCTTTGCCGCGCCGAGCAAGGCAGTTTTGCTATCTCTGGCAGAGCTATATCTGGCCAGCAGTCGTGGGCTCTCTCCGCCTGCCTCCACCACGGCAGTGATCACACGCGGCTGTGGGATGACACTGCCGCCAACCCTAACAAGCGGAGCATGAGGCTGCCGCCAGGACGGAGCCCTTTTTTTAAAAAACAAGGGCAAAATCGTGCTGATGAGCAAATTGTCCTAACAGGCACTGAGCAAGGCTCCGTCAGATGCTCCTTTCCTGAAACATACACAGATGTCTCTTAGAGGCGGGCTGATATTCAAGCACTTTCTAATACCATGTTGGGAAAAAAAAAAAAAGAAAAAAAAGGATAGTTTGATAAACAACTGTCCCCACTTCATCCTGCTCCCCAGCTCCCAGCAGAGCTGAGAGTGCTGCTATTTGAGATGGGCTGAAACCGCTGGCTTTTGTTCAGAATCTATAGCGCGACGGGCCCCTTCCTGGGGCAGGGAAGGTGGTAAGGCTGGAGCCGGGCTTGAATTTCAGACAGAGCTGGGCTGCCCCAACAGTCAAGTCAAGAACATTTAGAGGAATTTGGCCAGGCCCTTTTTGCCTCTGTAATTGATGCCTCTAGCTGTTAGGTCTTTTTGTTGTTGTTGTTTGGCCAGAAATCCCCCAGAAATGCCTGTTCTTATGAGATTTGTGGCCAGATTGCCAGAGGCTCCAGTCATTTCGGCGGTGATGGATGTACCAAAAGCCAGATATTAAACTCTTCCTGATTGTGCATTGGAAACTGCCCTGAAGTTCATTCCAAAGCAGATTTACATAGTGTAATGTCAAAAATCATGTTCAACGCAAGCCTCTTGGAGCCAGCCCAACCTTTAACCTGAAGCTATAGCTTGTCTGCCCTCAGAAAAAAAAAGGAGCAAACAAAACCGTAGCAGATATTAATGTATAAATAAACCAATACAGTTATCAATAAGGCAGAGGAGTGAAATGAGAAATTCTTCTTGCTGCAGCCTCCACAACCTGGTGCTTCTGCAAGGGTGCCTTGTCCTTCTTAACAGCAAACACAGCCACAAGTGGCCGAGCTGCCAAGAGCTGGTAGGTCCCATGTTTATATCCATGTACCTCAACCCACACTCCTTTCGGCCTCTTCCTTTTTTATGCTGATAATGCACTGACTGTGAGACATAGAAGATCTTTTGGGCTATCTATCTAACCTATCCCTCCTGGGAAAAGGACAGGGCTCCACATTTTGATATCCACTTCAGTCTCTCCGTTGCATTACAAAAACACCGATTACCACAGCAGCAAAGAGCTGAGTAAAAGTGTTTTGCCTTAGCTCCAGCTTGAATTCAAACCTTTCATTCCTTTGAAAGAGAACATGGTGCACAGTCCGAAGCTTAGCCTTAGCCTCCTTGCTGCCACCAGTGTCTCCAGGAGTGTGTAAAAGACAGCCCTACTCTGGGCTGCAGCTTCATGGCTGAGTGAATGGAAGGGCAAGCTGCCAGGGGACACGGCACCCACTGCCTGTGCTTTGCACTGCATTCACTACCACCATGTGTCCACATGCTGAGCTGGCTCTGGGAGCTGGCTGAAAATGAACCTTTTTTTTTTTTTTTCATTGCTCAGGTTAATTTTCAGCCAGCTCTGTCCTCTAATCCGGCTCGCCATCTGTAGTGGAGATCTATAAATAGGAAGAAGAGGTGGAACAAAAAGAAACGGTGGGAAGGTGCAGAGGAGACAAGCCAGCGTTTTTCATCTGCAGGCCCCAGCTGCCTGCTAGCATAGCTACCCAACATTATACCTGCTTTCCAGTTGAAGAAACAGAGGTTGGGTTTCATGACGGCTTTAAGAGGAGGCACGTGCAGGCTGCCTCTGCACACATTAGGTAGACCTAAAGAGGCAATGCCATTCCCCAGCACTATTTTGTGAATGGAGCTCTCTCTCTCAGCAAGGAAGCTTTTCATCTTGCCCTCCAGTTTCCTTACTTCCAGTTGCACTGATTCATCTAATCCCGTGCAATCCCTGTCCTTGCCTGGTGGGCTTCAGGCATTTGCAGCCCACGGGGATCATGGGGACCCCACCTGGCAGCTGCTGGCCCTCTGTCATCGAGGTCTGAGGATTGTCATGGATGGTTTGTAAAACAGAGGGACCAACTGGGGGCCAAGCACTGCCAGCACAGTGGGTTTGCAAGGAGTGGGGGACCTGGGACCGGGAGGAGCAAAGGTGAACAGTAGTTCTTCCTCCCACCAGCCCCCCTTTGGCTCCTGGAGATGCTACAGATGCTACAGGTGAAGGTCAGGGCTAAGCTGAGGAGGAACAACTTCGCAGTGGGAGAGCCCAGGGGGAAGGCTGTAGGATGGGGTTTTGGCTGGTTACTTTGCACCGGGAGAAGCCCATGCCGGCACCTTTAGGTTCCTCCCACGCTGCTCTCCAGGCGGGGCTGGCCTTCAGGAGGGTCCCAGGAGGGCGTCAGGCTGCGGGAGCACCCCAGACCGAGCCCTGTCCCGGGCAGCGCCCCAGGTAGCCCCGGCCCCCCCCGCCCCCAGCCCTGCCACACCTGTGGCCTGGCCCCAGAGGACGGGGTGCCGCGGCCCACCTCCTCAGGCCGGCCCCACTGCGGCTCCCCAGGGCTACCCCACGCGTGACCCCTTTCCCCGCGCCACCCTCTGCGGTCCCACGGCAGGGCTGCTGCCACCGGGCTTGAGCACAGGCGGCAGGGCCGGGAGAGACCAGCTCCCCCCGCCCCGCTCCCCGCTCCCCCCTCCACCTCAGCCTGGGGGTGACGTCATGGTGGGGGAGGGGCGGGCAGGGGGAGGGGACCCCCGCACCTCCCCTTCCTCCTCCCCGCTCCGCAGCGCGGGGGCCGGGCCGGCCAGCCCCGACGGGGCGGCCCGGGGGCGGGAGGGGGGGTTCTGCCGTGCTATCCCCACCCCCGGGGGGACGGCTCCTCCGTCTGCGTGTCTCGGGGTGTGCGTGGTGTCTGTGTGCGTGTGTGCGTGTGTGCGCGTGTGTCTGTGCGTGTGCGCGTGTCCCCCCCCGCCCCCGCATCCCTCCCGCCCCGGGGGACGGTCCCGGCTGCCGCCCCTCCGCCGCCACTCGGGGCGGGAGGAGCGCGGGGGGGGGGGGGGGGGATGGGAGTTTCTGGGCGATTAATGGGGCGGGGGGACACGGGGAGAGCGGATAAATCCAGCCTGTGATGCCTATAAATGGCGTTTCTCTTCCAAGGTGCACATTTTTTCAAAAAAAAGAAGAAGAAGGGGGGAAAAAACCCCGGTCCGTGTCATCCCCCCGCGTCAGGGCCGGTGGTGGGCGTGAGGCTGTACTTCCTCCGCCCCCTCCTAATGGAGCGAACCATTCCCAGCTAGTCCTCCTCGCCCTCTCCCTCTGCCTCCCTCTTTCTCTCCTTCTCCTCTTGTCTCCCCCCCTTGTCTGCAAAGTCCTCCGCTGCTCGGAACTTGTTGGCAATGCCTATTTTTCAGCTTTCCCCCACGTTCTCCAAAGTAACTATTTAAAGATCTGCAGCCGCAAATGGTTTTACTAAATGTAGGATGGGACTTAAGTTGAACGGCAGATATATTTCTCTGATCCTTGCTGTACAGATAGGTAAGTGGACTGCCAAATTCGGTATCAAGTTGTGCGCACCAAAGCCCGGCTGATGCATGCAGAAGCGGAATGTCGGAGTAACCTGCGCTGACGGCCGCGGTTCGGGGCGGCGGAGGGACCCCCGCTCCCCGCTCCCTCTGCCTCCCTCCCGCCGGCATCCTCGCGGTTCTGCAGGCTCTCAAGGCAGGCGTTCCGCAGGAAAGGGAGCCGATTTCTTATTCCTCTTAAATCACTTTTGTTGTTCGTTTTCCTAAATCAGTGCATGCTCATTCATACTCTGCTTTTTTCCTCCCCCCTCTTATTCTTCCTCCTTCCCCCCCCCCCCCCCCCGTTCTCGCCGTCCCCACGAACGACTGCATTTGTATTTGCTTTTCGGATATCCCCTGCATTCCTCATCATCGACAGTTTGGGGACTCCAGTGCTAAGAAATCCCCTCTCTCCCCGAGGGACAGAGAAATAAGAACCGGCACAAAATGGCTTGCGAGAGATCTAGCTGGAAAGTTTTTTTGCAGAAAATCAGGGGGACAAGCGAAAGGCTCCCTTTGGGAACTTGGAGGCTTTCCCATTTGCAGAGCAGCCTACAAACAAACAAAACCAACGCTAACTTTAAAAAAAAAAAAAATCTACCCGAATGCGGGGATTAGACAAATAAAAATTATTAAGAAATCACGAAGTCCCACCGCCCGGTCGTTAATTTTGTGCTCGGAGAACCGCTGTGAAAAAACGAGCGGGTCCAAAAAATTTCTATATATGTTAAGTTGCTTAAAATAGAACAGGTTTCCCTCCACTCCAATATGTGTTTTTGTGTGCTCGTTGCTGGTTTTGTTTCATATCTTGGGTTTTTCGCTGGTTCTTTTTGTTGGTTTGCTCTCAGGTTCATTTTATTCAACATTTCTTTGCTGAAAATTTTTCGAGTTACAAAGGTTAAGCAGTCTCCAAGTTAATGACCACTTTGGTTCTGTACAGGTATATTTTAAAATTATATACTGAATAAGTATATTCCCGAGCATGATCCAAAACTGGGCTTCAAGGAAAGGGCGATTAAAGCGCATCTTTTATTATCCAGATTATCAGGTGTGAAGAGACCTTTGAAAATATTTGCCTGCAAAGGAATTCTGCTACGATAGAAAAAATGCTCAGCATTGCTATTTAAAGATCCTTTTGCTCGGTCACCCTCCTCTCCAGACAATCTCTGCAGCATTTTGTGGGGACCAAAAGAAAGAAGAGGGGGGGGGGAAAAAAAAAAAAAAAAAAGGAGGGAGAACAAGAAAGGGAGGAAAGAAGGAGGCGAAATGCCTTGAACAGTTTCCTCATCGCGAAAAGAAAAAAATAAGAAATATTGCGATGAAATGTTGACCTCTGGAAAATGTGGATATACGATGCAAACCCCTCCGTTCATATTACCATTCCATTTTAAATGAGGCTGAACTCTTCAGAAGGCCATTTTCTGTACTGTCAGAGAAAGAAGGGGGAAGGCGTTATTTGGATGCTATCCTTAATTTCAGTCCTTGCATTTTTTTTGTTTGTTTGTTCGTTTGGAGGAGGAGGATTTTTCTCTCATTCGTGTTTATTTGAATCACCCGAGGGAGGATTTTATTCACGGTGAAATTTCGAAAGGTGGCTAGAGTCGCTGGGACCCGCCGTCCCCGGGCTGGCGTGAGCATGAGCAGTCAGTTGGAAAGTTACCCCCAAATATCGCCGCGCACCGCGGCGGTGGTGGCGGTGCGGTGGCTTTGCGGTGCCCTGGGAGAGGACGGCTTTGAAGCTCCTCTCTGCTCCTCCTTCGGTATTTCGGGTAACCTCCCCCCCCCCCCCCCCCCGTTCCCCTTCCTCCCTCCCCCGAAATCAGCTTCTGGTTGTCCCTGTGGGGTTTGCAAAGGGCCATTTGCCTTTGCCCCGTCCCCGGTTAATGGCTGGTATGAAATGGATGTTCGGTTCGTTCCTAAAATGTCTATGCCTCCCGCAGCAGCACCAGGGCTTTAAAAAAAAAAAAAAACTATTTATTTGTTTATTTATTTATTTATTTATTTGGGCAGCAGGGAGAGGGAGCAGTCCGAAACCCCGGCCATTTCGGGAGGTGACCGAGCCCCCGCGAAGGCGCCCAGGGCCAGGCGGGGCGGGCCAGGCGCAGCTGAAGGGCGGGAGGGCTGACGGGGGGGAGCGGGTTTGGGGAGGGGGCACGATCCGTCAGGGGTGGCTCCTGCGGTCCTGCCGCACTGCAAACCGCTGCACACTCGTGTCTTTGAAGGACGGGGCGGGGGGGGAGGTCGGGGCCACGGCAAAGCACAAGCGACCTAGTTCAAGAGAAACCCCGCTGTCGTTTGGCTGGGAAGGACCCTCGTCTCTCCCCTTTTGCTTTTTTGGTGGTGGTGGTGGTTGTGGGATTTCGGAAGACTTTGGACCGGGAGTGCCCTGTGCGGGCACACAGCGCCAGGCCGCTCCTGGGAGGGGAGGGATGCTCCGAGCCCCGCTGGTCCCAAACCTGACCCTCCACCACCCTCCCTCCCCGGGCCAGAGGCAGGGCTCCCCTTCGGACCCCCTATTTTCAGTGCAGCCCGTCACGTTTTCGGAGAAATTCGTGGCAATTTGCCCTCCCGTCACCCCCTGTAGCTGCTGGAGCGGGATGGCGCGGGTTTTATAGGAGATGGTTTTCCCCTCGGGATGGTCCGCAGTTCTTCTCTATTTGTTTGCCTGGCTTTTTTTCCTACCGTAGCCAATGTCTGTAGCCTGCTGGGGTTTTGATGTGACGGCTGGCGCTGGTGTGTGTGTAGAGGGGAGTGGCCACCAAGTCGTGTTAGCGATGAATCAAACGGCAAGAGGGGGATCTGGGTTGAAACAGTCTCTTTTGGAGTCAGCCATCTAGCTTGTAACCCGTGCCCGGCGAGGAAAGACACACACACACACACCCCGCCACAGCCATGTCCTGGGGAGACAGACTGGGAGGGGACCCCTACCCGAACAACCCCCCCGGCGGTGTGGGCGGACGGGGGCTCCTCCAAAAAGGGGGGGGTGGGGGGCATCCCCCTCCCGCCCCCGCCGGCCGCAGCGGCATCGCATCTGCGCTGCCCCGAGGTCCAGCCCGGGGCCAGGGACACCACGGCCTCCCCAGGCCCCGCCACTGGCAGGCTGGGGATCAGCATCCCCCCACCCGTGCCCGGGTACCCCAGCACGGCGGCTGCCACAGGCCGTGGCGCCCCGTCCCCCCGCGGGGCCTGGCCCGGCAGCCGCCGGCACCCGGCAGGAGCCATCTCCGGCTCGCCGTCATTCGCCTTCTTTCCCCCTTTGCAGGCGGGTGCTCTTGGGTTTGTTACTATTGTATTTAACCGAGCGCCGCTTCCCAGCGCAATCCCGAAGGATGCCGGGGCAGCAGGTTTGGGGGAGCGGGATTCACCCCGGCCCCTTCCCGCCCCGCTGCCCCCAGCCCCGGCAGCCCCGCGGCCGGCGCCCTGGCAGCTGCCTGCGTGGCTCTGGGGGACGCTTCTTTTCGTGTCTTTCCCTCAGCTCTTTCTAGTGTGGTTTTTTTTTGATTAGTATTTTTTTTTTTCCCCCCGCTGAGTCTCGCACGGTGTCTGCCGAGCGACCTGGGCAATCAGGAGCCGTGTGTGTGCCTGTGTGTGCGCCAGTGTTTGTACGGAGAAACGCGCCTGCCGCTTCCAGGCGGAATTTTCTAACAAAGGAGCAAGTCCGGGAGAAGCAGGCAGCGCATCTTCACCTAGCCTGCCCCCCTCCTCGCCCCTCAGAACAAAAAAAAGAAAAAAAAGAAAAAAAGAAAAAAGACTGAAATCAACGCCGTTAATCCACGGGCACCGAAAACCCCGGTGCTAAAAAAGCCAAGGGCGAAAAGCCCCTGACTCGTGTCCCCGAGTGCCCGATGGCGACCCTGGCTCGCTCCCCCTCCCTCCTCCTGCCCCCAAATCCCCGCCGCCCGGCGGGGCGCGCCCATTGCAATGGGGGGGGGGGGGGGGTGTCGGAGGGGGGGCAAGGGACGAGGTGGGGGCAGCGGGGCGGGGGTCGGGGGCGGTGGGGGAGCCGGCGGAGCTGACCTGTGCCCCTGCCCCCCCAGCGTACCTGGTGCAGGCGGTGAGAGCGGCGGGGCGGTGCGATGCGGTCTTTAGGGGCTTCTCGGACTGTTTGCTGCGGCTGGGCGATAACATGGCCAACTACCCGCAGGACCTGGACGACAAGAGAAATCTCCAAACGATCTGCGCGTAGGTCTTTCCTCTCTCCTTCGGGGCCGCGGGGCGGGGGGGAGGGGGGAGACGGGACTCGGGGGTCCCCGGGGCTGGGCGAGGTTGGATGGTGGCGGTGGGAAGGGAAGGGGCAGAAGTAGCGCGGGGTTTGGTGCTTCGGGGTTGGATTCTCTGCTCCGGGGTCCCTCCAAGCGCGCTGCCGTGGGGACAGGCCGGGCTTGGGGAACAGTGAAGTCTGGAGGGAGTTTTTACAATGTCTTTTTTAGTTTTTCCTTCCGTGAATCTGGGTGGTTTTTTTTTTTTCCTCCCCCCCCCCCCCCCCCTTGTGTTCTTTCCCTTCTCCTGCTTTGCAGCGGGGTGCTGCCATGGCCTGCGCGGGGGTTGTTACCCCTTTCCCTGTCGCTGCCTTCGGGCCCCAGGCTCGCTGGCAGGCTCCGGGGTCCCCCCGGGCGCCCAAGGCCGAGGCAGGCCGGGGGGAGGCAGCTCACCCCGGCTGGGGACAGCCGGGGCTGGGGAGACGATTCCTCAGAAAACAAAATAATTAAAAAGAGAAGAGCCCAGCCACGATATTAATCGCCCAGCGGCGGAGGGGGGGGGCGGTCCAGGGGCAGCGCTCCTCCACCCCCCTGCGCCCCTCGGGGGCGTTTCTCCCCAGTTTCGCCCCGCTCCTGGAACAGAGGGGAGGAGAAGGAAGGGGCAACGATAAAGGGGAAAAATACTAATAATAAAAAGGAAGAAAACAACAACAACATATAATAAAGGGAGAAAAAGAGCTCGTCTTGCACAATCGGCTCCTGCTTCCCTCCTTCCCAATTCCTCTCCGCAGCTGGAGGAACTGGGACAGCTGAAAGAGCCCTAAATTTGGGGTAGTTTTCTCCAGAGCTCAGGGCAGCGGAAGGGAGGCGGGGAACCCGGGGCGGCTGCCGGGGGCCGGGGAGCCTCCAGCTCCCGCCTCGCCCGCCCCGCTTCGGGGTCTCCCGTCCCGGGCAGGGAGGCAGAAACAGGCATTTTCGATGCGTCTGGAAAAAAAAAAAAAATATATATATATATATATCCGGCTGCACAGGGTATTCTCCCGTCTCCCCCTTACCGTTTTCCGGCACAAACTCCCCCCGCTGAAAAAAAAAAAAAACCAACAAAACAACAACCAAACAACAATAACAACAACTCATATTTAGAAACGAGATAAGGTCCTTAGACATAAATATGTTTGGAACAGTTTTTTTCTGATTTTGCTCCGCGAAAATCAGAAAACGAAGGACGTTAAATGGGAAGGTGACATGGAAAGGAAAGGAAAGGAAAGGAAAGGAAAGGAAAGGAAAGGAAAGGAAAGGAAAGGAAAGGAAAGGAAAGGAAAGGAAAGGAAAGGAAAGGAAAGGAAAGGAAAGGAAAGGAAAGGAAAGGAAAGGAAAGGAAAGGAAAGGAAAGGAAAGGAAAGGAAAGGAAAGGAAAGGAAAGGAAAGGAAAGGAAAGGAAAGGAAAGGAAAGGAAAGGAAAGGAGAAAGAAAAGGAAAAGGGGAAAGGGGAAAG
Organism: Nipponia nippon; assembly: GCF_047370975.1. Classification (NCBI taxonomy): domain Eukaryota; kingdom Metazoa; phylum Chordata; class Aves; order Pelecaniformes; family Threskiornithidae; genus Nipponia; species Nipponia nippon. The sequence goes on along the minus strand of NW_028262290.1, from coordinate 94,160,864 downwards.
GGGAAAGAAAAGGGGAAAGGGGAAAGGAAAAAGGAAATGAAAGAGAAGAGAAGAGAAGAGAAGAGAAGAGAAGAGAAGAGAAGAGAAGAGAAGAGAAGAGAAGAGAAGAGAAGAGAAGAGAAGAGAAGAGAAAAGAAAAAAAGAAAAGAAAAGAAAAGAAAAGAAAAGAAAAGAAAAGAAAAGAAAAGAAAAGAAAAGAAAAGAAAAGAAAAGAAAAGAAAAGAAAAGAAAAGAAAAGAAAAGAAAAGAAAAGAAAAGAAAAGAAAAGAAAAGAAAAGAAAAGAAAAGAGAAAGAAAAGACTCTGTAACTCTCCTCTCTTCTCTTTCTACCTAGAGATTTGTGAGCCAAGCACCTACTAAGGCTGGCACCTCGCTGTAAATGCTGGCTTGCGGTTTACCTCGTGTCCTGCATGAGGAATAAATACCCAGGGGCAGCAGCGTCCTAATATGATGTCCTTTGGCCCTGGCGTGCCGGACCAGAGCTGGTCGCGACCTATAAAATGTACCTCTTTTCCAAGCAAGACCCTTTCCCCGACCACCTCCCACCACCCGATTGCCTTCGCCCTGTGCCGGGATGTGTATTGAAAGGAGATGGGAAAAGATTTAATTTTCCTTTGGGAGATGCAATTACAGCAGAAATACTGCAGGAGAGGCACACTCTCAGACTCTGGCTTCTCAGTATCTCATTATTTATTACAAATGTAGCAAACATTGGGAGTCTACAACTAGCTTAGAGTGCTCATAAATTAGAGGCTGTAGGACTACTTTAAAAAAAAAAAAAAAGAAAATCAAGATCCAAATTTGCAGGCGCCTGCCTTGAGGAAAGGGGAAAATAAGAGAGAAAGGCAGATTCGGGGTGATTTTCGATAACCCAGAAGCGGAGAGAAAAGGTCGTCCCGTCCCCCCCAGGTAGGGCAATGGAACGGGTCCTGCCCCGGTGGCAACCCCCGGTCCAGACCCGGTGAAGAAGGGAATTAAAAGAAAAAGGACAAACGTGTGGGAACAGCTGGAAATTACCCTGGGGCAGGAGAAACGCTTCGCTGCACACAGACCCCTGGCAACGGACGGGGAGTCCCCCGCGCCGCGGGCCGGTGCGGGGCGCCCGGGAGGGACCGGGAGGGGAAGATGCTCCTTCCTCCTCCTCCTTCTCTTCTCCTCTTCCTCCTCCTCCTACTCCTTTCCTGCCCCCGCCCCGGGGGATCCCTCCCGAGGGTTTCTTAACGCTGCACCAGGACCCTCTAGGATGCCGCCTCCGCCTGGGAGAAGGGGCGCCTTTCTCACCCCCATCTGCCCGCTCCCACCGGTGACGAAAAACCCTTGGGACGAGCCCGTGGGCTTTGAGGCTAGCGTTTGCCAGCCGAGGGGCGCACGTCCTCTCCTCCCCGCCAAGCAAAGATCCAGCAAAGCAATTTTTGCCGCATCCCGCCCAGCTGGGGCTGGTGCCGGAGGCAGGGTTGGGGAGGGGGCCCCCCGAAACCGCAGCCAGCGGCAGCCCCCCCGGGAGCTGCCAGGAGAGCCGCTGCTCAGCGCAAAGCGTGGGGCAGCCCGGGGAAGGCGGGGGGCCGGGGATCCCCCCACGAAACCGGTGTCTCGGGTGGGAGGGGTGGGGGGGCAGGGGCCGGGTTTTAGGGCTCCCCGGGCGCCAGCCCCCCTTAAGGAATGCCCCCGCTCAGCTCGGCCGTCGGGGCGTCGGGAGGCCCGAGGGGGCGGCCCCCCGGGAAGGTGGGTGCCTGCCTGTTTTGATGCCGGCTGCTCTCCCCTCCTGCAGGTACTGGGATGATTTCCACGCCTGCACCCTCACAGCGCTCACCGATTGCCAGGAAGGAGCGACAGACCTCTGGGAGAAATTGAGACGGGAATCCAAAAACCTCGATTTCCAAGGCAGCTTATTTGAACTGTGCGGAGGCGGCAGCGGCGCGGCACCGTCCCTCCTCCCGCCGGCTGTGCCCCTGCTGCTGGCGGCTCTGTGGGCCGCCCTAGTGACCTGGCTGCCTTTCTAGGGGGGCGAGCACACCCACACCCACACCCTCTCCATGTGCTGGATCTATAGAGGAAGGGTCCATCCGTTGCTTTGGGGACGTTGTGCTTTTCTGTGGTTGATGATGATGGTGGTGGTGGTGGTGGCTGATGGTGGTGAAACACCCATGTAGGACTGTGGAAGCGTTCTCCCTTTATTTTTTTGTGTTTTATTTGCCAAATGTTACCAAACAGGCAGCGGCGCGCAGCCCAAATCGGACCTCAGCTTTACTATCGCTTCGAATCAAAAATAGAAAAAAAAAAAAAAAAAAAAACACAAACTCGAGCCCTCGTTGTGCAAAAGCAATCTCAGGAACGGCTCTGGGCCACCTAATGCTAAGGTTGTCAGCGGCCGGGATACCTCCCGGCGGGCCGCGGGCTCCTCTAAAAACGTGGCAGTGTGCGAGGCGAGAACAAAAACGCAGGCAAAAAAAGGCACTGGCGAGGAATCCAAGGTAGATGTCCACGTGTGAAGCATATGGTGAATAATTCACAATCTCTCATCTTTCCTCCACAGTCGCTTGTTTTTTGGTCATTCCACTGCAAAAAAATAAAAGTAAAAATAAAAATAAAAAAGAGCATTTTTCCTCGAGTGGAAAAGAGAGAGAGAGAGAGAGAGAGAGGGAAACGAACAGTTAAGGAAGGAAGGAAAGAAGGAAGGAAGGGAAGAGCGAAAGAAAGAGATGTGTCTAAATGCCCGGAGGAGTGAAGGAATGCTGCTAACAGATCTCTGAGAGTTTACCTTTACTTGCTGTTCGAAGGCATCTTTCCGAATTCACTGCCTTTAATTTTTTCCTCCTCTTTGTTTTAGATGTTACACATACCAGTAAAATACCTGAATATCCAACCGTAGAGATCACAAAAAGGGGGCTTAAATGTAAACCTAAAGAAAAAAAAAAAACAACAGCAAAATGATTTTGAAAAAAGAGCCTTGATTTTAAAAGAGAAGAAAAATGTAATTTAAACAAAAGTTTATTATAAAGTCAATTCAGCAAAAAAATAACAAAAAAAGATTTGCTACAAAGTATAGACAGAAGTATAAAATAAAAGTTATTGTTTGAAATGAGGGTGTCGTCCTTTTTATAAAATATGCCTAGAGTATCTTGAAAGGGACAGGGCTTTTAAGGCAAGGAAGGCTAAATCCCGAACCGATCCCTCGATGAACGTGGCAATTTCAGTTCAAACAAGGACAGGGCGGCTGAATTGGTTAGTCTCAGCCTTCCTTTTTTTTTATTATTTTTTTTTTATTTCTTTCTGAAAAAATACGCTATAAATCCTCCCACCCTCCTCCTCCGCCTCCTCCTCCCGAGACCCAAACCCTCTGCTCCCCCGATTTCCCCTCTGCCCGGAGCCGGCGAAGGAGACGGGGCGCAGCGGCGTGGGGCGGGCGGCGCGGCGGTCCCGCGGGGGCGGGCGCGGAGCCCCGGCGGAGGGAGGAGAGGGAGGGCAGCAACCACCATTAAGGAGGAGGCTGCGGAGCCGGGGCGCAGAGGAGCCCTTTCATAATTAATAAGGCAGCTCAGCCGAAGGAGCAAGGGGAAGGGGGGGACGGGGTATTGATTTCGCAGCAGAAGCTGCTCTAACCTCGGCTATTTATAGGCGCCTGATGCCTTTATAAAGAAATACGCATCAGAGAGTAAACACGTCCTTTTTGCCTACGAGAGCCCAGCTGGCGACCGGGGGTGGGTGGGCGAGTGGGTGACGGGGAGGTAGGGGCCGCGAATTGGTGTGAGGTGATTTATTCCGGTGGGGAGCCGTTGCCTGTGCAATCGCTCTCCTTTGCCAATGTGTAGGGTGGCAGGGTCTCTCTCTCTCTCCTTCGCCCCCTCTCCCTGCTCCCCTTCCTTCCCAAGGTCCGCAATGTAATGTGTAAGCAATAGCAAATGTAACAGTTCATAAATCAAACAGTGGGTCGCAAGCCAATCTGCATTTCCCAAACGGATTGAATCCCAGCAACGAACGCGCTCAGGAACTGGAGCCGGGCGCCTTTACCACTGGAAGCAATGTTGATTTTTTAATGATAAAATACATTATGTGTGTGTTAGGGGGGGGCTTTGCAGGGCTCAGCCTCTCTTCGCCAGACACAGGTCTGCTTGCATTTGCTTTTCCTTTGCCCTCCCTCTAGATTTAATCCCCCACCACCACCACCAAAGCAAAAGGAAAACCCTGGAGAGCAAAGCTTTGTTTAAATGGTTTGGGTTATTTTCCCTCCCCACAGAGGATCTAGACCTAAATTGATTTTTCTGTGCACATCTCTGTATTCATGAGGTCAGGGACTGCTGGTACGATTTCCTGCAGCACGAAATGCCAGCTGCCGGGGAGAGCGGCGAGAGAGAGCCCTTGCTGGGGTGCGAGGGGCTCCGCAGCCGGCTCTCTCGGCCGCCTGGGCCCCGGGGACCTTTCTCCGGGGGCAGGCAGCCCGCCGCGCCCCGGGGTGCCCGGGCGCCGGTCCCGCCCGCTGCCGACATCCCCGGCCCGGCGCCGGGATGCGGCCGGGCGTGCTCCCGCCGCCGCCCCCGTCCGTCCGGCGGAGGACGGTGGGAGAGGAGCCTCCCAGCTTCTCCTCACCCCTCGGAAGAAAGCTGAAAATCCCTAATAAGGGGGCGTTATCCAGTTATCTCGAGTTATCTTCGCGTGAGGTTGAATTACTAATGGCTAATCTCTCCGTAATTAGCACATCCCCCAATCAGCCCTCCGTTGAGGCGAAGGATAAACCGGTGACAAACCGGCGAAAAAAACAGCCGAGCGGGTCGGGAGGGGGCCGGCGGCCGTGCCCCTTCCCACCTCTCCCGCCGCCCCCCGGACACCTCCCAAAGAGCCTCCCGTTTCGGGCTCCTAATTGTCGGGCGCCCATCCCCGGGGCGCAGGCCTGCCACCGGCCCATCCCAGCCGGGGCGCAAGGAGGCATTTGCTGCTCAAAAACCTGCATTGCACCCCCGGGAGTTCCCGCACAGGCGGCAGGGTCGGCAGCAAACCCCGGTCCCGCCGGCTCAGCTCCCTCCCGGCAACCGGCAAGCGCGGCTCTCTCCGCCGGCAGCCCGGTATTTTTTTCGGGGAACACGAGCAACCAACAAACTCCCTCCCCTCCTTCATCCCATTCATTTTATAAGAGCCCCTCTGTGCTCAAGGCATTGGTTCTTCCCCTTTCTGCCCCTTTCAGGTGTTATTTCTGAAGCCTGAGTGCAATGGTCGATTTTTTTTTTTTTTTTTTTTAACCCAGGGATGATTGCTCCCTCTTGCCTTGTTTTGTGGCTCTCCCCCAAGTTCCAGAAAGGGACTGAGCGTACTCGGTTTGCCTTCTGTCGCCTTGCACCTGTAGGGTTTGTGAGGGCTGGCAGGAGAGGGCTGCGGGGGGAGGCTGGGGTGTCCCTTGCCGGGCTGGGCCCGCTGCCCCAGGCGGTGGCTGCTTTAGCAAAAGCTGGAGAGGTTCAAGCCTCTGAACACCCCTTAACTCCTGGGCAAACGTGAGCTGGTGAACAGAGGAGGGGGAAAATGCAACAGAAAAGCATTTAAACGTTGACAGTAACCACAGTAAAATTATCACCTACTTAAACAAAAAATGCACACATACATCGAAAAAGAAAAAATCCCAACAAACCCAGATCAACAGGGAAAAAATAACAATAAAAATAAAACAACCACAGCTGAAACAAAAGGCAAGCCAGTGCCTTTCTAGCTGGCTGGGTAATCGGGGAGGGTTGCAGCCATTGCGGCTCTGCCTGCCCTAATTCCTGTCCCCAGCTCCGACTGAGCAACCGCAGCCCCGCAGTCCCCGGAGGGCCGCAGAAAGCTGCCTCCTCCCTTCCCCGTCAGTGCTGGCTGAACCCGTGCTTGGAAATCGGCTGCTCTCTGCCAGCCTCCACCTTTTAGCAGCCTGGCTGGCTCTGGAGGGAGGGCTGCGCCTTGCTGCCCGCTCGGGCTGCCCTCCCAGGCGGTGAGACTGCGCCAGCACGGGGCTGAGGTGATGCTGGTCGATTTTTTTGATTTAAGGGGGGGAAAAAAAAAAAGTCCCTTTCCCATCTGCTCCTGTTCAAAGGCTGTAATAGGGAGACGGAGCGGGCCTGTGCTGGGAGCAAAAGCTTGAGGCAGGACATACAAAACTGAGGAAAAGCTGTCTGAATGGTAGTGAGGGCAAAGGGGTTGGTCCTTTTGGAGGGAGCAGGGAGGGATGGTATAAAAGTAAGGTATGGTAGGTACACATTTCTCGCAGGACTTTCTGGTGGCTACATCTACGCCTCAGAAGAAGCAGCGAGATGCTGTTGGTCCCTGGCTGGTTTGCATAGTCACAAATATATCTCTCCCAGCCCTCTTCCTTTCCAGGGCCCTGTTTAAATCTGTGCAGTTGCTTTCCTGCCCAGTGAAATCCAGTAGGCTCTGTGAAGGGCTGACAACCCAAGGAGAGAGAGGCCAGTTCAGCCTTCCTGTTCATCAGGGTTGATTCATTAATAATTAGTGCCATTAGGTGCACTACAGCAGTGCCTGACGGTCCCCATTACAGGAAAGTGAGCTTGTTAAACCCAGAGAGCCAGATTCTCCCTCTGTTACTCCTGCCTGATGCAGAGGTGGTGCCTCCACGGTGGGCAGCAGGAATAGCCCTGGCTTTCTAGGTATGCAGCCTCTCTGCCTTCCCCCTCGCTCCTCCTCCTCCTCCAGCTTTTCCCTCTCCTTCCCCTCAGCTGCAGATCTGCAGCAGAGCAAGGCCAGTGCAGGAGGTGGCTAGCAGGATTCACGGGAGGAGGTGGCAAATCAGGTTATTTTTCAGAGCCACTTCATTCTTCATCACAGGGCAAAGAAGTGGGTTTGTTTTGTTGGTTTTTTTTTTTTGCAGGGAGGGGGAGGTGGGCAAAGTGATGGTGACTGCAGAGGAGTCTTACAAAATCAGATGCAATTTTAGCTGTCTGAAAGAGTTGCTTTAGGCTACAGGCAGCTGATAATCAATGGTGCTGTTGGCAAATACACTTCCAGCTGGCTGCTGTCTCTCCTGAGGGACAGTTTCAACCCAAGGCCCATTGCAGTGGTGGCACAGCAAGGGGCTTTCGTTTGCTTTGGGCTAAGGACCTTCTGCTGCTCAGTTCCACCAGTGAGAAGAAAAGCTGGAGGTGATGTGGGAGAGAGACACAGCACTGTCATTGGTGAGTTATTGGCCGTTCCTTTCTCCTCAAATCCCCACGGTGGGTCTGTGTTAGAAGATCTTACTGAAAGCCCCATATTCCTGAGCTAAGGGTTTGCTAATGGCTGGGCAGGCTGTGCTGGCATAGGCTTTGCCCTTCAGGAGATACTGCAGAAATAGATTTAAATGATTCAAATGATCAGAAACCCAGCCTGTGGCCTCTGCCCTAGCTTTTTAGTTTTTATTGTTTGTTTTATTTTGTTTGTTTGCTTATCTCCTAAGCTGATATGAAGGAAAGATGGAAACAGCCTGCTGAAGGTCAAGGTGAGACTGACCATCAGTTCAGCCGAGTGCTGGTATTCACCAGAAAGCCATGCCCACAGGTGCTGGAAGTCTCCTCAGCAAGAGAAACAGCATTGCTGCAGGGGACAAACAGCTAGTCTTGGCCCTCTTTACACAGCACACAGCCCTTCTCTGGGAAAAAGTATCCCCTGAAGTCAATATGCATTCTGCCTAGGTAAGGATTTTGAATGCTCAATTTTGCCCCTGACAGGGATGCTATCCAAATATGAACTCCAGGTTCGTGCCACCAAAATATGAAGTGCTTGTGTGTGCATTGTACTTCGCACCTCCAGGTTTCTTGCCTATGATACCAATTTATTAAGGACTGTGAAAAACTTACTAAATCTCTCAAGCATCAAAGATCAAATCTGCAGGCCACCTCTTTTGCTGTGAAGCAGCAGACTCAAGAGTGGATGGGCAGTGCATCCTTTAATACCACTTTAATACCACCAATTTTTGTAACACTTTGAAAACTACTGGATATTCAAACTGATGCTGCCTAAAGCAGGGAACAAAAAACAAACCCCAGCCAACCAATCTGAAAAAAAAAATAGAAGAAGGAAGAAAATATAACAAAAAAGTAATCACCGACATTGGCAGGAATTGTTTTAATCAGATTTATCCCTCTTAAACCACCTATTTTGCTGCAGACGCTATCAGTAAGTTAACTTCAGGACCAGCTAGGTACATGGTCTCATTCTGCCAAATGCACCTCTTCAAGAGTCAAATCACGTGTCCACTATAGCATCTCTCTTTGTCAGAACTTCTAATGGTAGTATCTTAAGTACGAGAAGTTTTGCAGTAAATTGATAGTTTGGTATTTATGCTCCTTTTAATGCAGTTTATTTTCACTGGGTAGTGAAAGAGGTCTTATCCATGCCTGTGCTCCTTTGGGGCACTTTCAGTTTTCCAGTCCTCTGGCACAAGCTGCCTTTGCAAAGGAATGATTCCTGTAAAGCCACTACCCTGTTTCGTTTCCTGTATTCCAAGAAATCCCTAAATTACGTTGTCAGATGAAAAATCCAGAACATATTTTGTTAGTATGGAGCATTGGTCACATTAGTTTCGCAACGCCTCATTTAAGGATCCAATAGGTCAGAAAATTGTCCTAAGCTTTGCTTTTTATTGAGGCTTAATAGGCACCCTTGTCCCTTTTACTAGGCCTGTGATGCAAGACTTGGTTTTGTTCTGTTGCCAAGACATTTCATTTGGTCTCCCTCACCCTTGCTTCCACTGTCTATTAAATGGGAGTAGCACTTAGAGATCTTTGGTGAGTGAAAAATGCTACGTGAGGAGGTAGGCATTGTTAATTAGAATGATCTTATTTTATCTTTTAGCTTTCATCAGAAGAAAAACATCTGGATTGAAATGACAACAAAAAATAATAGGTAAAGGATGCTTCCCTGTGGCTTCATAGATGTGCTGTGTAACAGAAAACATTCAGCCCTGGGTGCACAAGAGTTGTGGTTCACGTCTCCCTCCGAAGAGCCCTCATTTTAAAGAATGTTTCACCATACCTACCTAATGCAGATGCTGCGCTGCAGGCGTTTCAGGCTGTGAATTTCAGCCTGTGCCCTTGGCTAGGCTGTTGAGGACAAGTTGCAATACCTGTCCTTCTTGCAGGGATCCCAGTCCGTCTTCGGCCATGTCACTCACTGCTGGTGAGCTCCCTGTTTTGCTGTGCATCAAAGGTTCATTTCGTTCCCTTCCCTCCCTTTTCTTTAGGTGTCAGTGATTTGCGCTGTCTCCACCTAAATCAGAGATCTGGCACATCAATACTTAGAAGCCTTAGGAGAAGAAGAAAACATCAATATTTCACCGAACACACAAAGTTGCACAACTCCCCAGTCTCCATTTTAATGTCAGCTGTGGTTAGTTTGGGTTTTTTTCCATAAGCTGAGTGATTTCAGCTTCTCTTTGAATCCCACCTGTGCGAATAGCTTGGTTTTCTCCATTGCTAGTGTTAATAAGGAACTGTGAGGAGCTCGTTCAGGCTCACTAGTCAGGCAGTCCTGAGGTGGCTGACTTTCTAGGAAAAGCCACAGCAGGAATAAGCAAGAGCCGGCCTATGCACCAGGCACAGCTTTTGCTGGTCTTTAGCTTATGCTCCGACTCATGCTCCTGTTAAACCAATTGCCATTAGCAACTGTAATATAGAAAAATGCAAAGAAAAACGAACTGGACGCTTAGTCATGGAGCTGCGCTTAGAAATGATGGCCCATTATAAGGCAGCTTCACCAACTACAGAGGAGCTGTGCCAGCTCATGGCAATTTAGGACTTGCTCCACTCGTGTTAGTCCGTGGTCTGAAGTTTCCAAACTTGTCCTTTGTGTGAACTAGATCATGAGAACAGGGATATCGGAGTCACAGGGAAGTCGAGCAGAGTTCTGCATGAGTACCGGTGTGAGAAGGAGCAGCAATTACCTCTAAATTCACTCTGCCAGCCTGTCGTTTCTGAGCTCTCCCCCTGCTGCTCTGTAACTGGAAGCCTTATGCTCTAGAAGAAGGGGAGATGAACATTTTGCTCATGCTCATATTAATCAAGTCGTCTTGTGACCTGCTGAATCTGTGAAATTGTATCTCCTGTGGTGTTCAGTGGTAATAACTGTCTCTTATGTGGACTCTCTAGTGTCTAGTAATACAGTTGTGTTTCTGCAGTGGATGCACTCCCAGGGTTTTTTCTCCTCTGCCTGCCTGCTTTCACAGCACTTGTAGGCAGCTCAAACCTTTGAGGCTTCCATCCCCTGTCAAGTTTTGTCAAACTCAGCTCACAGGCTCAAAAAATTATTTAGGAGGGACTGACTGGCACTTGCACAGACAGTGTGATCTCATAAGATTCCTTTCCTTGGGAAACTAGGCTACCAACCTAGCAACGAGGGAAAAAAATTGCCATCCTGCTAGCAAAAAGGACCTAAACACTGGGAGGAAAGAGGGAAGGTGGGAGAGGAAAGTGAAGCTGTTTTGAAGGGAAAAAAAAAAAAATCACTGCCTTGTGGCTGCAGAGCTCTCGCACACTTAAAGGGCCAACCTTGGAGAGGCACGGTGGAGAAAATATTTTCCAGGAGATGGCAAGATCTCTTGCAAAAATTAGGAGGGGAGAGGAATCACCTGGATTCATCTCACCACCAGGCATCCTAAATGGATATTTATATGGTAAGGATTGTCTCCGGTGGTACCCGTTTCTCTCTACTGACCAGAAGAAGACACAGACACTACTAGCATGCAACCCGTGTGCCTGCAGTATCTGAAGTGAGGTGGGTCCTATCGCAAAGGGAGTGATCCTCTTACCACTCTCTCCTTCAGACCAGAGTTTTCCATGGTGCTGCTGCAGGGTTTGTTACTCCGTGTACCATGTTTGTATTTTAGAAAAGCTGCTGTGTGTCTTAATAGCCGCTGATGTATGCATGGTTTTACTGGGCATTTATAAGCACTTATCCTCTGTGCACTAAAACCTTTCCTGTCCTTGTAACTTACGGAATAAAATCCTTTAAGTGAGCTTTAATGATTCTAGTACTACTTCTTTACAAATTAGAGAGCTGTCATCCTGTTTTTATTTGATATCACACACTGTTTGAGGATGTCAAAAGTATTATAGTGCATGCCCATATAAATTGATATTTAATTTCAGTAATTATAATGTCACTAATTGTATTTTTGCACCTGATGCAATTACTGACATTCAGCTTTTGAGCTGTGCTTTGTTCTTTCTAGATTTAGGTGTTCCTTACTCTTTAATCTTCCCCACCTACAGTAGATCATACACACAATGAAACTCGGAAATAAAAGCTTCCCATCAATTGTTGTGTGCCAAACTCACAGGATGGTTTGAAACTCTGGGTGTACCCAGAGTGCAGGATGTGCTCAAAACCCCACTCCCTACTACTATGTCATTTTTATGAGGCTTAGAGGGTGTTATCCAAATGTTACACAGTGCTTAAGTGCTTGTACTTGCCTATTGCTAAAGGCCTTCCATTTGCAATTTTTAGAGGGCTTTTTTGCTTGTAGCCTTTCATTTAATAACCCCTGGGGCTGCTGTCGTAGCCCCTTGGCCTGGTATCTCAATGCTCTTCTCCTCATGGCCTTGCACAGGTGCATTCGCTATGGCGTAGTCCCCGAGACAGGGCTTGCTGCTCGCACCTCAGCCACCCTTCTGTCCTCTTCTCCTCTACCTTCTCACCGCGTTGCTGTCGAGTTACAATCTCTAGTCTGCACTGAGGTTCCCATACCCTGTCCACTTTGTGGTTTCTAGACTGATGACTCCACATTGGAACAAATATGACAGGTAATGAGTAAATAATAGTAATTTTAATATATTATAAGTATTACCTAATTACAGATGTGTGCAAGGCTTAGCAGCCAATTAGCGTGCAACATTTGTACCTAATTAAGCATAATCCGGTCAGTGCCAGTGTTGTCATCAGACAAAGATCACTGAAAGGCAACTTGAGCAGGCTTTAATGAAGGGTATAATTTTACCAGGGGAAAATTACAGGGTGTGGTTGTTGATATGAGCGTGATCCCCTGCTGCACTGGAGCAGACACCCAGGAGAGGATGTTCGCCTGAGGACTCCTGACTGCATATCTTCTTGGCTGGCCACTGGGTACAATTTTCCTTTTAACCTTGAATTTGATGTACAAAACCGGTGGATAAAGCATGTGCTTTGTGCCTGTCAACCTGCCTCAACTTTCTTTGTGGTAAAGCACAAAGTAAAAAATCATCTGGGCCATGGAATTCCTGCTCTGTCGCAGCAGAGTTTGAGGTCCGTGATCCCTCTTCTCAAAGATACCTAAGACCCGTTGGCCTCTGGGTTATAGTCCACACAGAAACTTGTTTTGGTTCAATTTCGTTAATAGAAAACCTTTTGTGGACAGCACATCTTCATCATTATTGCCATGTGTCAATATTATTGTCATCTATTATTTCACTTCAGGAGTGGCTTTTATTATTTTAGCTTGAAAACTGTTCCCAACTGTCTTAAATTAAACCAACATAAATTTAATTTAACCTGAAGGGAATGATTACCTCCCAGACAGACTGCTGTGCTTCTCTCTGCTGCTAGGAGTACGTGGTGCCACAGGGTTTTGTGTCCTATGACAGACCCATGGCTGCATCCGGGCTGGAGAGTCCCCATGGCAATGATCACTGACTTCACTCAGTCTTGCTGTTTTAGCTCATCTGCAAAAACAAGCCCTTTGACTGAGTGACCAAATTCACCGCTTGGTACAAGTGTATATGCTCTATAGACCAGATCGTAACAGCGGGGCCTGAGCTGGGTGCCTGGTGAGTGATGAGGTACCACGGCAGTGGATAGGTATTATGCAAACTGCTGCTTGTACGCTTTTGCATAAACCCTTATGTTCCAGCTTCTTTGGAGCAAAGACCAAGAGGTCTGCAGAGATGCTATCTTGGAAGAAAAAAACTGAGACAACAAGAAAAGATAATTTACACCGAAGTGTCTGGAGAACTCAACCTTAACAACAAGGTGAGTAACCTAAAAGAGGACCTACAGCCCTTAAAACAAACACATCTGAACAAAAAACCAAAATCAGCCTCCTTACCTCAAGACACCCACTGCCCGGACATTCCAAGCAGTGTCTCCACAACAGGCATCCAGGCAGCCATCAGAAACATGGCTTATGTCTAGTGACTTAAAAATCACCAGCAAGGGTGATTCCATACCTCCTCAGCCTCTGTTGGTGCTGCACTTTCTTCACAGTCAAAGATATCTTTCTCCTAAGCCCAACCTGAACTTTCCAGCTTTAGAGGTGACTGTGAACAGGTTGGCCAAACATCTGTCAGGAGTGGCTTGGACCAGACATGGACATCAAGATCTCTTGTGGGCTTCTCCAACCCTCTTTCATGACTTTCTAGAATTCCAGTATGATAAATGAACAGCTACAGGAAATACTTGTTCTTTTAAAATACTTACTCTTTGCAGTGCATGTTCTTTTCATTAAATAAACAATATTATTTGGTCATCAACCATTACCACCACTGAATCTATGAAAATGTTTGCTGACCTGTATAAAACCAGGATGGGTCAGCTTTTCTGAAGTCTTACTGGGGCAAAGACTTCCAAACAAATACATGAGGTTGCTCTTGCACTGAAAAGTCAGCATATGTTACTTTGGGACTGGTGAGATGAAAGAAGTCCCAAGACATGAAGCTGTGTTGGACATCTGTGCACAGCTTGCTAAGTATGTAAAACAATGAACACTGAAACAGTTAGCAGTACTGTCATTTAAACTTGCCATCATTATGTTTCAGAGTTAACCCAACCTTAGATACAGCTATGCAGGGAGGGAGTTTACAAGGAAGCCAGTGACTGATCTTGCTGACATTTGGACTAAAGCCTGTCTAAACTTCCTGTTCCTCAGGACACCTTATGCTAGTTGGGAACAAGTGAAAACCATTTTCCACTGTTTAGGCTGGCATCCCCAGGCTGATGTCCAGGCAGGAGAAGCAGGGAGCTGGCATGCTCAGAGATGTGCAACGTGGGTGCCTCCTCCAGAGACATGCCAACCGCTGGCTGCTGCTGGCTTACGGCAGAAGACAGAGTGGCAGAGACACCCATCCTGCTGGGCAGTCTGACACGTGCCAGGACTGACTGTGAAACATTTCTCTGCTGGTAAGTGTTGAGAGCTTCCCTGTGTTTATGCAATGTTAGCAAATACTCCGATCTCTTATGTGCCAAGGGGGCCACCGGAAAAAAAGCTGCTATGGTATCACTTTAGGTACCAGCCATACAAGCATAGCCTCCTTCAGGCTCTGGCCCCCTTCTTGCCTGGTGGCATCCATTCTCTACAAGGTCAGAGAAACATCTGTAATCCAAGAGGACAAGTGGTTGGTCTCTCTCAGTTGCTGGCTTGGGCAGAAGGGATGTCCTCTCAGTCGGATCTACCATGTCCTCAACCGGCCACCCTTCTCTCCCATGGCTTTTTTGCAGCACACCTTTCCCCAGCAGCTTTATAAACTATATTCCCCTCATCAGCCATAAATGTGGTCAGCTGAGACCTCCAAACGTCAAACCTTATACTAGGGATGGTGTCTCCTGGCAGCATGTCCTGGAGAGCTGATGGGCTCCCAGCAAAGGGAGCAGATTATAAGGCAGTGGAGCTTTAGTATTACACTGTGACAGGCAAAGTTCTCTATCTCGGGTTACTTACAGAAGCTGCTTCAGAAGATAAAGGTGTAGGAGGAAACACAGTCAAGAGGAAAAGGCTTACCCTGAATATTTCCATTCAGGGTACAGGAAAGCTGCTTGGTGACATGCAGAAGATGATTGCTGCAATTTTCTATGTAAACAGCACTTGGCTTTAGCATGTGGATTCAGCACCTTGCTCGGAGGAGCTGGGGGTCAAAATTGACCTGCACGCACTCTGCATTTGGCACTGAGAAAAGAAAGTCCTTGGGGATGTGGAGCCCTGAGATGGAGATTTAAGTAAGTATTTAAAGGTCAGACAGCAGCTTTGGCAACTCATTTTAGCTCTTTTCGATTGACACGTTCCTAAAATGGGCGTAGTCTCTGGATGCACCTGTTAAAAGAGTATAGTGCGAACAAAATCTTTTATGACCATAAAAGTAGAGTTCCAAGTCACATTATATCTTCGGAGAAACATAGCCTTGGAAGGCAAATTTAGAGCAAAAGAATACACTGACCGCAGCTGGGAGTATTGCGTTTAGTAATGGAGATGACCATGTGGAAGCTGTCTGAGGAACACACAGAGTATATATTCCATATGTTATTTTCTAGGTCAGTGAAACTCCAAACACAAAATGCAACCATCAGGAAGTTTCCTTGGGTTTGTGGCACTGATGGAAATTCCGAGTCCCTCTGGGCTTGATTTTCAAAAGTACCAGGTTCTCTCAGTTCCCAGTGTTATCAACTGGAGCTGTGGCTGCTGATCTTCAAGCTTAAGCAAAGGCTAAGTTACAGACTTCAAGACACTAATGAAATATTTCGTTCTTAGCCTGCTGTGCAGGTATGGGTCAGCTGTAGCTTTTAGTCCCATGTCTTAACTGCCTCAGGGTTGGATTGATGGGAAGGTTATTTTTGAAAGAAAAAAAAATAATGATCATGTAGAAAAAAACCCTGTGAAAATAGTCTTAGGCCATTTTGGGTGTGTTTTGTGCTGTATCCCACCACCTTTACCTGTCCTCCCTGAAATGCAGGCTTAGTTGTATGCACTTGTATTCTCTGAAGCTAGTTTTTGTTCTCAGACTTAACCAGACTCTCTTAGGTAATGTTTTTTCACTTGCATTGTCAGGCAAATTCTGACACAGCTCTTCAGCAGGTGGAGGGTCTTGTTCTTAATCTCCCCTAAAAACAGCTGATGGGGCAATGCTAGATAATCCAGGTCCTCAAGCAAGTTTCGGATGCAGGGCTGCAAATTATTCCTCGAGAAGTTTATCCTCCTGTTCTCCCTGCACTTGACTTCCCTGTGCTGACGCAGGTCTGGGTGGGACAAGCCTGGGTGGCCCCGGCAAGAACAGAGCCCAGCCTGGCATTGCCTTCTGGAAGCACCTGCTTTTCTCTGAGCATCGACCAACAAGTCTCTATAATCATCTCTGTAGATACCTGCGATAGCTTAAAAGGAACAAAGTGGCCAGAGATGGCCTGAAAGCGTAAACAGTTCCCACAGGCACTTTAATCATGGCAAGGGTAGGGTGTTTTTCCACTCCTGCGCATAAATTAGAGACCAGAGGCCTAATTCCCTCGTGCCTTTCCTTAACAGGCTAGTAATTAACTTCTTTAAAGTGTTTTGGG
The DNA here is from genome assembly GCF_047370975.1 of Nipponia nippon. NCBI lineage: Eukaryota > Metazoa > Chordata > Aves > Pelecaniformes > Threskiornithidae > Nipponia > Nipponia nippon. Next base: position 94,144,628 of record NW_028262290.1, on the reverse strand, counting down.
TTAGGCTAAAGGCATGAAAAATATAGAGGAAAGCCAAATTCTGAGCTTTTGGGTTTTTTTTCTCCGGGGTATCTCGCTGAAGAATGCCTGAGGAATGCCTGGTGCCCTCGGCTGCATGAAGGGGGCAGGCACAAGTCAAAAGAGGTGAACTGCTTTGCCAGTCGAGTATGAGGTTATGCAATGATAGATCCTCCCAGATGGCTTGTCAAGTAGCTCTACTGAGCAGGGACAACTACAGAATAAGGGCAGCATCAGTCAACAAAATTTGCAAAAGTGAAAGACAAGAAGAGAGCATTTGCAACCCGCTAAATGTTCCTTCTTAGCTTTGTTGCCTAACAACAACTTGGTTGAGCAGCAATACCATCACCAGTCACAGGCTCTTGTGGACAAGTCTCATCTAGCTCTGGGCTTTCATTTGCAGCTGGAACATTTTGTCAAACGCCTTTTAATTTGCTTGACTGCTAAAGGCAAACATACCAGCCTTTATTCTTAGCCATCCTTTAGCAAAGCAGATAGCTCAACTAATATTAATGGTTTAAGGTAATTGCTGCTTACCTATTGCAAAGCATGGCACAGACTTCAACATGTACAGTATTAATTGAAATCATCAATAGAAGCTTCAGCAGCGCTTGCCTGAAATGCTCTCCTACTATTGGCAAGGGCAGCTGGAGCCCTCTGGGAGAGGTTTAAGCGAGTGTGGCTGATTCACCTACATCATGCCTCTGTGTTGAGTTGTTTCCAATCATCTATTCCTGATTAGCACCCTGTGTGGATGCTGTTACTGCAAAATCAGAGTGCATTGTTCCTGCTTAACTCAACCCTTGAGCTGCTCTTAAGAAACAGCAATGGCACTTTATATTTGCGCCTTACCTTAATCAGTGCTAACTTTCAAGTGCAGGCAAGTCCTGGGATACATGATTCATTATCTTAGAGGAGTGAGAGCAATGTAATGAGTATGCTGAGCAGTCCTAAGGGAAGCTCTTCTATCCAGCCAGCTCATGGAGAGGATCTGAAATGCATTTTATCTTGGAGGTTTTGGGAAAGAGAAACGGGGTTCTTTTTTTTTTTCGCTTGATCAGTAAAAACAAAGGAAATAAACCAAAGGAAACTAAACCAGTGTTTCGGTGGGATACACTGTTTGCATTGTCCTTGCAGAACAAGTTGGGGAAAATACGTTTCACTCTCGTATAAATTGTCTCCTACAGATGTTGCTCACTGCAGAGTGCTGCCTGTTTTGGTGGCATCCGTGTCTATGGCAGCGGCACTCATGGAGAGCAGCCATCCATCAGACCTACAAATGAAGGAAGAAGATTGCCAAGTTACTCAGGCTCTCATCAATCAGGCTTAAGGTGGGCAGTTAGATATTAACCCATGTATGAGAAATAAACTGCTCTGAATCAAATTTCTCATACCTCCAGTGAGGGACAAACACCCAAAGGAAACTTTGGCGCTTCTGGGAAGAGAAAAGAAGCCCAGTGCAATATGCTCCTTACCAAGTGTGTATGTGTGTGACTTGAGTCCCTGAGGACAGCTCCAAGCACCAGCCTTTCTCAGCCCTTTCCACTCCAAATAAGCCGCACTGCTAATATCCTTATAGCCATCAGACAGCATTGTCTGGTGTTTGTCTCTCATTTTCTTCTCCACAGTGATATGACAGAGAAGCCAGTGCTATTCCTGCGAAGGCTGCAGAGTTGCAGAGGAGAGATCCTTTGTGCAAACAGACAAAGGCCATGGGTTGTGTGGACTGGGGAAAGTCTGCTGCTCTTCAGTGCACCAGAGCAGGGTGAACAGTACAAAACCACTGGCATTTTGCAGGTGTTATTCCCTCTGTGCTCTGTTTTGTTCGCAAAAAGGAGCTGGGGGACCTCACGGCAGCCCAGATGAATTGTTTGCCTCTCTTGCTTTTTTGAGCTATGTGAGTGCCCATTTTTATGGCTGTACTGGTTTCTGAGAGCAGACTCACATCTGGACCATTTTCTGACTTGTGTGGGACTCTCCATGGCAAACTCCATGCTCTGAAAGAGCTAATGTCCTTATGTCCTCCTGCTATTGTGGCTGGGGTCTTCTCCCCACTACCCCAAAGTGGCCTTGTGCTGCAGCAGACTTCTCTTCTGAATGTCACCGTACTGCTGATGTAGCCTGAACACTTGAATGGAGAGCTCTAGTCCTTGCGCTCAGAGTGAGACTGACTGCCCTAATTCATTCATCATTCCACTAAAAACCAGCCAGCCAGCCTGCAAGGTGAGTCTGGAAGGCCCTGTGATGGAAAAGCCCTTGGTCTGTGCTCAGTCAGCAAATCCCAAACACTAGTGTGTGAAAGGACTCTGGCGATGAGACCTCAGGAGCAAACTGTAGGCTCAGTAAGATGGGTCAAGCCATAATAAATGAGTTGATCATTGACCTTGTCTCTTCTTCCTGTTTGTGAATTACCCAAGAATGTACTTGGTGTTTGCAAACAGCAGGTCAACCGGTTCTAACTAAAATTTATGCTTTTTATTTTTGCTGGTTTTAATGCCTAGAAGGAAGAAACAGGGCAGTGGGAATAATAAAGAGGCATGACCACAAACACCACATAAAGCTCTAGTGAGGAATCATGGCAAAAGACACAGCAAAGGTCAAACTCCACAGTGCTTTTTTAAATCTAAAACAGGATTTTTGTGTGTGTTTTTAAATGACTTTTGTTTTTGTAATGATCCCTTTTAGAAAAAAACCTGAGTGCACATTGGGCCCAGAAACGCTGTCACTGTTCGCTCTTGTATGCCAGAAAGTCAATGGAAGTGACCACTGCAAAACAGGGCATGGTGGGCTGTGGGCTGGTGGGGGCAGACGGGGGTGACAACACCAGCGTCACACACTGCCGGACCCTGCCATCCATTCCCACCCCCCTCATTTGTGCTGAGGTGAGTGCACCTTTGGGCCGATGACATTTGACTTTGCAGGTGCAATGTCACTACCTTGATTTACATCACAGCACTGTCTAACAAAGAGTTTTTCAGCACAACTGAGGAGGTGGACGTGCATAGCAAAGCATGGAAACGGGTTTGGTACTGTCACTTGGGACAACATCTCACCAAGCTTTAACCATAGGGACTTTGCTCACAGATGAGCCCACAGCTCCGTTCCCTAGATACTCTTTGATGGGACGTGCAATCTCATTCCTTTTCCAGACACTACTCCCTCCCACACAGGCATACACACCATAGAAATGTAGGCAGGACTTCTAGGCCATCTATGTCCACCTGCTTTGGGCTGTACTGTTAGGATCAACAGTTCAGAGAGGGCACCACAAACTGGAAATGCTTCCCTAGCAGAACAACAAGGTAATTTATGATGTCAGAAACAACTCACTGATCTTTTTCATAAAATATCCTGGATCCATATATGACATCTTTAATCTAGCAGATGTCAGCTCTGTGCCACATGTTAAAATTTAGTTTGGCTATGCTTAGCTAGTTGGCATAAAGTAAATTAATTCTTGTTATTTAATAGTATGATGATGAAATATGGGTTACTCCAAACTTGACTCTGTGTCCTAGATAGTAATGCATGAATTTTTTAATAGGATCCACTTCCCTTATATTCAAAATCAGTCATGAGAGAGATAAATGAGGCTAATAATAAACAAACCTTGCAAAGGCCTTTGGGATCTCACGGAAACGAGGTTCAGATGGCTGCACAGTGATGGAGATTCCCCACAGCTCACACAGAGGAATGACTGCCAAGTGTTAGCAGTCACACAGCGGCAGCTCCCAGAGGGCATTTCTCCACGATGGCAAAACAACCTCGGCTGAGGGAAAGGTATGCAACATCCAGGTTAGGAAGTCCCAGAGCTTCTCATTGTTTGATATTAAGATGTTCTTTCATGAGAAAAATTACTCTACACATGCCTGATTTTCATATTCTCTCTCCCCGTGACACTGCAATGGGCCATAGTTGAAGACGGACTACTGGGATTATTAGCCAGATCAGCTACTGCTGCTACAACTATCAGATGAAATCAACGAGGCAGAAGAGCAGTCTCCTCATTTTTAAGGTAATTAGTGATGGAGAAGATTTATGGCTACTGCATTTATTGACTGTTTAATTTATTGGGCAAATAGCCCTGTGATGGAAACAAATGTAAACTGGGTAGAAGGATTCCAATGAAACATCAGGCTGGAAAATGTCTTTCAAATAGTGACTGGAAAATTTATCTTGCAAATATCTTGTTCACCACTTACCTCTGTAGTAGCTGATGGCATCCTACATGTCATATAACCCTGAGTCTGATCAGGCAGCCATAGATTACAGGGGGACTCTGGATCAGGTTTTAAGGCTTTAGTGCATACGAAAGGCTAAACTTCCTCCTCAGAAGTGATCAGGCAGCTCAGAGGGAAAAACTATAGATCCCAAATCATTACAGCTGTAGAGAAAATTAGGATCTAGAATTATTAGGGACCATTAATAATTATTATCAAGATCTCTTAAAAAATACAGGTGCAAAGAGATCTCCTTCCCCAATCTACAGTGCTGCAATGCAGCATCCCTTCATCTCAGGTCTAGGGGAAGGCTGGGGGAAGGACAGGCCACTGGCTCCAGCCCCTTCAGGCTGTGGCCTGCCATGGTGTGATGAATGGAAATAGAGGGCAGATGTCTCCTCCTGTGAGTTTTTACACGTCCCTTCCCACCAGCCCCTAGGGCTAAGATGGAGGGAGCATCACAGGAAGCTCACTCAGCAGCTGGCATCTACTTGTGAGGAAGAAATGACATTTTAGAGCCAGGCATTTGGCAGTCTGGGATTTAAAAACATGAAGGGGTTATTGCAGGAAGTTCACAGGCACATGTCATATAAACGTGGAAAAGATGTCACAAGATTATCGATGAGGCTAGGTCATTAGCCAAGGGTGACATGTATTTTGGTGGATGATTGCCAACTGAAATGACCATCTGTGTCAAATCAAATGAAATTGGCCATCAATACACTTGTCAGCTAAAAAAAAAAAAAATCAAGCAAGAAACACTTTATTTTCTGAACTGTCAGTTCAGTTCTACAGCCCTGAAAACCTGGGCTCACCAACAAGTAGGTGGTGAGTGCACACTTAACTTGCAGCATTCAGGCCATCTCTACAAGGTTAGGAGAGGTAATGGTGTGCTAAAAAATCAGAATAAAGCTAAAATGTCTTTGTTCGCAGTATGCTTGACAGTTGGCAGGATCAAAATCTCTCTGACTGTTTTTAATATCTAATTCACGTCTATGGATGAACCCAGTTAAAAATTGGTTTTGCAAGCAAGAGAAATGTTTTTCTTCTAAATTTGCTTATGAAAAAAAAATCATTACTCTCAATGCAAAATATCCCACCCCATTAAAAAAAAAAAAAAAGCTAAATGTTATTTTAGCAACAGAAAAATCTGTTTGTGGGAGGTTTCTAATTTTCTTTGACAAAGACAGAGGACATAGTTTTATGATTGTTCCTCATGGGAAAAAAAAACATCTCCCAACTACTCCTTTTTTGACTGAAGTTATTTCAGCTATCTCTACCTGAAAATGCCTTTTTCTGTGAGGAATGAAACTGGAGGATGAGGTGTGCCAGTCTAGTCCCTCGAGCATCATGCTGTTGTTTATTGCTTTGCCCAAGCAGAGGTGCTACGGAAAGGGAAAGACTGCATAGTTAATTTTTCCACCTGAAAGACAGGACTTCCCTATTGTACCTTGGCCCAAGGAGCTGTGTATGGTGCTCTTTCCTTTGTCTCATGCAGTAAGGACTCTCCACCCTATTTCAGTCTGCTGAACTCACCACCTTTTCTTAGAGTGCTAGGATCAAAGTAGCTTAATGAATTTGCATATGTCAGCCAAACTTCCTTCAGTTACATTTAAACTAACGCAATTTATCTCACAGTTGTTGTGGACTAATGCATAGGATCAACTCCTGTTGCTCACCTTATGCTTGGTAATAGGCATTAAGTTGCTGCCATTGGATGCTGTGTCTGAGCCCTCAAGCCGTGGGGAAGCAGCCCCAGCTGCTGCGCTGAAGCCAGTGTGTTGCCCATCTTGTCCAATATTAATCTTGCCAAGAGTGGCCAGGTTGAATACCTCTGTGGAAAAAAAGCCACCCAGAAACCTCAGGTATGACACAGACTGCCTCTCCTACAGATCTCATCCTATTCTACTGAAGTTTACATCCTGAAACTTATGATTATCTGTTTTTCAATCTTCCTCTTCCATTTTTCAGGATTAAATTTTCTCAATCCAGATATCCTTTCCCATCCTGGAAATATCTCCTTCATTAATATCTCCAACCAAAGGAGAATATTTGTGTGACACCCCTGAGAAATGTGGGCCATCTGTCCTTGGCCACCAACTAAGCCACTGTTTGGGCACTGCTGGCTTTCCCCAGGCTTTCCAGGGGTTTACTGATGTCTCAAGTTAAAACTTAGCCCTAAATTTTAAAAATGTGAACATCAACAGGTATGAGTGGAAACTCTGACGACCTAGGTCACTCTGAAATTCTGGTGTTCTCCTGTCTATCTTGGGTGAGTACATTTATTGACCCCTTTGATTCTCCTGACGTTGGAGGTCTATCATTTTGGTGGCCTGTGTGGGAACTGATGTCCTGGTAACATAGATCACATCTGTGGAAATTTCACTGGGGTTGCACTCCCTATAGCAAGTTGAATCCTGAATAACAACCACCTTCCCACATCTGTAAGTATTTGCTTTGGGGCTAAAAGGTTTCACACTTGGTGCAAACCCACATGCAGTTACAAAAGTATAGGCAGCATTCCCACAAATACCCAATGGCAGTGTTCATTTTGTGCCAGCTCTGAGGACGAAAGCCTCTCTTCTGCAGAGGAGTAGTGCAACAGCAGCATGCCTCTTAACCTAGGAGGATTTAGGGAGTGTGAGAATTATGAGATTCATTCTCTGAAAATACTCAGAAATATACTTCTGGGAGAGTACAGTGAAACATATTTTCACATAATGTCCATGAACATTTGCTGAAATTGGATTTTGAATTGACTGTCAGAAAGAGTCAGCCAAAACGCCTAGTTCTTGGTGCCAATCCCATCCAGTCAGACAACACAAATGTAGCATTCAACTAGTGTTGGTCCATGCAGTTTGAAGTACAAATATACTTAAATGCTTGCAGAGCAATTACCATAAAAATACTCCTGAGCTAGGTGGGAGAGACTAATTTTCAAGAAGCTATTCATATGCTAAATGGTTAATTAAAAATTAGTCTACACCATCCAATCAAAAAATGTTTCTTTTTAGGGAGTCAAGAAAAGAAGAGAAGGGGAATAATTCTCATTACAATTATTGCAAGAAGACTTTGAATGATGATGCACTGAAAAACTTTACATGTAAAAATTAGTCTCACCTTTTCTCCCTGCTCTTTCATAATTTAAAACTCACTTGCTTTTAAAAGTTCAAGCCTGTCATGTAGTTAATCCTCACTGAGAGCTGGTGTAGATGACATGTTTGAAAATAATTGGGTTTAGGAATAAAAATGTTATCAGTGCCGAAATTCCCTGTCTTCTTCCAGTGGTATCCAACTCTTGCAACTGGATTTAGTAAAACACTGCTCAAAACGGTCCAGTTAAAATTTGACTAGAAAATCAACTCTTTTGTTATTGTTAGCTTTTATTACCTATCACTATCCAAACTTTCAGTTATCTTAGTGGCACAGCACCACTGATGAAAATCTCTTCTGATTGACCATTCTTGCAGCCACCTCAGCATTACTACAGTCAAACACCTCTCTATGTTAAAAGAACAGTAAGACTGAAAACGCAAGCACTCAAAAGTTAGAAAAGTTGAGGAAAAGTTAGGAACTGTATCTTCATGTTAAAATACAGGCTTCAATTATCTGGTGACACACTGTATTTTCAAAAAAAGTGTTATCTAAATACACCATTATTCAATATTTCTTTGAAGGTGTATAGGGTTTGCATGGCAAGGTTTTGGTAGTGGGGGGCTACAGGGGTGGCTTCTGTGAGAAGCTACTAGAAGCTTCCCCCATGTCTGACAGAGCCAATGCCAGCCAGCTCCAAGACAGACCCGCTGCTTACCAAAGCTAAGCCTGTCAGTGATGGTGGCAGGGTCTCTGTGATAACATATTTAAGAAGGCGAAAAAACTGCTGCACAACAGCCGCTGGGAGAGAGGAGTGAGAATATGTGAGAAAAACAATTCTGCAGACACCAAGGTCAGTAAAGAAGGAGGGGGAGGAGGAGCTCCAGGCACCGGAGCAGAGATCCCCTGCAGCTCATGGTGAAGACCATGGTGAGGCAGGCTGTCCCCCTGCAGCCCATGGAGGTTAACGGTGGAGCAGAGATCCACCTGCAGCCTGTGGAAGACCCCACGCCGGAGCAGGTGGATGCCCGAAGGAGGCTGTGGCCCTGTGGGAAGCCCGTGCTGGAGCAGGCTCCTGGCAGGACCTGTGGACCTGTGGAGAGAGAAGCCCAGGCTGGAGCAGGTTTGCTGGCAGGACTTGTGACCCCGTGGGGGGACCCACGCTGGAGCAGTCTGTTCCTGAAACACTGCTCCCCATGGAAGGGACCAGCACTGGACCAGTTCATGAAGAACTGCAGCCTGTGGGAAAGACTCACGTTGGATAAGTTCATGGAGGACTGTCTCCCATGGGAGGGACGCCATGCTGGAGCAGGGGAAGAGTATGAGGAGTCCTCCCCCTGAGGAGGAAGGAGCAGCAGAGGCAATGTGTGATGAACTGACCACAACCCCCATTCCCTGCCCTGCTGTGCCTCTGGCGGGGAGGAGGTAGAGAATTCAGGAGTGAAGTTGAGACTGGGAAGAAGGAAGGGGTAGGGGGAAGGTGGTTTTAAGATTTGTTTTTTTATTTCTCATTATCCTACTCTGATTTGATTGGTAATAAATTAAATTATTTTTTTTTTCCCAAGTCGAGTCTGTTTTGCCTGTGATGGTAATTGGTGAATGATCTCTCCCTGTCCTTATCTCAACCCATAAGCCTTTCGTTATATTTTCTCTCCCCTGTCCAGCTGAGGAAGGGAAGTGATAGAGCAGCTTTGGTGAGCACCTGGCATCCAGCCAGGGTCAACCCACCACAGAAGGAAAATAAAATATGCAGCACACATGATGAAACACCAGACAGAAGATTATCTAATTTTCTCCTGGATGTTTTTAACACACTCTTACCTTAATACTTGAGCAGAGCTAAAGCAATGATACATTTATTTCCACAGCATTGCTGCAGAAAAGTGGTAGCGGCAGTAAAGCCTTGCTTGTGAATTAAGTGATTTTGAACACCCAAGATGCGATATCTACAGCTTCAGTATTCACATATTGTGTCCCAATTGTAGTTCTCATCTTAGAAATGCAGCCCTGAGAAGGACCTCTTAGGTCATGCCATGCAGGGTCCTGCACTTGCAGGTAATGACTTTGCAAGTTCCCTTTCATCAATTGCTCAAGCTTCACCTTAAAGCTAATTGCATTGTTTTGGCTTCACGGCACCCCATGGAAGCCTGTGTGAGGACTCATCGCTTTGATAGTAGCCAGAGCTTCTCATTTTCAGTCTAGACTGACTCCCAGACGTTTTAAAAACATTTGCTATCATGCTAAACTTTTTTAGGAAACACTTTTTCCTCTCAGAGGTATTTGCAGATAGCAATTCTAGATTTTGTCAGCTTTTTCATTGCTAGGCTAAACAAGACAAATTCAGTCTTCTCTCAGAAGACAGCCAGTCCTCTCCCTCTGTTTCCACTGGTGTCCCTGCTCTGCTCCTGTTCCAGTCGAAGTGCATTGCTCTGAAAATGGGGAAGCCAGGTCTGGACCTGTGAGCCCCTCATGGTCATCTTCCAAAAAGTGTATTATGCTCAGGCTAAGTTATAAGGAAATGAAAACAGGAGTTTAGTGTGGAAAGGGTCAGGTGGCCTCGAGGTGGCAGGACCAATTTCACGGGTAACACCAGCAGTTCCAGACCAAGGATGGAGCCTGAGTCTGTGCTTGTAGTGAGACTGGGCCACTGATCAGAGATGCGCAGTAGATCAAGGAGCCAACTCTGACCCTACTTGAGGGGAAGGGATGAAATCTCCACTTTTCCTTTATGCTTTTGGTTCTTCCAAGTCAAATCAATCTGTCTGTGGATCTGGGTGGGAAAGCCGCTGCTGTTTGGGGCCTTTTTCTGTTGCCTACATAGGGTTCTTGACAGAGGAGATGTACAGGATGACATATTGTATGGCACAAGGCATGAAAAATATCAGCTGGAGAGAAAAAAGCATTCCTAGATGTTACAGCCCTCTGGCCAGTCCTCTGTCTTTTTAGCATCATCCATACATTGAGTCAGTTCTCCAAGTAAGTAAATGCTTTACTCTCACTGTGTTTCTTTCCCTTTCTACACTGCTTTTGTAATGTTGTTAAAAAAAGCAGTCAAGCTTTGGGGATGTTGGGAAAGCAGGGTAACACAGGCACAGATGCATCTGCTCCCACTATCTCTGTAAGGCCCCAGCAGCTTTTACAGCTCAGACAATTATCACAAGTTTGGCTGTTGCCAAAGCTTCTCTATTCATCATTTTCAGTATTTCAAATGAGAAATGCATCCAAGCAAACATAATATCCTCCAGGATATAGGTACACAGCAATCAAAGATTACTTATAGGTAGCCAGGAAAACAAACCTTTCTGGAGATGCTGCTATGCAGAACAACACATAAACTCGGTTGAAACGTCTGACACATATAAAAGTTTCCTGGAAAGAGTCCCAGGTGCTGATACAATAGCCAAATCCCTTCTCTGAACATCTATTCATAAAACTAGGTCCCCAGCTGCATGAATTGCTGCCCCAGGAAGTGAAAGGTGCACTGCAGAGATTTTGATCTGGGTAGGCTGTTGCTCACTCCCTCAGCATCATTCAGCGCTTTTAAAAATGCCCTGCTTCATCCTGGAGGTAGTGGATGAAAGAAATCCTGTGTCTATCATTTCCGCATTAGCTGTTTATGAGTTTGAAACATATATAGAGGCTCTTCTGAGTGTACATGTATAGGTATAAATATATATATATATAGGTCTTTGTATGTATGTGTGTATGTATACACACATAGACATATGTAGTATACATTATAGACATGAGCCAAGTTTGTCATAAAAATTATGTGCAACAATTAACAGGGGAGCTACAAGGAACTACAGGACTCTGTATTAGATGAGTAATGCCAAATAAATGTCAGTAATGCCAGTGCTGACAGATTGATGAAAATAAAGGTTTTTCAGTCACTGAACTGGATTTTAAAGTATCTACCTGACTATCTGTCTAGCTGTCTATCTAGATATGCACAAACTTAATAGGTCAATAAGCTACTTGCAAACCCTAAGAGCTCTAACATGGCAAGTATATGCTTGACAAATGCCTAATCAGGATACTTGCTGCTGTTTGAGTACACGGAAAGCATATGTTTTGTAGTCAATTAGTGAGAACACAACGCAATATATTAGAAAGTATACTACATACATTCTGTATATATGTATCAAATGTATGTATTCTACAAGGCATGACTCATAGTGTTTGGTTTCTAGCTGCTGGACAGTTAGACCTCACTGATAATGTTTTGACCAGCAATATACCATGGTTCAACAGTTTTGATGCTTGCTACACTGCCTCTGTAAAAGAGACTTTACTAGCACCTCTGATGGTGAGCTGGGTCTCTAGCCAGACAGGTCAGAAGGAGAGACAGATCTTCGAGGAAGAGCCAGGCATAACCCTAAATACATTTCTCTTTTTCTTTTCCTGAAGATGTGAGCCAGACTCCTGGGCAACATCAGCGCCCTTGAAAATGTTCTGGAGTTTTGTGGCACCCATGCCCCTCTGGTGCATGGGGTAGATGTAGAACATCAGTGTGCTTGGGGAGACAGGACACCCAGAGCAAGGGCAGCTGAGGATTAGGACAGGTGAAGGAGTGGGAATTGTGAGCACCTTCCCCAGAAGGGGATTTATCTTTCCAATCTGTGATTCTGCTTAATTTTGGCAGGAAAAAATTGTAGCAAAGTGCACTGTGCATGGTAGTTGGATAAATAGCACAGATTTAGTTGCTTATAAACATTGCAGTGCTACCACGCTGGTGCACGTTTCAAACAGATGCAGCTGCTCTAGGAGTAACTTGGTGCCTGATAACTGTTGCATGCAACAACTCATAGCCCTGGTAGGAATGCTGCCTGCTCCTGTCTGTATTGACAGACATGAGGACATCTAAGCACCTTGCAGGGCAGGCCTTTCACAGAGAAAATGTACAACTCCTTGCCTTTGCACAACTCTCAAACTCCCACTCAGAACATTTAGGCATATGCTTAAGTGCTATCACAAATAGAAGATGTCCCCCAGACTGGGGCTTAACCATCTTCCCAAAAGCAGAAGAAACTAAAACTGGATTTTTAAACCTGCAGCTGCTTAGGAAATGGATCTACTAAAAGATGAGCTCTGATGTGTAGCTTCCCCTTCCCTTCCCTTCATTAGATCACTCACCTTGTGTGTGTTAAGGTGTGTGTACTCCAAGACCAAGACATACCTGCAGCCACACACTCTCTGTCCAGCAGTTCAGAGCTGCACCTAGCACCCAACTTACCCTAAATTCAAGTGGAACAGCAGCTGTCCGTCTGGTCTACCCCAGGACAGGCCTGGGAATCTGCGTGGTCAGGAAGGGCTGCCTCCGACTTTCCCCAAATGTGAGATATCCCATGGAGGCAGCAGAGCCTGCAGGTGGCCTTTGCAGTATCATGCACACAGCTTTGCAGGCTGTGAGTGCATTGATGCAGTGTGATCACGTTTCAGCGACTCCCTTCTCATGGATCATCAAAGTTTCGGGACCTGGTGAGACAAATGTTGGTGCATTGGGTACCTGATGGGGCACCAGCAAGGCAGCAGCAGTGGAGCAGTCAGTGCTGGCAAGTTACCTGCAGGAATACGCTACCAAAGAGGATAGTGTTGGATACAGGTCTGCCAACGCAGCTACACTTAGGCAAGTAGCACACCCCTGCTCCCTGCAGGTAGGTGTTTGTAGAGCACTGCTCTAGCCCATACACCAGAGTTATTCTGCTGCTCCTTACCCAAGAGATGCAGGCTATGGGGATGGGGGAGAGGAGCAGAAAGATTTCACCTCCTGTTCTTATTGTGAGTTTGGTATCCCTGTTACTCACTGGGTTCCCATACAGGATAGCAAAAGGAACAGGTACTGATGATCTTCTCCTGCAAATAATGCAAGATGTATATTGTGCCTCAAAATCCATCGGGATAGACTTTGTGCCTCAGACAATAGATCTCCTAGCGTGGCACCTCAGGGCAGCCTCTCAGACCACTTTCACCTCCTCAAGATATGTTTCCTTTCTACCAGAGCAGCCACAATATTTGTACTTGGTGAAAGACAGGGTAAAGGGCTGGAGATACCTGCCGATGGCTACATAAATTACGGCACAAAGCAAACTAATCAGAGTTATGCACAGCAGCTTCTATTTTCCCATCTGTGAGATGCACATTGGACTCCACAATCCTGTAAAAGAAAACATTAAAACCATCCACTATCTCTGGAAAATTGCTGAATGACAGCATGGGGAAAAGAGGGTTTCTCATTGACAGGGCTGTCTACTAAATAAGAACTAGCTCCAGTCAATGTTACCTGTGCTAAACAAGAGTAGACAAGTTGACTATGTATGTGTTTGCATCCCCATGGTGAGTTGTAGCTCCTGGGCCCTGGTGCAAGGAAGAAAAAGGGATTCCCCTACCCAGCTGTCCACTTACACCTTCCACCTTCAGCCCAGCACCTGAGCTTCCCACGTCCCTAGGCTACCGTGCAGCTGAATATCTGACACTTGAGAGACATACTGCTGTTGTACACATGCTACAGTAATCTGGTAAAATCAAGCATTTCACAAAATAACTGTGGTGCTTGGGCTTTTTGCCATCCAACCATTTTGCGAGTACCACTGCGACGTGCTAGAGCTGCTCTTCAAGGGCCTAATTTTTCAGAAAATGCAGAGCAGAGAGTACAAAGGCCTTGTTGTCCCAAAGTAGATGAACTCACCTTCCACAAATGAGTCCTCTGAAAAAAAAAGAGACTATGTTACCTCAGATCCTCAAATAAAACTACAATTTTGTGGAAGCCCTGATAACTTCAGTCATTTCAGGAGCAGCAGCACCTACGCGTATAAGCACACACATACACACCAGCCACTCTGTGTCGGTATGTGTGTACACATGTATATGTACAAACAGCTAGTGCATACATCTATGCATTCATATCCTATAGATAGGTACAACACCTACATACCGTCTCATAGTTAAATGAGCAATTTTTAATACACAGATGTATATATGGATAGTACGTGTGTCTCCCTCCCACAGGCATTTGTAATTGTGCCTCTCTTCGCATGCATGCACAGCCTGTATCTGCATAAAAAGCCTAGAAGTTGGCATCGGCACTGTTCTGCTCTTCCTGAAGGAAGAGCTGATGTGTATAATGGCTCCAACCAGAGCAGGAGCGGGCAGCTCGTCCCAGCAGTACACTGCGGTTTCCTAGGTAACTGAACTTGAAATAAGGTGATGTCTGGAACCGGATTTTATCAAATCAATCTGCTGAAGGTGCATACATGGGAAAAAAAAAAAAAACAAAACAAAACATGTAGGACCCTACTCACTGTAAGAGCCAACAATATACCACTTATTTATTTTGGTAATTGAAGAGTTTGCTGTCTTTTAATGATCAGCAATGACATTTTCCCATTGAAGCCATCTGTGCGGGCAGGGACGTGTAGAAAATATGACTGTGCATGTTATGCATTATTTACACAAGGCCACAGCTATGTGCTTTGCAGACAAATGAAGAAAAGACAGACCCCTGCCCTGAGGAGGCTGCATGATGAGTACAGGTCCCACCTTGCCTGTTTCTGCTACCTCATTTTACCCACGTGAGCAGCCCGAGAACAGCAGCCAGACTGATGCAGGCTGTTTCTTCCTCTGTCACAGACTTCCCACACAATGGTGGGCCACATGGTTGGGGCAAGGTCTACAAAAATATTTGTGTGCTTACCTAGAGTGTCTGGATGAATCTGAGATCAGTGGGAGGGAGGGCAGTATCTGTAGGAAAATGAGACCTAGCTTCTCTGGTTACACCTCTGCCCAAAAAAAACTAAATGAGAAGAGGGCCTAGGATCCAGAACACAGTTACCTCTACTGTTAAATTACTTCCATCATGCTTTTGGCTTGTGCCAGGTAGCACTTAAGCAATTCCTAAGCACTGTCTGAGCATGGCATGGGCCAGGTAACGCAGGAAGCGATATGGAGTGTGCAACTTTGGTATGTCCTCCTGCAATGTCCTCCAGCAGAATTTCTCCTCATGCAACTCTCTTGCTCTAACACCAGTCCTCAAATCACTCCAAACTCAGCATCATCCTGCTAAAAAAACTCACTAGTAAGAGCTGCTTTTTGCCAATTTTTTTTTTTTAGATGAGACAACTGCACTTGGTCATAGCAGGATCATGGGAGGAATCAACATAGCTATTCTTATTGCAACCTAAGAGGGACCAAGTTGAGCAAGAATGGTGGAGTCTCTCACTGTCTGCCTTTAGACTGAGGGAAATGAAGGCGAGGCTTCCACAAGCCCATTGCCCAGAGTAGGGACAAAATAACCCAGCTAAACATGGCTTACATGAAAGTGTCCAGCCAGAACCACCTATTCACCAGGAATGCATCTGACACAAAACTGTACCATCTCTGTGAGAGAGGGACTGCCACCATGCCCCTTAGCAAACCTGGCCCAAGACCAGACATCCTGCTCATCTGGGTTCAAGCACCCCTCTTCATAACGCATGTGAGGAATTGGAGCCCTCTACATCGTGGGTGTGGATGCAGAGGATGCCGCACACAGCCTGACATTTCCTCAACTGGCAGTCTTCCACAGCAACTGCGTCAGACAAAACAGCAGTAGCCTGGGACCACATCTGCCCAACAACCCACTGTGTCGCCAAGCTGGGAACCACCTCCCACCCATGCCCAGCATGTACATGGGGTAAATGGCATGTCTTTTTGTGCTGGTTTTGGCTGGGGTACAGTTAATTTTCTTCATAGAAAGTAGTATGGGGCTATGTTTTGGATTTGTGCTGAAAAGAGCATTGATAATACAGGGATGTTTTAGTTATTGCTGTGCAGTGCTTACACAGCGTCAAGACCTTTTCTGCTTCTCACCCTGCCCCACCAGTGAGTAGGCTGGGGGTGCACAAGAAGCTGGGAGGGGACACAGCTGGGACAGCTGACCCCAACTGACCAAAGGGGTATCCCATACCATATGACGTCATGCTCAGCCTATAAAGCTGAGGGAAGAGGAAGGAAGAGGAGGACGTTTGGAGTGATGGCATTTTGTCTTCCCAAGTAACTGTTATGCGTGATGGAGCCCTGCTTTCCTGGGGATGGCTGCACACCTGCCTGCCGATGGGAAGCAGTGAATGAATTCCTTGTTTTGCTTTGCTTGTGTGTGTGGCTTTTGCTTTACCTATTAAACTGTCTTTATCTCAACCCATGAGTTTTCTCACTTTTACTCTGGCAATTCTCTCCCTCATCCCACCGAGGGGGGAGTAAGTGAGCAGCTGTGTGGTGCTTAGTTGCTGGCTGGGATTAAACCATGACAGTTTTCCTCACTGGACATTGGGGATAGTTTACCCTTTCCCTTTCCTTTTTTCTCTCTTGTTTTCATTTCCCCCAAAAAGTAACTTTCACAATGAGAACTGAGATATCCCATCGGCTATGGACCCTGCTAATACATCTCTGTGCATGTGAATCTGTCTCAACATTCTTTGTTGCAACACCTGGGACGTTGGGCTTTTACTATTGCATGATGGTCAAGGCCATCCAAAGGAGATACACTTTATCCTTCAGGCGATAACCTACCAACATGGGTAGCCAGTAAAGAGCAGAGCAGCCCAGCACTCTTCAGTGTGGTCAGGCAGGAGCCTTTCACAGAGCAACTTGTGCTCCTCTGAAAGCATCCTCTGCTTGCTGGTTGGGCACTGATAGCAGCAGTAGGCACTTGTCATGGTTTAACCTCAGCACAGTCGCTCACTCACTCACTCACGTGAGAAGCAGAAAAGGCCTTGACTCTGTGTAAGCACTGCTCAGCAATAACGAAAACATCCCTGTATTACCAACACTGTTTTCAGCTCAAATCCAAAACATAGCCCCATACTAGCTACTATGAAGAAAATTAACTCTATCCCAGCCCAAACCAGCACAGCACTACATCCCCTGTCTGTACAGCACAGGCCGCAAACAAGAAGAGCACAGCGACCTGTTCCAGGAAAGACAGTCTGGCTCCATCCCAGCCTCATCCTGAGACCAATTAAATGGCGCTGGGGGAAGAGGAAGAAAACCCAGAGCCTCATAGAAGGTATGCTCTGTGAGGATGCCCCACAGAGCAGTTGTGAGAGGGCAGTTTGTCCAACAGCCTCCGACTCCAGCACCCCACTCCAACCTCCCTGCTGACCCCACACTGCTTGTACCTCATCAGAAGGAGCCAGAGACTGCCAGTCTACAGAGGTGGCATCTCTCTTCTCCGCTGGGATGGGATTGATCTGATGTGGCCAGCTGTGCCTCTGCTGGCTCCAGCCCAAAGGAGGCAGCTGTCCTCTTCCCCCTGGGCCTGGCGAAATAGCAAAGGCAGATGCAGCACCCACTTAACCAGAAACGGCTAACCTGCAGGTGAAGCCTGCCGAGCCCAGTTTCGGAGCCTGAGCATGTCATGGTGCCTCATGCATGGGGCAGGGGAGAAGGGACTGGGGGATATGCAAGAGGCATGTGGCCTGCCCCATAGGACACAGTTCATGCCACAGCCTGTGCGTACTAACTTGTGGTCCCATTCAGGGGTGACCCTGTTAGCCATCACAGCCCACATGGTGCTTCTGGCTTCGGGGCACAGACAGCTCTGGGAATGTTTGTTACTATTATTAACACAGATGTGGTGTCTGTGCCCATCTGCAGCACTTCCCTTACCTCACTGGGGTGTCGTGAGGACAAGTACCTTAAAAGACTGAGTCAAATGGGGCAACAGAGTAATGGAGATCATAA
Organism: Nipponia nippon; assembly: GCF_047370975.1. Taxonomy (NCBI): domain Eukaryota; kingdom Metazoa; phylum Chordata; class Aves; order Pelecaniformes; family Threskiornithidae; genus Nipponia; species Nipponia nippon. Next base: position 94,126,578 of record NW_028262290.1, on the reverse strand, counting down.
GAGCACTGGTTGTAACAGCAGATGATGACATATCAATGCCTATCTTTCCATCATGTTTTGTTTAGTCTGATGTTTCTAATACTCATGACAGACCTGTGTCTAGGACAGAGACCCCCTGAGGACGCTGGTACAGCAGCACCAGGAATGCTTTGTCATTGTCACTGCTGCATTCAAAGCGACACACGCAGGCTTTCAGTAGTCTGAACATCCCACTTCGGTCTGAATGTGCTCTGCATTTAGCCTCTTCCTTTTCTTAGTGTGCCTGGCAGTGGTTTGGGGTGCAGAGCAGTGCTGCAGTTTGGGCTTTGGCAGCTGCAGGACAGAGGAACCTCCAGAACATCCCAGAGCATGGCCTACCCTGCATCCCATGCACTGTGTGCCCCATAACTGCCTGACAAAGCGGTTCCCACATGATGGCAGGCAAATTGCTGGCATGCTCTGATATAGGGTTCCCGGGTGCTCTGGAGGCCTTGCCCATCATGCCTGCAGGTTCAGTGTCTCTACAGCCCTTGAGTCCTGTATTAAGGACAGATGGCCTCAGAGCTTCCCTTAGCTTGCAGCATCCTGCAAAGCTACTCAACACCCCAGGGTGTAAGAAGTCTTTAAAAGACAGGACATTATCTGAGTTTATCCTGTGGCAAGGCAGACTGGAGCAGCTTAGCAATCTGCAGTGCCCATTAACAGAGACGCTATGTGATTTCCAAGGATGAATCCATGTTCCAACAGCTTCTTCCAAACTAAATTAGCTTTGGGATATATGATTGCAAAACCGCAGCAATTAGCGGATGGCTCAGGATCAAGTCTGGGACCTGATGTGACCGCAGTCAAATCTGGAGGACGACTTCAGCTTCCAGTTTGGTACTGTGTCATCTTAATGCAAGTGGGGTTTTGGTTTTGCTTTTAACTGATGTCTAAACCAAAAAAGGAGGGATCTATTTTTATTTAGCAAGATATGCAGAAGCGTTATCAGCAAAAATATTGCCTGCAGTGTAGAGATGTTACATTTCATTTCAGGCAAATGCTGCTAGGGCTGCCTGGGATGTGACAAAACATCTGACTGATTGTTCTCCAAGTGCTGCTCTGTAGCCCTTGGAAAATCAACACATTAAGTTTTCACTATAGGCAAGCAATTAGGCACAGAACCATTCAAATGAAATCAAAATCAAATCTGGAGAGAAAACTGCAGAACATTTGCTTGTCGTTTTACCTCAGGAAGTTTCATTACCGCTGTGCTCAGCACCAGCATGACTGGCCTTGGGACAGTGCATCTGGAGATGGGATCCACAGGGCAAGGCTGAAACCCTGGAGAAGGCTCAGTGATGAGTCTGAAAAAATGTTCACAGGTTGCTGAGCATACGTTAGGGTGGGATATTCTGTGCATCCACCTAGCTCACCTCAGGCACACATCCTGCAGTACATCGTAGGGTCCTCAGCCCCTTCCCATCCCCTTGGGGAGACAGGTAAAAGGGCTTTCTGCCCAGTCAGTTCACCTGGGCTTTTCTGGTGCAGAAGCAGAGCACAGAGAGTGGCGGCAGTGGCAGGCTGTGTGCACCTCTGTGTGAAATCAGGTCACAGCCCAGGCACTCACCCAGAATCAAGAGTTAGAGAGCGCTCCTGGGTCTCCCGGTTCACCCATGGCTTTAGGGCTCAATGGAGTTAGTTAGCTTAAAAAATGAGAAATCTATGCAGTGCCTTTAGTGATGCTCAGAGTCTCATGCCCAGAGAACAGAGTTAGGATAACAGTGTGCCCCTCTAGCTAACATACCAGCCTGAAATAAGTTAGATTGTCAGGAGCCAAACCAAGACAAATAAGAATGAGAAATGTATATTTAACAGAGAAGAAACAACTTACTGAGGGCAGTGGTGGATTCTCCCATTACATTCTCCCTCTAAGATCAAGTTAGGCAGTTTCTCTTGAGATACATGCTCTAGCTCGATCACAGCTCTTGCTCTGAAGTAGGAATTAGTTCAGTGAAGTCCTGAGGTCTGTGCTATGGGGGAAGTCTGACTGAACTGCCATAAAGGTCTCTTCTGGCCTTAAAAGTGAGTGGATCACTATGTTGTCCTTTCCCTTTCATCCAGCCTCATATTTCACTTTTGCTTTTTTTCAAGTCATTTTATGACATTCACGAAATATCTGAGTACCTCACAAGCTATGAATCACTTCTGATTCAGACTCCCTTAATGGAGTCTGCCATCCCTTTCTCTCATATGCACAACCAAAGCCCTGAACATGCAAGTCCCAATTTGCACCAAAACTCTGGGTCGGAGCTAAGGAGAAAACCTCAGCCTGTGCCATCGGCTCCTACACGACCACCCTATCACTGTGCCTTCAAACCAACACAGCTAACTCTGTGTTTTCACTTCTAAGAAGAAATTGCACGTGTTTTTTAATTGGGCAGTGTCTCTTCTTGCCTCTCTTTGCAACCTATTTGCCTGATCAGAGACTGCCCAGGTGCCCATTTACCTCAGACAGGAATCAGAGAGAGAAGGCAGTTCTGCACTTTCTTTGCTTATCTCATTCCTGGACCCAAACAAAGGTTTAGAGGAAGAAGAGGGTGAACCCAGGGGAGTTGTGTGAAACATGCATCATTTCTCCTAACAGCTCAAGGGAAGCTATTGCAAAGTAAGCAGAGATACCAGCTGTGTGGAGCCATCTTCCAGTAGACTGGTGCAGAAACCATGACATATTCACAGTCTGGGAAGCCCATTAAGTTCAAAGAAGGGACCCCTGTCTTGCAAGCATGGAAAGGAGGTAAATGGCAGGTATGAAGGTGTAGACTGAAGTCAGCTGGACTTCCACTTGAGTAAAGACATGTTTGCCTTCATCACATTCAGCTGTGCCCCTGTGCTCCAGGTTTGTTTATATCCACCAGCTGCAGTGGTGCTCCTAGAGAGTTTTTCTATTTGTAGGCACCAGCAGTACCTCCCTCACCTCTAGGACTGCAGAGTGGTCTGCACCCTCCAGCTTCTCCTGACAACTGCTTCTCCATCTGGGCCAGAGACACAGGCTCTCCTGCTTCCATGCCAAGAAAACAGAAAAGGATTTTGTTCCCAAGCCTCAGCCTCTATCCCTCTCTGCAGGAGGATAAGCCATAATGGTTATTTCTGTTGTCCTCTTTCTTAAACTTATGTGATTACATTTAATCTAGCAAATAAACAACTATGAATGATATGCTGAAATGCACTAATAGCTAATCAAGATGCTTAAAGCATATGGGAATATTTCATGTCTGAATTAAAAAAAAATTCTCCTGTAGAGCAAGGGGGCTCAGCCTGAGCTCCATACAGCTGAGTGATGTCAGGCTGGGCTAAGGTAGTTCCCATCTCAGGGTGTACATCTGCACTAAACTGGAACTGTCTTTCCACTTTTTTACCCCTCACTCTTTTCCTGAGCAGTCACTGGGAGCATTCACTTAATCAAGTCCCTCTTTAGCTCGTTCTGAGGGACAAATACACATAGTTGATGTTTCTGAAAATCTTATTAAGGATCAAAGGAAAAAAAGCCTAGAGATGACCTTAATGGGTCATCTATTCCATCTACTACCTCATCACAAAACCTGTCCCAATGCTTCATTGTCACCAACATTGGAAAGCTTTTTTCTTTTGTGTAATATTAATCTTCCTTGCTGCAATTTATGGCTATTACTTCTTGTCCTATCCACTACAGAGCTGATGAACAGATTATATGATGAAGAACTGATAAAGTACAGGCTAGAGAAGTGGACAGTGAGATGAACAGAAAACTGGCGGAACTGCCAGGCTCAAAGGATTGCAATAAGTGGCATGAAGTACAACTGGAGGCCAGTCACCAGTGGTGAGCCCCAGGGGCCAATGTAAGGCCCTGGACTGCTTAACATCTTCATTAATCACCTCAATGCTGGGACATAGCGTACCCTCAGCAAGTCTGCAGATGACAGAAAACTGCAAGAAGCAACTGATACACCAGAGGGTCATGCTGCCATCCAGAGGGATCTCAACAGGCTGGAGAAATGAGCTGAATCACACGAAGTTCAACAAAAGGAAAAACAAAATCCTGCCCCAGGGAAGTAATAACCCCATGCCCCCGTAGAGGCTGGGGGCTGACTGGATGGAAAGCAGCTTTGCAGAAAAGGACCTGGGGATCTTGGTGGACACCAAGTTGACCTTGAGCCAGCAATGTGACTTTGCAGAAAAGAAAGCCAAAAGCCTTGTGGTCTGCATTAGGAAAGGCATTGCCAGCAGGTTGAGGGAGGTGATCCTTCGCCTCTGCTCAGCCCTGGTGGGACATATCTGGAGTGCTCTGTCCAGGTCTGGGCTTCCCAGTAAGAGAGAGGTGTGGACATTCTGGAGGAAGTCCAGTGATGGGCCACAAAGATGATTAAGGGATGGGAGCATCTGACATGCGAGGACAGGCTGAGAGAGATGGGCCCATTCAACCCGGAGAAGAGAAAGTTCAGAGGGTATACTTCTCCATGTGTATAAATACCTGATGGGAAGGAGTAAAGAAGACAGAGCCAAACTCTTCTTAGTTGTGGCCAGTGACAGGACAAGAAGAAATGAAAACAAACAGAAATACAGGAGATTCCATTTAAATATAAGAACAAAATCTTTCTAAGGGTGATTGAACACTGGCACAGGTTTTCCAGAGAGGTAGTGGTGTCTCCATCCTTGGAGATATTCAAAACCCAGCAGGACACGGCCCTGAGCAACCTGCTTTAGCTGACTGTACTTGTAACAGGGTCTTGTATTAGAGGGTCTCCAGAGCTCCCTGCCAATCTCAGCAATTCTGTGGTTCTGTGACCGTATTTTCTTCCCCTCACAGTAGCCTTTTACATTCATGAAGGCAATTATCATATATCCCCCGCAATTCCAGTTAGTTCAATCTTTCTTCAGAAGACATATCTCATTGCAGGCTCCTGGACCACCTTCTTTGCTCTTCTGAAAGTGCATTGTCCTACACAGGACACAGCACTCTACCTGGACCTGAATGACAACAGTAAGTAAGTTTCAGAGTTAACAGGCTGCAGAGAAAATCAGGTGAGCAAACAGATGTGAAAGAGAGAGAAGAAAAGACCAACAAGCAGACAACAGCTGCTATTTACCCACTGAGTGCCAGCAGACAATTAAAAAAATTCTGTTCTAGGTATTATAGCTGACATATCTTCAGAAATTTTCTAGAACTTTATATTATATCTGTTTGCGAATGTGTTTGGTTTGGCTCCCCCCTCCCACCCCTGCCTTTTATATTAAGTTCTTCAATTGTTAATTTTTTAAACAAGGGATTGAGCATCAGCCTTGGCTTTCCACATCTATTTTGTGCCATCCACTCCCTTGAAACCCCCAGTGGGAACTGGCAGCCCTGCCACCTCACCTGAGACCTGATCCCTGCCATGTGCCCAGCAGAGGACTAGCTTTTCAGACTGCAGACGATGATGGTGAGCTCCCCTGTGCTGTGCCTGTGAGCTTGGCAGGGGGTGGACTCTTCCCAGTACTCCAGAAGCCAGGATGGGAGCCAAGAACCAGGAGCAAGAGCAGCCAAAACAATCAACTTCCATGTACAGTACTCTAAAATATATGAGCATGTGTCAAAGTAGGAAGGCGCACAACAAGGGGCTGTCTTGGGTTGGCTTGTTTATGATTTCATTCCTCACCCCTGCCTCCTTCTCCCTCGTTTCTGTTGCCAAATGCAGGTACATAGCACATTTCAAAATACAGTAGAAACTAAGGGAAGAAAAAATTCTTAAAGTCATACAAATATTAATTCCTCCCTCATAATGAAGGCCTTCCTCTTAGTACCCTGTCAGCCTATTACGCACTGACAGTTTTCACCCCTGCGGAGCAGGCACCAGATGGGTAAGGGAGGGAAGAAGTTGTGCTTTTCCTTGGCTAATATCTTTCTTCTGAAAACCTAAGGAGGTTGTTTTGAGCTGCTTGATGCTTTCTGCCTGCTATAGTACTAAAGGAAAGACAGTGAACAGCACAAAAAGTATCAGGCTGACAGACTTCAAAACAGAGTCATAAACTGGGAGAAAGCAAGAGAGGATGCCGCCAGCAGAAGACGGCAGTAAGCAGTGACTCCCAAGCACCCCAAGGGGTGACATTTACCTGTGAAAAAACCTGTGCTGTTTCAGTATAGTCCAAAATCCTGCCATCCTATTTAACCCAGAGAAGGTTTTCAAGCCTTCTAGCCTGCTTGGGCAATATCCCCCTCAAACTTCAAAGAGGCCATTCCCAGAGCAGAGACAAAACCAGATATCTCATAGCTTAGAAACAATTTAGCAATATGTTTGCAAAATTAGGAAGGGAGGAAACCTTAACTGATCTGATATGTATACTCTGATATTGCATGTATCTTTGTTTCATGGCTGGTTTTAACTGCAGTCTTTCTCTGTGTATTTATTCTGAATGTAAAGATCTGGGTGTAGTACCAATGTGTACTTGTATAACACAAGAACATAAGATCTAAACACAATGTGGATATAGGAATCAAGAAAATATGTGTCATTATTTTGAGTGAAGCACAGTAACAAAATCGAAGTTTAAAGTCTTGTCCCAAGTATGAAATGAAGAATTCATTTTTAAAGCTTTTTCTCACCTCCTTGATTTGGCAGGCCTATTAGTGAGCAAGAAGACATCTGCTGATCTTTCATTAGAAGGGCTCTTATCTCTTCACCTGCTCAGCTGATGACAGTGACAGCACTTGAAGGGGGTGGGGGGTTGGCAGCACTCACTGCTGGGGATCTGAGGTGCTGGTAGAGACCTCTTGAGGTTTGTCCTGCAGAACAGATCATCAGTGATGTCAACCCTATTCGTTGATAAGGTAACAGACCTATGGACATTTACTTCTGGTTCAAGCTTTAGTGGACATTTATGGACATTTACTTTCTGGTTCAAGCTTCCATCGCACTCCATAAAGCAAAAGATCACAGGGACCAACTCTGGTCTTCTGAACAGATCCAGGGCTCCGTTTTACAAGGATTATCACTCTGCTCTGCCTGTTGCAGAGGACAGGACTACCTCCTTGGCTTCTCCTCTAGGTGAGGTGATCTCTGTAGAGGCCCTGTAGGTGAGGCTCTGAGTCTTCATCTTCCCTGAGAGCACTGGTGATCCTGCAGCTATTTTTTTTTCTACTAATCTTTCCCATCTTTATTGAGATCTGAACTCTGAGAGACAGTGATAAATCTAATTCTGTCCTCCTCGCTTTCCTTCCATTTTTACAGATTTCAGGCTAGGTACTCCTGAATTAGGATATCTATTTCCAGAACAGCAACAATGGATTTCAATCTCTGATGTGTTTAATGAGAAATTATAAATTAATAGTGCTTCTTCACAGAAGATCTATGCTAAATCCATGTGGGATCCTTAAGAACTGCATAGTGAAAATAATTGACTGGCTGTACAGCCATAATAAACACAATTTAATCTAGGAATAGCAGGATGGTCTAAAATTTAGAAAAAGCACTAAAATCACATAGCAAAAGGGTTTAATGTGTCCTCAGCAGACCTGGCTATGCCAAATTTAATTAAGGAGTTCTCTTTCTGTCAATAAATTATCATCCAAGGTAAAATAAAAGTAATTCAATTTGTTAAAATTAAATTTTATTTAGGTGCACAATTAGTGGGTTTATCCTATTGCAAAATAATTCAGCCAAGAAATCAATTTTAGCACCAACAGAGTACAACTGAGTCTATAAACAGTCTTCCAATACTAACTGGATACAGCTATGGACAGAATGTTTTATATAAATGGCATATTTTTTCTTTCACATACACACACAGACAAATAGATATATCTGTAACCATTTCCTAAAAATCATTAGCTGAATGTTACTGTAATACTACTAAAACTAATAACAGTATTTTCTTACAGAAAGTGCTGAAGGCAGCTTCAGGAATGAGACAGTGTTCATAATCTTGTCTGTCTGCATCTCTCTTTTTTTCAAAGGCTATGCCTTAGTCCTATGTTTGTTCTGTACTGTTTTCCAGTAAAATATGGATGAAATTAGATCAAGAAAATGCTACCAAGAACAAGTCTAAAGGACTCTTGCAAGTGACCTCTCCACCATCGCATTGCTACAGCAAGGATGAAAATACATTTCCAGTGCTGCCAACTACACCAGGATGCCTGCTAACCTGTTGGTAGGAGAAGCCTGTTTGTGGAGGATGGGTAGGATGTGCTTGTGCATATTTTATCTAGGAGGCCTTGATAAACCCACCAAAAAGTGCATCACAGGCTGGAAAAATAATTGCTATCACTGGGAAATTGTCACATCGCCTAAACTGAGCCATCCAGTAGGTAATTAGAGTAGTAGCTGTCTAATGTGTCTGCTTTGGCAAATCAGGTCACTCCTCATTTTGCCTGGCTCCACTGATTACACATCCCGTATGCATGTTAGCTCCCTTTGGGAATGAACATCCCAGAGGAAACTCAGGCACCTTGAGAGGACAGCGTCTCCCAGGGTCTGCAAAGAGAGGGCACTTGGAAAGCAAGAAATTTGGCTGCCTCCAAAGGAGACACTCCTTCAACTCTGTCTCAGCAGACTTTGCTCTCTAAACGTTTCTTCTCAGGGACAGGGAATGGCATACCCTTCCTGTTACAAAAAGCCCTTCTCTGAAGGCTAGAAGAAAAGCCATGTCATTAGTATAAGTATTTTGAACAGAGAAAACACCATGTATATGCATGTAAGTGCAAACATGTGAGCGCACGTGTTTTTAATGTTTCATCTGCTATGCAAGGAGGCTGTGGTCAGTCCAGAGCTCGTTAGGCTTGAGTGGTCAGCAATTAGCCCCTCCGCACCTCTCTGCCCCAGGATCTCTGCCTGATGCCATCCGCAAAGACAATATACCTAGCAACAGCTTTAAGCTGTCAGTTCACTTCAGGGTATGTCAGGACCCACAGGTTTAGGAAATAGGATGATGTTTGTAAGCGTCACATTCTCTTTCACCGTGGTTATTAGGGTCTAAGAAGAGCTGGCGGTAGGATTTGGGTTTATTATACAGAAATATTCTAGTGCTCAACTTCCTTCTGGATTCTACAGAGCCTCCACAATTAGGCAGAAAGTTGATATCAGGGACTAATTCCTTCTTTTGATTTTTATTGTGGTCCTCTTGCTACAGTTAAGGATACAGTTAGGATTGGAATTAGGATGAGGACAGCAACTCTTTCTAGAGGCCAGTCTATTCTAGAGGGTGTAAAACACTAGGAAAAGGACTGGTGGTGCTGTGACCAGGGCCATAGGTTCTCTTTTTCCATCGGGAGTGATCCCTTGCCTATCAGCAGGTGCAGGGGATGGGGTATACTTGGCTTCTGTAGTTCACTTTAATGATGCATACATCATTGTAGGGCCTTCAACAATGTAAGGACAGCTGGTGTTAGCATAGGTAAAATTATGTGCTCCTTTAGGGAGGGGGGCTCACCTCCTGTCTGTGAATAACATTAGGGTTTGTGTTGGGATTATAGTTATAGCTTGGAGAATATAAAATGTCAGAAGCATAACTAATTCTTGCAATATGCAAGTGTCCTGGTTTTGGCTGGGATAGACTCAATTTTCTTCCTAGTAGCTGGTATAGTGCTGTGTTTTGCATTTAGTATGAGAATAATGTTGATAACGCACTGATGTTCTAGTTGTTGCTAAGCAGTGTTTACACTAGTCAAGGACTTCTCAGCTTCCCATGGTCTGCCAGGTGCACCAGAAGCTGGGAGGGAGCACAGCCAGGACAGCTGACCCAAACCGGCCAAAGGGCTATGCCATACCGTATGATGTCATGTTCAGTATATGAACTGGGGGGAGTTGGCCAGGGGGCAGTGATCGCTGCTCGAGGACAGGCTGGGCATCGGTCGGCAGGTGGTGAGCAATTGCATCGTGCATCACTTGCTTTGTATATTCTTATTCTTGTTCGTATTATTTTACTTTATTTCAATTATTAAACTGTTCATATCTCAGCCCATGAGTTTTCTGACTTCTACTCTTCCAGTTCTCTCCCCCATCCCACCAGAGGCAGGGGAGTGAGCAAGTGGCTGTGTGGTGCTTACTTGCTGGCTGGGGTTAAACCACGACAGCAAGGCCTACAGACATAGTGAGAGGATTTGTGCTGAGACGAGGAAATTCTCTTCAAGCCCTTTTACAGCACAGATTGGTTCCCTGACTTATAACTGTGATCAGGGTTTGAAGAGTTTGGAGACCTTCATAAGCCCAGCATATTGCTGAATGCTACAGTATTTATACAGCTACAAAGAAGACAAAGGTTGGCAAAGGTCCTTTCTCCTGTACATGCTCTTTTACTGCAGGGATTTGTCCCCTGGCATCAGAATTAGGCATGGGGATAGAGTCTACAAATGCCAGCCACAAGTGCACCATATTACAACACTGTCCACTGCTCAGAGGTGGAAAGCAGATTTCAACAATGATCCATACCCTTTCGGTGTAGGAAAAAGTGTAAAGCCTAAAGAATCAATGGACAAGCCTGTTCCCACATGTGGCAAGATGAGCTGAGGAGAAGAAACACTTTGGTATTGGCATGACTGGGCAGGGACAGGGGCTATTATGCTTTGCTCTCTTCTGCAGGGACCAATCACTTGGGGTAGCAATCATGTGAGACAATTTATATTTTTCAAGAGCCCTTTGTGTGTTGTGTGGCCCACAGTCACAGTAAGAGTAGAGACCAATGCCCTCTTTTACTGTGGGGATTGCTGCCCCGGGTACAATTAAGGTAAAGATTTGAGCTGGGATTACCTTTTCTCTTGCCCCAGCCTGTTTCCGCTGCCTCCTGCAGCGCCTGTGTAGCAGTTCATTCCTTCTGGAGTAAATCAATCATCTCCCTCCCAGAGGAAATCTGAGCACAAGTGATGGGGGAACAGTGCAGACAGACATTGTGGCCACAGATGCCATCGTATTCAGCTCTTCCCTCCCAGGACAAGCCGCAGCAGTGTCCTAGCAAGCCTTGCAGCCTCCCGCCTTGTCCCAGGGGACAGATCACATGCCTGTCACGCAGGAACCAACTGAGGAGTCTGTGACACAGCCATCCCCGGCACTTAAAGCACTTTGGATTAAAAACCCACACACATACATAGTAGTGATCTCTATGTCTCAGAGTCACGTGGGTTGCACAGTGGATCAGGGAAGACTTTGGTCAAGGAGCATCCTGGCCACTCCATGTCAGGGGTGCAGCCCTGAGCACCACAGACATGAGCCACATCACACCAAGCAGCAACACTTCTCTCCATCATACCATGCAGAGACAGCAGTGAGAAAGGAATTTGAACTGCTTAAGGAAAAGAAGCTCCAGAGGACTTCCCTCCTGCACCGACCACCATTTGATGTTTGTTAAAACAACTCAAAACATTTCTGTGCACTGAAAAAAAAAATCTTCATTTTTACTGCCCCAAGTCTTCTGCGTGCTTATCACACATGAAGCAAATCTCAGCTCTTCACACCACCTCATCTGTAACACTGCATGACCCAGAACTACTAATACCAGGCATTTGTATAATTTTCCTCAGATGAGCAGTACCTTTTAACTCATTAGGAACATACACCCATGAACAAGATCATAAAGATGCCTTGGGCTGAAATTCCAGCCATGGGTCAGAATCTCCTACTAACTGTAGCAGCTTCAGGATTTCACCTCATACCACAGACACAAAGCCACAATGCAATAAACAATCCTGAGTCCAACAGACACAAACAAGTTTAGGATCTGTTAGACCAAGATATGAGGTTACTTACCAAAGCTCATGAAGGAAGCTTGTGGCACAACCTGAACACTGGTGATGCATCTCTGACATTTACGTTTTGTGCTTCCCACTCCCAAGCCACCCTTCCAATCGTTCCTCAACAGCTGTCTTCATCTGCATGGCAAATAAGGGAAGAGTTACGGTTTATTCTGGTTGTAAACCAGTTCAGTCTTCGGTGGTGTTGGTGACACTGGTGAAGAGAAGCTGTCTTTGAACACTAAGGTAGCTTTGTGCATGCAAATATTCTTGATTATGAGCACCGGGGCGGGGGGGGGGGGGAAGAGTAAAACCTTACCAGTTCATTCCTATTTAAACCAGCTGTCTTGCTACCCTACAACATAAATCAACCTCATCAGGAAAAGACACAACATTTACCAAGCTTTACATCCAACCAACCTTTGTGTAATAGGTAGCTCCAATCCTTTAGACCTTCCTTACACAACTTTGTTGGACAGTGCTGGGCAGGAGAGCTCATTGCAGCAATCCAGCAACAGGTGCCGCCAAAGCAAGAATTTTTTTGTCTCTCATCTCCATAGACAACTGCTGCTTGGCTATGCAGAGAAGTTGTGTGCTTCACACATTCAGTTGCATTCAAACTCCTTTAAAAGGACATTGGCATCTAAGACCAGAGCCAGTCTGGAGGAAGATTTCTGGTCACAAATGCAAAGAGCATAGATATATTTTTATTTCTCTTTTAAACACTGATTACCAGGAAGCAGAAGTGTTTTTAAATACCTTGGTTCCAGTGTCCTGAGGTTTTTAATGGAAAGTGAAAATGATGAAGGTCACGGATGAATATTTCATTGACCACCAGTCAAAACAGGTTGGCTGGCAAATGGGTGCCTTCCCACCTGCACAGAATTGCCATTGCCCTCCATTAAGGACGTGATTCCCATTAGCTTCTTCCAATTGATGGGGGGAAGGGGAACATATTGTGCAGGCAGTGCAGGAATAGGGAATGAGATTTTTGCAACCTTTCATTTAAACAAGAAATCCTTGGGGGTCTATGAATGGCAGGTTGTACTGGTGATCTCTCAGAACCGCTCAGACCTAATGGCACAATGACACCAAAGCTAACCTTTCTTCACCAGCCTCCTCTATGTCAAGGATTGACATTGCTGATTTCAGAAAGAAATGATTGCTTCTCCTTTGGTTTACTCTGTTGAGGAAAAGGCTGGTCAGAAATCACTGTTTACTGTTTTGATTGAAGGCACCAGGACTCTGGATATTTCTTCTGTCTTTAAAGGCATACATTAGGATGTTGCCTATCTGGAGCTCACTATGGAAAATATTCTAGGTGGGGTGGACTGCCTGCCAGGAAAGACTGATGGTTTGCTTCAGTAAAGGAAATTAAACTGAAATAAGATCTGAATCTGAAGCTCCGGCCACAGTCTGAGTTGAGATATATTTGTGTTTTTAAAAAACTCCTAAAGAAACTTAATTTAATCCTAAAATCAAAAGAAAACATTTTGTATTTGTGCTTATTTTTTTCTGATTCTGACTGAGATCAGAACAAACAACATCCACAAAATGACAGTGGGAGATTTTTGCCTTAAAGGAAAGTTGGAAAAAATACTAGCTCTCTCCAAAACAATTGTGCTTATGAGACTGTTGGGCTAATTTTGCAGACTTAAGAGCTGCAACTAATCACACTAGAATCAGACTGCCTGATGTGAATCCATTGCTACCTCAGACACATGTTGGGGCCTTGAAACCGTAAGGGTAGGCACTTATCCAACCAGCAATGTTTTCAAATAGAGTCAGGCACCTATGTGAAAATCATACATCCTTCTGGACCAGAGTCGCAGGAGTTTGTCCCAAGTTTGCTCCACTCAGCCCTCTCACAGCACTCTCTAGGTACCTTCCCCTGTCCTTGCAGTCTTTGCTTACGTTCTTGCAACCCTTTGGTAAGTTTTTATCCCTTTCCAGGAGTTCATCAGTTTGCTATGGTTCCATTCCCTCTTCCCAGCTTGCCCATATGCACTACCAGACAGCTTTTCCTCCTATGAACATCCCTGGGCAGAGATCAACATGGAAAAATTCTGCTTTCTGCAACATTACCTTCTAGGATTCATCCACATGATAAAGGTGTGGATGACGGCAAGTGGCAGATTGGAAGCTTTACATGGCTCCAGAGAAGACTGTGCCACAGAGAAAAGATACACTACAAAGGGCTAGATTTTCATAAGGAGACCCCCAAAATTACCATGCATTGTGTTATGAATCTTCACAATTGGGCAGTCCCTGCGAGCTCCACAGATTAAACAAACAGTGCTTGAAGCGAGGAGTGCAGGCAGAGGATGTTTTGCCTTAACATTGTCCCATGGCTTTTCTACAAAATACAGGTAAGCAATAAAACTTGCGCAACATTGCACAGGAATATTAGCACAGGGTTTTGGACAAAAAGCGGAAAATGTCTCTCACTTGAAGCTCAAAAATCTCTCTCACTTGAAACTCAAAAGAGTACCTAGATCAGAAAAATAAGTCAGAAAAGTACATTTGCCCCAGAAAGCATTAACATCAGAACTGATTGTATTATTATTTTTTAAAGTAGATTAATAATTGGGTAGAAGGGAGAGAAAGGGCACAGCTTTTCAAACATCTTTAATGCCAGAAAGTGAGGGAGGTAGCAGAGGATTCATCCATCTAACTGTTAGGGAAACGGAAATGATGGAAAAATAATCTATAAAAGCTTTGTTTTTATTGTTTTCTAACCTCATTTCCAGTAGTCTTTCCATTACCTGCTCTGTTCAGAGAATAATTCTGCTGTTCCTTAAGATGTTTTTCCCCATGTTAGTTTGCATCATATATTTTTATTAAACCAATTACCATGTAATTTACATCATATTGCTTAATTAAGGGAAAATTGTTTTGTTGAGGAGCCTGTTGGAGGATGAATGGAATCAATCAACTTTAATATAAGACTAGCCTCTTCATAAAGCCATTCATTTCCAAGTTTAGTCCTTGGGAAACAATAAATGAAATGCTATTATACTGCCTAGAAAATATGATGCTATGGTACATCTTAAATGTTTATGACAAGTCCACTGCACTAGGCTGGAACATTTTTGGGTTTTATAACTCAGGTAAAAAAAAAATTAAAAGGCCTATTTTAACAGGGGCTGGGATGCTAATAGGTGGCAATTCATTGTCCACAGATGATTAAGGGAAAAATGAGGCAGAAGAAAAAGTTTCCAGGCCATCACTTCTGCTGGGAGCATCAGGATTTCAAACACTAGTAGGAGTTAGAAGAGTGTATTGGTGAAATAAAAAGATATTTTACTCATTTCCCTCCACTAAGATGTCAGCTCTGCTATACTCACTGCAGTACAGCAGTTGTGCTGGAAAACCTGTAATTATATTTCTACCAGTCCTCAGCATTTTACGAGAACCAAGCATAATTTGTTTCTGTGGCATCATGCAATGCTAGGCACTTGTAGATAAATGCATAGAGTGCTGCAGATCTAATGTGCTTGTCATCTGCACTCTGGGGTACCCCAATGATAACTGCTTCCAGAAGAGGCATCATGCCTAATATCGCTGATTTACAAAGTGACGGAATAGCAGCTCTAAACCTGTTTTGGAGAGGGAGCTCATAAAATCTTTGCATATTCCTCCCTTCCTTCATCCAAAATTCCTGTCTCCTCCTCTCTCCCCTTCTCTACCATGTACCCTATAGTAAAAACCTTGACAAGACTATTCCTTCTTACATTTAGAAAATGGGGAAAAAAGGATGTTCCTCTGTTGTCTGTTTCCTGCCTCCACTCTGAAAGGTTAAGAGAGAAAACAATCAGTTTAGATGACCAATTTGGCTCCATGCTCCTGTGCATGAATTTTCTTGGTTCTGCTGGAAATGAAACTCATGATAAATGGCACAATACTATGTCCCTCTATTGTTCTCAAGGCAAAGGAGAGTGAAACGACACATGGCTAAAGGTAACCATGGTGCAAACGGTGTGGGCAGGTGTTCAAACCCATGCAAGCGTTTGGTGTTGAACCTGGGGCTGGGACACTGCCTGGGGAGCAGCCTTTCTCGTCATCCTTCACACCACAGTTTTGTCTTAGTGGTTTCACTTACCTGTAAAACCTTTCCCGTAGGTTGTTTTTCTTCTTCTTTTCCTTCTTCTTTTCCACCCTCTCTCACCTTCAAAGCATTTATTTGCTGGAGTAGTGAGAATGTTTGCTTAATGTCATAGAAAACAAGACACTTTTTTGGCCTAATGACAAATAGCAATTGGTCTTCATTTTGAAGGCAATAAAAAGAAAAAAGGGAAAGGTGAGTGAAGTCTCAGTAGCCAGTAATACCTCATAACCATTTTTCTTACTTTGATAAATTAGCTTCAACAGGCACTTGACTAAAGCAGTCTGCAATCTGATTTTGTAGCTTCTGCCTGGTACCTTAACTAAGCATGGACAGCAGAACAAAGTACAGGCTATACTGAAAACAGACACTGCTGAATTATGCTCAGCTGAATATTGGTAGAAACAGCACATCGTAAGTAATGTGGGGTTTGGTTTTACTTTGATTGGTTTCTTTTTACTTGGTTTCTTTGATTTCTCTGGGGCTTTATTGCTGAAAAGGAGACATTCCTGATTTTGTATCATTTGTATTTCAGTACATTGGGTTTTGATTTTGCAAAGACAAAATGAGAGTATTCGAGAATTTTCCTTGCCTTAACTAAACATCTCAATTTCAGTATCTTGATCAGTTCTGGACACATTTTTTAATGTTTTATAATCATAAAGGAGAAGTTGCATTTATCACTCCCTCCTATAGGGAGTATATAAAATCCATTCTAATCGTGTTTGCCTGAATTCCCCGAGCAGGAAAAGAAATAAGTAAATTAGTTTCTTGGAGCATCTGCCTCTCTCCTTGCCTGCAACTCCACTCATTGGCACACAACAGGTGAAGAGAAACTCCAGGACAGACTGTAGTGTCAGCCTGTGTACTGCTTTTTTGAGGAGGTCTGTGAGTGTTGCCACACATGCTTTGTGCTCTGGCAGGGAAGAGAATAGCAATGATAGCACATCTAATACCCAGCAAAAGGTTGCCTTTTAAAAGCCTGCAGTTTCTGCACCAGGTAGCTGGGAGATGCTGGAGCCAACAATAATTTGACATGATTAGGTCATGACCCAAAATTTCTCACCACCAGAGAATTTGACCACATGAAAATGGGTCTATGAGTGGCTCCAGGCACAAGGAACAGGGAAGAAGACCATCACCTGCTGGTCGATGGAGTCGTCTTTGGGCACTCCTGGATGAGACATTGCGTATGCAGTATTTCATGATTGCAATTGCTCACTTCTCTGTCATGAGAGACATACACAGAATACGGAGAGTTAGGTAGATGCTGGCTCTGAGTTTCTGCGTTTCCCAGCTTGAGGGGATTGGTTTGAGCTGACCTGTGCCTGCAGATGACACTCCTCAAGCCAATGCTTCAGCTAGGAAGGGTATTAATTTCCCCCACAGACCTGCCAGGTGTTGTCTGACAAGATATATAAGGTGGTGAAACGTTCTCTTTTAAACCCTTGTAATGATGCAGCAGCCAAGCCAGATTCCACATTTTTGATGAGTGTGCTCTGCCAGGAGATGGAAGACTTCAGAGGGAAAGCAAAGGCTTTTCCCTCTGGGGGAATATTCGAGTGAGCTGTTGGAGCATACTGTGATATACTGAACCCAGGGCCGGGCTGCCCTAATCTAACACTGCACTGAGTCAGTGGCAGGTGCTTCTCCCTCTTCCTACAGCAAGTACATATGTTTTAATGCCTCATTTTCTTTCTGACAGGTGTTTAGGCAGGGAAGAGGAGGAGGAAGGAAGGGGAGAAAAGGAGAGAATACACACCCCCCACCCCACCCCCACCCCCAATGCTGGGAGACTCTGGAGTCACTTGTGTGAAAAGCAAAAATGCCAGTGAGGATGTCAGGTCACTGGCAGGCAGCAGAACAGCATGAGGAAGCATCTATCCAATGCCTCCAGTCAAAATGGGCAATGTTGAGGAGGTTTTAGTTTGCTTATGGGTGAGAGAGGAGAAGATGAAGACAAGAAGGGCTCTTGCATCGCTCATGGAAAGGGGCAGCAGCAACTGGGTTATTTGGGACTTTCCCAACTTTTACCTCCAGGCGTGGAAATTCCTTCCCCTCGCAATTACCATGCCAGCAATTTTCTAAAGAGTTTGAGTCATCTTCCCCGCTTCCTTTAAACTGCACAGGATAGGCAAGGTATGAAGTTGGACACCCATACTAAGTCTGAAAAACTGTATGAGGAAAATTTTGAAGGGTTAGATTTTTGGGTCAGTTACAATACTTTCCTAGTGTCATTAGGTGCTGGAAAGCTATGTGTTAGTGGGCCAGCAATTGTTTAGATATTGGTCCCGTTGCTCAAAACTGAGCAGGCTTTGCAAAGGCTAAATCTGCTGCTAAAGACACAACACCTTGTTCTCATCTAGGTAATCTGATTAGGCCTCAAATTTACAAAGACTGAGGTATGTAATAGCATAATCATACACTAACTCAGGTAGAAAGGGATGTCCAGTTGTCATCCAACCCTATCCCCGTGCTCACAGCACGGCCAGCTTTAAAGTTAGGTCAAGCTGCTCAGGGCTTCAGCAAGCTGAGTTTTAAATATCTCTGAGGATGGAGATCCTGCAGTGTGTCTGGGTACTCGTTCCAGTGTTTGACCAACCTTGTGAAGTTTTTTTCCCTTAAGAGCTATCTGGAGTTTCCCAAGTCCCAGCTTGTGTCTTGTGGCCTCTTGTCCTGTCACTGTGCACCTCTGGGAAGAGCCTGGCTCCATCTTCTCTACACCCTCCCATCAGGTAGCTGCAAACAGCAATAAAATTCCCTTTCTGCCTTTTATTCTTAAGACTGAATAAATCCCATCCCCTCAGAGATACAGCTAGAACAGGGCTGGGAAGGGTCTGCCAAAGGAAAGGCAGGAGCTTCAACTAACAGTCTCCTAGGCTGCATTAGGAGGAGCATTGCCAGCCGGTTGAGGAAGGTGATCCTTCCCCTCTGATCAGCACTGGTGAGGCCACACCTGGAGTATTGTGTCCAGTCCTGTGCTGCCCAGTACAAGGGAGCTACTGGAGAGAGTCCACCAAAGGGCTGCAAAGAGGACAGAAGCATCTCTTATATGAGGAGAGGCTGGGAGAGCTGGGACTGTTCACTCTGGAAAAGAGAAGGCTCAGGGGGGCTCTCATCAGTGTGTACAAATACCTGAAGGGAGGGTGCAAAGACAGTGGCGCCAGGCTCTTTTCACTAGTGCCCAGTGAGAGGACCGGAGGCGATGGGCACAAACTGAAGCACAGGAGGGTCCCTCTGAACATCAGGAAACACTTTTTCACTGTGAGGGTGACCAAGCACTGGCACAGGTTGCCCAGAGTGGTGGTGGAGTCTCCCTACTTGGAGATACTCAAAAGCTGTCTGGACGTGGTCCTGGGCAACCTGCTCTAGTTGGCCCTGCATGAGCAGGGAGTTGCACGAGATGAACTGCAGGCATCCCTTCCCACCTCAACCATCTTGTGATTTTATGAACTCTCCTCTGAGGCAAACTGAGGCTCAGGGTGGAGTAGAGTTTGCAGCCTATGTCAGGGAGCAGCAAGAGCAGGGCTGCTCCTTAAGGGACAGGAGAATTGAAAGCCCAGAGCTATGGTTATATGGGGGCTGGCAGGAGGACATGAGGAGAATGAAAGCCGGACAAAGCACCCTCTGCTGAGGAATGCTTAGTTTGTGGGAGGGCTGGGATGTTGTTTTTAGGGTTCAAACTATGGTGAGGGCCAAAGTAAAGGAAAAGCGAAAGCCTCCAGCCTACACTGGACGTGTCAGTGGGGCTGAAAGAAGATGCCCAAGGAAATTGAGGGCTGATACCAGAATTCATCTCTAAGGAATACTGTGGATCTGGACAGTGGGGACCCTGTTTTATGGGTAAATAAGTCAGTGGTTAGGGTTGAGAAGTCAACGGTTAGGGTTGAGAGAGAGAGAAGAGAAAGCTCAGAGCTACACTTGGTGTGGTGCTGGGCAGGGGCTGGCACAGGAACCTGAGGGTGGCAAAAATAATCACCCCTGAGGACCTTTAGTTTTTGAGAGGATGGGGTCCCTACTTTGAGGCCCAGAATAGGGTTAGCGTTAGTGTTAGGGTTGAGAGAAGGGAAAGATTTACTTCGCGTGGGGCTGGAAAATTACGCCCCAAGTGAAACAGGCAGCTGATACTAGATGTCTATTCTCATTTAATTTACTTTGTGATTTACCACTGACATTTTTGCTGTATGCATGAGGCCCTAGTCAATGTAATCCTGCTTGAGATTTCTTACTGAAAATCTGGAATACCCCTGCTTCTACTCTCCAGGCAAAACTCACCTTCTCAGCCACCTGCTGCTGCAGGGAGGGTTGAGTCCTGGTGATGCTGGGACCTTCCCGTCTTCCTAGGCTCTATATTAGGCTCTCAGCCGTGCTGTTTGACATACAGAATAAAAAGAAAACATAAAGGAATCAAAACACTTTAAAACACCCCCTTAGGGCACTGATAGAGCATTTATACAATAATATCTTAAGTCAGAACAAAACATTAAAATAAATATTAGGGGTGGGAACTGGAGACTCAAGCCATATTTTTCTGCTAGCACGTACAGTGGCTGCTACTGTCACCAGGTGTGTGCCTGGGGGAACACGGGTCCCTCACACTCTGAAACAGAGAGGCCTCAGCAACAAGGGACTGAAGCATCAGTGGCCTGGAGGTGAAAAATAATTTTAAGAGGTTTTATGAAGTTATAGGCCAACATTTTACAGTGTGGATCCCTCTACTGAGCACCTGAATTCAAATGGGGTGCTGGATCCTGCAAGTGCTTGCACACAAGAGTAGCTTTGTACAGGCAAGCAGGCTCACCGAACAGCACGAATGCCCTCAGGCGGCTTGGGACCAGATGACCCTTGCAGCAGGGATGTGGTGACACCAGATGTTAGTGGCCCTCAGGTGTTTGTTAGCGCTCCAAGGGCTCTCTGCTGGTGTGCAGCGGTGGCTGTGGCATGCGAGGTTGGAGGTTTGGGTGTGTTCTTGTAAATTGGGTCACTTCAGTGACCAGGTTTCCAGCCTGGCTGGAGAGAAGTGCTGGGGCACTGGGAACAGCAGCAGAGGTGCCAGAAGGAAGGAAATATCCTGAACTGCTTTTCCCTCCAGGGAAATCTATCATACCACCACAACCTCAGCCCTCCCCCCCCTCTGCTGGGGGCTTTTTTTCCTTACCTCACCCTCTTCTGCTTCCTGTTCAAGCTGTTTGGATGCCATCCAGTGACCAGGGACATTATGTCTTCCTCTGGCATTTAATCCTAATGACTCTTAAGCCACCAGGATGGGGCAAATCCACATGTAGTATTAATAATTAGTACAGATTAGCTCGATACTTGTCACACTGACTGTGAGCTATAACGTATTGTCAGGTAGATGTACCTCACTAACTAGCCTATTGCCCTTGGGATGGAAACAAGAGTGATGTCTAAGCAGAGAACTGCATTTCTGTGGGAGATCCTATAGCTTTCAGTGCTCCCCCTGTCCTGCAGAGCGGCTGCATTTGACTATCCCTGCTCCCAGCCACGACAGCAGCGCGCAGCTCCTACCTCAACAAAACTCAGCTGGGAAGCTCTTTCTTATCTGAGACGACCTTGGTGAAAGTTGGCTCCAGACTAGGATTTTCATAAGCCTGTACATCTCAAGAGAGCAAATGTCTCAATGGTGTTCAATAGGACCAGCAGCACTTTGCGGGCTGTTTCAGAGTCCCACCCTCTCCCCCCATGTTTCTTCCAGCTCTCTTGCTTTGGATCCAGAGACTCTGCAATTGCAGTGGGATGACACCACTGCAAAATAAATCTGGGCAGGGGCATGGGGGTGTGTTTTCAATCACTTCATCTCATTAGCAGTTGCATCATGGTTCAATTGGCAGAAAAGCAGCAGTGCGCCAAGGGGGAAGGAGGAGGACACAGCTGTCCTTTCCACAGTGGTTAGCAACTTGGTCAGATTAAGTACACCAGCAAACAGGACCCTAATTCACCTAAAAGTTTCTGAAAATCCTAACCACTCTTTTTTTATATATTTAAACTGATCACTCATTTTTTCAGGTCGAACTCCTATCTACAACAGTCAAATGCTGACTCAGAGAAGGGTAAGTAAAATGTTGCCTTGAAATACCACAGCAGGTTTTTATGGATCCAGACTAGGAGGTTGTGTTTCGAGAAACGTGAGGGAAAGCCAAGTTGTCACGAACGTCAATTAATCTTTTCAAGGTCGCCTTTTACATCATTTTAATTATCTTCTATTGAGTGTTGATGTTCATCTTCTAAATGGAAATATGTTCACTAGTACACTTATCAAATACTCCTGCTACACCATCACTGAAGGCTGTTAAACGGCAAGGACCCTGAGCCCAAGCTCTGAGTGGGGCTGTCACAGGGAGCTCTGCTGGCAGGTGGGTGCCTGCCTCACCTCTCCAAACCTTTCTCAATTACCTGTGCCTGGCCAAATGTTCGGCAATGCATCTCCAAGGAGAAATGTTTCTCAGCTGGAGCTATAAACCCTGTAGAGAAGGACTTTTTTTTAAAACAGTGGGTTCATACTGCACTGGGCAGAATGAGATTTAAAATTAAGCCTTGATATTAGAGCAGCACCAAGCATTAAAAGAAATTGTAGAAATTTACTTGGTCTGTTACCATACTGAGCAGTTACTGAGCAGGGTAGAAGAGCCAGGCTGGTGAGGAGAAGCAGGCTTTGCTGCAGCATCTTCCAGGGTTGGTAGCTTCCAGCCCTCTCCATGACCTGTGTGAGAGCATGCCATTAAAATGCAGCCTTTCACACTGAAGCCTCAGAGATTCATACTGGGAGGTGACTTAAAGATGGGGAAGTTGCCAGTGACCATATCAGCCCCATGTCAACAAGCTGTGTCCTCAGGGGCACTTAAAATCATCTGTCTTCTAAATTTCAGAGAAGTGATGTGCACTTTTCACCACAGAGGTCACAGAAAACAGATCAGGCACAAGCAGCAGGCAAAAAGATGTTTGGGGAACTTCTCTCCAAAGCTCACTACAGGGTGATCCAGGGACTTGGGCTAGATTTCAACATGCAGGGCACCTGCTAGTGTCTTCCATCACTAATTGTTCTCTGCTCTTCCTCTGCAGCCCCTTGAAGCTTTGTGCACTTGATCTTCAAAGGAGAAGGGACAGCTGGCCTGTGGCAGCAGGACAACCAGGACTGGAGAGGCCTCTTGGCCTCCCAGATGAGAAGGAACGACCTGGCTGAGATTTCCTCTGATGAGTTGGAGGTTGAATGCACTGGGCTGGGACCAGGGGCTCCAGCAGGGCTAAGCCTGGAGCTGCTGGTTGAGCTCCACTGATGAAGGGTGATAGGGAGTGCAGGGACCAAGTGGGCTTCCCTAGATTGCACCAGGGACATGGCATAGCCCTGGGCCACCCCTCTTCTCGAGGATGGCTGGTACAATTTATCTGGGGCTAAGCACCAGGGCAGGAAAGCAGATAAGGTGGATTATCTGAAGTGGTAAAGTCATGCCATGCAGAAGATCCCATCAAAAGTGGCTTCAGGAGAATATAAGGCAATTTCATTTTCCATTGCACTACTAGAGAGCATTAACCTCTAAGTTTGCCATGTACATCTGAGGTGACAAAATAGAAAGATTCATGAGAGCCAAAAGTTCCTCAGAGCCCCAAAGACCGAACGAAAATGACTGACATTTTCTCATACTGTCTGTCATGCATTTGACAAAAGCAGCATAATGCAATCACCTTTACCTGGTATCAGGAGAGAAAGAATAGCCTGTATAATAAGAAGATAAAGAAAAACTGAAGGACTTACAAAGGACACTGGTGAATCCTGAAAACCAGACGGTGTTCATTATCAGTGCATCAAGATGCTTTTGAGACACATCCTCGAAGGGGGGACATTATGAACGCTGTTGGGAATGATGAAATTCACCCTGATTTAAAAATACCTTGCAAGAGTTTGGGGAGGTTGTGTCTTTCTTTTTGTTTTGATTTGCAAGAAGAGACCAATGAAGTTATGAATCAAGAATTGTAAGGCTTACCTTGATTAAGTAATATCAAGTGGTTGTGTGACCTGATATTCTTAGCTGATGTTTTCAGTTCTCCCAGCAATGACAGCTCCAAAGTCCCAGAAAATGCATATCTCCTCTGCTTGACTGTGTGAATTCATCTGAAGGAACATTGAAATGACGGCAAAAGTCTCATTCAGGCATGAACAAAAAAAGATGCTAAACTCTCTGTGCCTTAGTGGATGGATCATGTTACCTAAAGATACTTCTTGCAAACTAGTTTTGCCATCCAGGCCTTACTTTTGTCCATTATATGATACTGCCTGAATAAAATTGTACGAATCCCCTATTCCAACATGAATTAGCCACCTGCTTGCTTTCCAAGGAATATTCCAGCATACCTTATCACTAACTACTTCATACTATCCTAAAATAAATTAAATGAAAATAAATTTATTCATCCAGGCTGCACACTTGTATAGACTAACCAAAAATATCAGATTTGGAAATTTTACCTACAGGAAAAAAGTTATTTTTATTTTATATCTGAGGAAATCCTACTGGATTCAATTCCTAAACCTGCCCCAACTGAAGTCAGTGGGAGTTTTTCTGTGTCGTTTAAAGAGCCTTTAATTACTCTTCCATTCCATAGGACTTCCCTGTAAGCATAAGGAGGTTAATTACTTCCTGAGTAGTATCTGCTTCATATTATTATTAATTATTTAGCAATTAATTATGAGGCATTGCCTCTCAGGGATGTGTGTGAGCCCAATAAAGACAGCCTCTGCCCTAAGGATTTTCCAATCTGTTCTTTTTATTTGCATGACCAACAAGATGTAGCTTCGTTTACATTGTAGCTTGACCAAAACAAATGGAAACAATAGCAATGTGTCTAAGACTGAGGAACCAGTGGTTTACAGGATTCATAACATATGAGCTTTTTACATCTAGATGACATATTCACACCCTGGAGCCTGGGAGCAACTACAAATATTCAACCTCTGATGACTCTTCTCTGAGAAATACACACCTGGCATTTGTTCACAAAATCTGACTCCCCAGGTGGCTGCCCTAAAGGGAATGCCCAGATGGCACAAATGGAACTGAACATGGGGACCAAAAACCAGACCTCTCCAGACTGAGACCGAAAGATGCTAGCAGGGAAAATTGCTGTCCATCCTACATTCCTGCTACAGTTCTGGATGTGAGCTCTGACTGCTGAAAGGCTGTTAAAAATATATCTCATTCTGAGGCGATATAACAGAAATAGCTTCCAACTATTCTTCAGCTCCTGCCAGTCTGTGCTGCAGTCACACAGGGAGCTTCCGAGCAGGGGCTCTGCTCCGCCGCCTACTAATGTCGCACCCTGATAAACGCAGAGGGTAAGTAGCGTTCCCGCTATCAGGCTCCACCCTGAATTACAAAGAAGAGGCATCCCAAGGGCTGTTCTTCTACCTCAGAAACTGGTAGTGAGGAGAGGGGAGCTCAGATGTATCAGAGCAAGACAGTATGCAGCAGACTGTCAGACTTGACACTAGGTAGGGATTTCACTGTTTAAATCCCAATTTCAGATTCAATCTGTGCAGCAACAGGCTGAAAATGAAGCAGCAGGCAGCTTTTTTCCAATACTTCCAAAGTCCAGGTACCCAGCTGTCACACCCACTTGCTGGTCTTCCCTATTTTTTCTTCTCTGCAGCAGACAAGCAATTGAAAACAGCATCACAGCTTAAAAGCTTCTGTGTAAAAACAAATCTGCTCTTCTGCACAATTAGGAATTCACTAAATCAAAGTCACACCATCTTGAGTCTGGTGCCCTTTTAGAGGGTCTAGCGATGCTACTCCCAGGTTCAGTGTCCCTGCAAAGCAGAGACTTTTCCTTGGCATCACGACGTATGCAAAGCAGCGAGCAGCCTCCTGTGCAAACATGAGGCTGCCCTACTTTCTGCAAACGACTGCCCCTCAACCATCTTCACTACAGAGTCTGATTATGTTTCTCATATTGCAACACAGCTGTTCATAACTTGTCAGCTGCACCGAGAACACTGGCCAAGTATTCCAGCTGTATAATAGCTTTTTATTGTTGATTGAAGAGTCTCAGTACAAATTGCTTTCCCTTATATCCCTGGAAATCACACAAACATTGCACAAGGCAGAGAGTGATGCATTTAGCACCACCTCTGCGAAGTGCCACAGCAATGTTTTAACGAGGGTTGTCTTCCTCCAAACGCTTAGCAGCTCCCATTTGCCAGAGCTCCTTTTGCTGAGAAGATACATGAGAGATGCTGTTGACGCACCATTGCTGGGCACACTTTTGGATTTGGAGGGTCCTGCTCTCCTGGTTGGGAATCCATGACAAAAGGCAAGTTATTTTGTGATGACTTGATGCCTTTAATTCTAAAATCAGCAATGCTGAGTACAAGGAGATTGGTGAGAACACAGAAGAACCTGGAAAAACAGCAACAGAAGAAACAGATGCCTTTGTCAGGGGTAGGGATTGGTTAGTCATTGTCCCTCCCAGGATTAGAAGCAGGGGACATTAAGCAAAGCTGGCAGGTTCAAAACAAACATGAGGGAATAATTTTCACCCAGTGCCTAATGAGGTTGTAGAATTCCTTGCCATGGAATGCTGTGGATTCTAATTTTTACGTGGTTCAAAAAGGACCGGGTGGCTACTTGGAAGAAAAATGTTAAACACGAAGACAATACATCTGCCTTAGGAAACATCTGACCTGCAATTTGTTGGATCCTGGGGTTGCATCCCTATATGTTTTCTCTGTTTGTCCACTGTTTCCACATTATCCTCTGTTGGCCACTGTCAGGAATGGGATAGCAGAACAGATGCACCTTTCTTTTAACGCTGAATAGCAATAGTTTTTGTTCTTAATGTGGATAAATGCAGTGAACATTAAAAAAAAATGAGATTAGCCTAATGCCTAGCTTCACTTAAATCTATGGTGCTTACAATGGTGATAAGATCCACTCTGCATTTCTTCTTACAATCTATAACCACCAAGAAATAAAGTACAGTTGCTGGGGCTGGCTCTGATACCATTTGCTGAACTCCTGGCAGATCACACTGCCAGCAATGTGATTATGTCCATCACCAGGGACTGATTTCCTCAGCTCTAAGAAGAGTCTGCTTTGCAGTTCTGCTCTGTGAAAGCAATACCTGTGGAAATACAGGAGCTCACACAGAAACATCTACCATGCGACTGGCCCAAACTTTTCCCAGAAATCCCCTTGGGATTGAAACACTCCCTAGCAACATGCCAGAGAGCTGCTTGGGCACCGTGATTTTAGCCATTAGAGATATTTTGATAATGATGTTTTATATAGTTCACAAGGATTCTGCAAAATGTGTGGCTGCACATTTTTTTTGTTGGCAGGCCAAGCTGGGATGGAGGAAACCATTCCAATTCACTCTTCTTCAGTAGCTTTACCACCACTGAAAGCTGAAGGCTTATTTCTCTAGCCAGGATGAGACAAGAGTATATACTGTTATCCAGCGCACTAATAATTAAGACATTGTGTATCCTACCACCTACCCTGTTTGAGCAAGCCAATAAGCATGCTTTTACTGAAAATTTTTAGACTTATTTCCTAAGGAAACTAGGTCCACTACTAAGCTCATTGATCACACGTCTGTGTTTCTGTCACAGACAGTCCATTCCACAAACACTTTTGAAGCTATTGTCCAGTTGACAGAGTGGGAAAGATTTAAAAAATCTGAAGTTCCTATATAATTAACAAATAAAAGTCACTGAGTAGTGAAAACAAACATTATTAATCATCTCACCGAGGGGAAAACAGCAGTTCAACACAGCCCTTACTAGACAGCAGAGTTCAATCTCTAGACAGGTCCTTAGGAAACTACATCTCGTTGCTTCTGCTGCTTATGGACATACTTTTTACGACTTAAAGATAGTGCATTTCACTGCCTGCAATCCAAATGAAAAAGACCCCACCATCCCCTGATTAATATTCCCCACTGATTGTATGATGAAATGAGAAAGTATCAGCAAGGCTAGATCAGGGAATAAGCAGGGAGAGGGAGTTCTCACTGCTGTATAGAAGGCAGAAAATTATTTTGCCCTGAAAAGCATAATAACATCTTAAGTGAAACACTGGAGGACAATTAATAAGAAAGAAATCTGACAGAGTGGGAGTGATTGAAGCAGCTAATTTAGCCAGGGTAGAGTAGGACGATGGGGGTAAGATAATTAATGATAACTCCACCAATTGTACCTAAAGCCTAGAGTAACCTGTGCTAAACAGAGTGTTGCTGAGACATGTACATCTTGTATATGACCTGGTCTGCTTTTTGGCAGTTTATCTGGGTCATGACATGCGCCAGAGACTCTGATGCTTTGTCTCTGATATCGATCATGGCATAAGACCTCCTGTCTAGCCCTCCATCACTGCTTACCTCTGCAAGTCCTGCACATTTGCCTGTCCAACCTGTGGGTCCCCGTTCAGTTGCAGTACACATAGTTGCTTGGCCACTGGTGGATGACAGAAGAAATGGGGCTTTCATCACCCGCAGTGCTATTTCTTACCCCTCTCTCTGTGGAACGGGTGTCTGGCAGAATAAAAAGATGCCATCAGTCACGCAGATCTTGCCAAAACAAAATGGCTTGAAAATGCTGACATTTTGCTCCTGGTGTTGCACCTTCTCAGGCAGGAGGGCTCACTGTAACCACCCCAGGGAGGCAGGAGCGTGTTTGGGTAGGACTTCTCCCTGGTGGCACACATCGCCCCAGCAATGCCATCCTCCCCCAGCTGCAGACAAGAGGTATCCCTCTTCTGTTCCTACCAGATGTTTGGTACAAGTATAAAGGCAAGGTCTTTACACCTCACTTCCATGGCTTTGGTGTCAATTTTTCAGATTTTTTAAAGTCTCTGCCTTAAAATGTGCTCTGGTTTATCTGCAGTTTTCAAAAAAAGGTAATTCAACTAA